>NW_019154165.1:604247-766259 GCF_002288905.1 Enhydra lutris kenyoni | reverse complement strand
TCAGTTTGTTTTGTGAGATTAAGAGTCACTTATGGTTTGTCTTACTTACCTCACTTTTAAAATCCAATCTATCATTAACTCTTCTCCCACTCTTGGATCTGTTTCTTCCCCCTCCCCCATTTTCATGCCTCCAATTTAGACCCTACGGAGTGCTACTGGACCACACATCCATTTCTCTGATCTGTTTTCCTTTAGTGCATCTTCCCAGCTCAAAGTTCTGATCATGTCTTCTGCTCCATAATAAGACATGTTTACAGAGTCAAGCCCAGCCCCCCCCCCACTTTCTTCCCAACTGCCATTTATACCTTTCATTCCCCAAATCGTCAGTGTTTCTTATAGTGCTGATTTTGAAGGTCCCCTAAGATGTGGTCCGCCGTTCCCTTTCTGCCTGTGTGTGTTGAGCGGGTGCTTAGGAGGACGCTGCAGTTTGATGCTGTGGGCAGCGCACCTTGAACTCTGTGGAGTCGGGCAACTGGTTCATGTAGTGGCCCCTCTGCTTCTTAGCTTTTTGAAGCTGACCCTCACCTCGTCTTTCTCTCACCCTCACTTTCTCATTCTGTTAGGGCCCTGTAAGAAAACGACCCCTAGCTGAGATGAGTGGTAAACACTCAGCGAGGGTGGCGGTGAGCGGGGCTTCCGGCTGCGGAAGCGGCCACGACGCGGGGGCTGGGGCGGGCTTAGACCCCGGCTGGCCGAGCAGGTGCTGGCGCCCAGCTGCCGTCGGGGCCGCCGCGGGGCTGCTTTCCTTTCGTGCGCAGAGTAGCTCTGCGCGTCTTGGTGCGTCACCGGGCGCGTGCAGAGGCGGCGAGTGGCGCGGGCGCAGCCGGCGCGATGAGTCACGGTCCCTCCGCACCTCCGGAAGGAGAGGCTCCTTGGAAGCGGCCCGGCTCCCGCCCGCGTTCCTCCCCCGCCCCACTGATCGGCCGAGGCGGCCTCGCAACCGGCAGAGGGCGCTGCAATGCAGCCGCTCCGGTGGCCGCACGGGCAGGTGCTGCCTCTGGCTCAGAGGGAAAGGGAATTGGCCGCCCAGGCGGTGACCTAGGTGGGGAATGTCTCTGCAGCCCCGGTGGTGGCTTTGTTTTTGACACAGATGTGAAATGTACCTGGAAATGATCAGTCTCTGTGCAGAGGGATGGCGCCGATGGGGTGCTACTGGAGAGAGCTTCTTTCTTTTTCTTTTTCTTTTTAAAAAATTTTTTAGTAAACATATAATGTATTATTAGTCCCAGGGGTACAGGTCTGTGAATCGTCAGGCTTACACACTTCAGAGCACTCACCATAGCACATACCCTCCCCAATGTCTATAACCCAGCCACCCTCTCCATACCTCCCTCCCCCGCAACCCTGTTTGTTTTGTGAGATTGAGTCTCTTAGGGTCTGTATCCCTCCCAGAGGAGAGCTTCTTCTTGCTTCCTGCAAGCTTTGGAGTATAGTCCATGGAAGCGGGCGACTTCCCCCACCTGTCCCCAGAAAGGGTCCCTGATTGGGCTGGTCTCCCCTTCCCAAAATCGTTCTCCATAGGTGTCGCAGCCCTTGATCTTCTCCCCTCGGACCTTTCCCACCAATGATGAGGGAGGTTACAGAGATTTGGGCTGACCATTACGCAGGGCAGGAGAAAGCACTTTGGCTAACAGGGTGCCAGGGTTTCAGTGCCAGACCCATCTCGAGGCTGCTGTGTGACCTTGGCCATGCCATCATTCATAGATTCAGAAAACATTCACAGTGACAACAAGGTACTAAGGATAGGGGAGCTGGAAGAGGCCAAATCTATGAACAGACAGTTACCCTGAGGGCCCCACACATAGGTGATTTGTTAATGTTCGCTGAAGAAATAAGTGATATGACTTCATCACGGCACACTAGGGCAGGAGTTTTTTGTCACTAATGTGTCCCAGGTGTCTACAACAGTGCCAGACACACAGTGGGTGCTGAGTGTTTTGGCAAATGCACAATAGAGAAACGCGCGGAGTTTTCTAGGAGTACGGAGGGTGCCTACCCCACAAGAGTATGTGAGGCTTGAGTCAAATCTTGAGGAAGAGTGGGTATTAGCTGGGCATGCAGGCCCGGAGGGGAGGGTGATACAGGCAGAGAAAAGAGCCTGTGCTAAGGTACAGAGCCCTCAGTGTCCTCACCTGTCTGCATCTCCCGTTCCATCCCATAAGAAGAAAAGGGCAAGGTTGGCCCTGTAGTTGCTCAGATTCTTCTAGTTCTAAGAATCTCTGATCCAAGAAATGAATACATTTACCCATGTTAGGGCCTGATCAGTGTTGAGCAGCTTTGCATTCCAGGAGATCTGGGTTTTGACTTTGGCTCAGCCCAACTTCAGAATAAAGGCTTAGCGATCTTAGGCACCTCTTTTCCATCCCATCACTCTCTCTTTCACTTTGGAAATCTCTCTCCGAATCCCATACAATCAATTACACCACAAAAGTCAGCACTTCTTTGTATATTGCCATGATTTTCCTTTGTATTAACTTAGTTGTTGAAATAAAGCCTTTGTTAATTATGGATTTTTAAACTAACACAGGTTAATTGTGGTCAACATAGAGAAGTATCACAGAAAAAAAAGAAAAATCACCCATACTTCCACTACCTGAAGTAGTTACTTGAAGATTTGTTATTAAAACCCACATGCATGGGGCACCTGGGTAGCTCAGTAGGTCAAGCATCAGACGCTTGATTTCAGCTCAGGTCACGATCTCGTGGGTCCTGAGATTGAGCCCCACACTGGGCTCCATGCTCAGTGAGGAATCTGCTTGGGGAGTCTGCTCCTCACCCCCCACTTGCACACTCTCTTTGTCTCTCTTTCTTTCTAAAATAAATACATAAATCTTTTTAAAAAATTCCACATGCATGTGAACTTATAAAACCCACTGTCACAGATGGCTTCCTTATGAGTTTTATGTTTCCAGCAAAGCATGAGCTGGGGGCAATCCTCTCTTACCCTCCATTAGTTGTATCTCTGATGGGAAGAGATGTTGGCTGGTCCCCCGAAACTTCAACTCTTTTTTTTTTTTTTTTAAGATTTTATTAGGGACGTCTTGGTGGCTCAGTCAGTTAAGCATCTGCCTTGGGCTCTGGTCAAGGTCCCGGGATCCTGGGATTGAGTCCTGCGTCTGGGCTTCCTGCTCAGTGGGGAGTCTGCTTGTCCCTCTCCTTCTGCCTCTCCCCCTGTTTGTGTGAGGTCTCTCTCTCTCTGACGAATCAAAAAATGGATAAAGTCTTTTTTGAAAATAAAGATTTTATTTATTTGAGAGAGAAAGAGAGAAAGAAAACACGAGTAAAGGGGGGGGCAGAGGGAGAGAAACAGACTTCCCCCTGAGCAGGGAGCCTGACTTGGGGTTCGATCCCAGGACCTTGAGATCATGACCTGAGAGCTGAAGGCAGACACTTAACTGACAGAACCACCCAGGTGTCCCAAAACTTCTGTTCTTTAGCCGGCTGTAGACCGTGCGAAGTCCTCAAAGAACATACTGCTGAGAGGACTTTTACTGGGAGGCAGGGCTCTGGACCCAAACCACTATGTAGCTTCTTCACCCCATCTAGAGTTGGCCTAGATTATGTGGGAGCCACTAGGCTTTGTTCCAAACCAGAGACAGCACTGAGCAGCTTTTTTGGGGGTGGGGAGCTGGGAGAGAGGCTGCTTAGGAATTTACTTTCCTACCTGCCTGAAGGAGCCCCCACAAGTAAACCCATAACCCTAGCTTGCTCAGACACAGGGTTGAGGGCTGTATCGTGGGTGTTGCATATGTGTTTGGTGAATGAATACATGAAGTTGAGGAGTAAGAAGCCCTGAGTCTGCACTCACACCCCTCCAGCGACTTGCCCATTTCAGCGTCAAAATTAGCTTCTCAGTCACCAGATGGAATTGGTTCCTGGGCCATTTTTTGCCCTGGCTCCATCTCTCCTTTCTCACTGCTTCTATTCTCATTCAGATACTTCTCCTGTAGCCCCTGCCTTCCCCCCTCTGGTCCCTTTCCCCTCCAGTTTTACTAAGAAAACTCTGCAGCTATGATCTAGGCCTTGGCGACATAGTTCCAGAATCTTCTCCACTCTGACCCTGCTTTTGCTACCTTGGTTCTCTGGTTCCTGGAAACCACATCTGGTTTTCCCAACTCCCCCAGTCCTGTTACAGCCTGGCACTTAATGCCCCCTTTCTTCCAAGCTGCTGCCTCTATGACCTGCCCTGCCATGCCCTTGGACTTGACAGCTCTCACATTCCAGACTGTTGACAGTGCCCCAGGCCTCTGGATAGTCCACAGGGGAAATCTAACATGGAGGCCTCATTCTCTCTTGCTATATTTCTGTGACTTTATATATCCTGCCTTCATAAGTAACTTCTAAGCTCCTTGAGGGTGGGGTGATCTGTGTCTAGTTCTCTTTATCCCTTGCAACACTGGCATCTTCTTTCATTCATTCACTCATTTCTGAAGGACCGAATGTCCTTCCTGTGCCAGGCGCGGTATCGGGTGTTAGGGAGGCAGAAGGAAGGCAGCTGCAGTCTGTTATGTCCTGGGAGATTCCAGGCAACGGGGAAGTCTAGTAACATGAAATTGGCAAACCAGTTGTGGGCCCAGACCGCTAGAAATACCTGTGAACATGCCGGTGAACAGGCAGGTGCTGCCCAGGCCTGGAACAGCTAAGGAAGAAATTTGGGCTGCCAGATGCTGGAGGACTACCTTTAGGAGCCTGGGGGAGCAGTGGGAGAAGGAGATGGAGCATTGTCTGCTCTTTCCACAGTAAGCACAGAAAAGGAAGTAGTCATTATGGTTCTGACAAAAACAGTATTTCCAGTTGTTACCTGAAACAATAGGGTTTGGGGGTGTAATTCTGAGAGGGGGTGATGTAATGGGAATGGCACTAAACTAAACTTCTTTCTAGAACTCAGATTTTGTGACCCCTTGACCCGAGTCCCAGTGCCAGCTCTCCCTCTTTCGCTGGCTCTCAGACCTTGGCCAGGCCCGTTCCCCTACCGCAGCCTCCAGTTTCTTCCTCTCTGCCTTGGCAGGATGTGGAGCGGGGTGGTGTTCAAGGAACTTGGAGTCTTGCACAGTAAGCTTCCTCCGGGCTGTTGACATTCCTGGCATGCATCAGGAACAGAAACATGGATCAGGAAGGCTGAAGCAGCAGAGCAGACTAAAGTTGGGGAGGTGGGTGCAGAGGGGAAGGAGAGAGGACCCGACAAATTTGCCACATCCACGCGGTGCAAGGATAGCTTGGTTCCTTCCCAACCCCGTCCCTGACCCGTGGCAACCACAGTAGGTCAGAGAGGCTGCGGGTTTCCACATCCCCGTTTAGCTTGTTAGAAGTTTGTGGGCACACTCCAGACTCTTAAGAGGGGAGCCCAGAGCTGTGGCAGAGCCAGTGAATACTGCGCCTTGGGCAGATGGAAGAGGGGGCAGCGAGTGAGAGGGAGGCTACAGGGAGAGGCCTTGAGGGACTCTCCCCAAGGAAAGGCAAGTCCCTGAAAAGGAGCTCACTTCTTGGCCTCAAGAGCTGGCCTTGGCAAGTGTTCTAAAGGACACGTTTAAAGATCCCAGGTTTCCGATGAATACAAATGGCGTGGTGTTAGGCAAGGTGTTGGAGTCGTCTTTGCAGAGTTGGGGAACTTCTCTGGGGGTAGGGCTTTGACCCAGGGGGTTGGATCTGTACCCTAATCTATAGAAACCCATTTGTGGCAAACAATAAGAGCCAACACTGACAAAGCGTCCGCTGTGGTCCTGGGCGAGGATCTAAGTGATTTGCGCATGCTCATTAACTCAGCGCATGCTCACAGCCACCCCCGTTTCACGTAGGAGACGGGCACAGAGAGGCTACGTAGGTTGGCCTAGAGCACACAGCTAATGAGCAGAGGAGCAGGCAGATCTGCCTCCGGAGCAATAAACCACAGTACCATTAGCAGCATCTGTGACTGCCACCTGTGGAATTATAGCTCTTCATATCACCTTCCGCTGGCTGCCGGCATCTCAGAACATCATTAATGCTCATCACTACCTCAGAACTAAGGTAGTCAACCTCTTGATGCTTCAGTTTCCTCAGCTATAAAATGAGAATGATAATGGTACCTCCGAAGATGAGAATGGTCCTATGGATGCAGTGAGGTAACACACGAAGCCCTTGGTGTGAGCCATTGCCATTATTTTCTCCTGAGAGTGTTGTATGGAGGGAGCCCAAGGCTTCTGGAAGAACATTGGGAGAGGCCCACCCTTTGTCCTTCCCCACATCTGTGGACCCGCTCACCCTTGCCCGCATTCCCGGAGGTAACAAACAGCAGAAACCCTGGAATCTGTGGCTCACACCCTAGACCGTGCATTGAACTCACCTGCAGAACCCTCTGGATGGCAGGCACCCAGTGCCCACACCCACCCCCAGACGAGCAGGATCTACGTCCAGGGCTGAGGCTCGACTAGGAGCATTTTTTCCAAAGCCCTTCAGGGTAGTCTACTGTGGAAACAGCTCAGAACCATGCCCTCAAAAGGAAATGGGGCTGTGTGCTGCTCTCGGGGGACAGCAAGGAAGGAGGGGGAAACTCGGAGACCACACCCTGCTCTGCAGCCGGGATGAAAACGAACAGAAGCCCAGGCGTGGAGACGAGATGAGCAGCCTCAGGGAAGAAGAGGAGCGGGAGCCTGCAGTAAGAAAGGGCCACCGAGATGAGCAGCCTCAGGGAAGAAGAGGAGCGGGAGCCTGCAGTAAGAAAGGGCCACCGTGGAGCCACCAGGGCCAGAGCCCGGCTCCAGGCCCTCCCAGGCCGAGGGCCTAGGAAGTTTTTCTGCAGAAGGAATTGGGACATACGGGGGTGAAGGGAAGAGAGGAATGTGCTCACAACCTCTTTCCGTGTCCTCTGATGGTAGAGCCTGACAGGTTGTTAACACCTTGCAAGGAACACGAAAGACAGTCTGTTCCTCCTCCTCCACACACACACACACACACACACACACACACACACACACAGTGGTTCCCCATCCGCCCACTCACAGGCTCACACGCAGATTCCACCTCCACCCAACCCAGCAGAAAGTTCCAGCTCCTATCCATGCAAATATCTGGCAGCCAGAGCAGAACAGCATGTGCTGGGGGGGGGTCAGATCCCAGATCCCCAAGGGTGCTGTCTTCTGCTTTAATGGGAGACTGCGGCAAGCCCTCAGCTCAGCAGGGGTGTGATAATTATGTTTTCACATGTCAAGAAAGGAAACACAGGCAGAGAGGAGGAAAGTGACTTGCTGTCAGTGACATAGAGAGTAGTGGTAGAGGCAGGACTCCAAGTCCGGTGCTCCTTTTCCCACACTCACCTGCAGACTTCGGCTGCAGCCCCTAATCTGCCAGTCCTGGGGAGCTGACCCACTTCCCACCATGGCCCCGTGTTCCTAACAGGGTCTCTTGAGTCACCCAGTGGAGGTCTTGAGTGGGCTAAGCTGAGGGAATCTCAAGTAAACTCCGGCTCTGAGTCTGAATCAAGAGTGGATGTGTGGGACATTTGGGACTTGGCACTCGTGTTGCCTTCTCCCCCCTCCCCAATCTTTTGTTCTGGGATGTATTTTGGCCAGGTGAGGTTTTCCTCTCTGCCCTCCCCGCACCACCCCAAAGTGGAGACTATGTCTTTAAGAAAGGACGAGTCAGAGCCGCGGGGATCAGTTTCAAGCAGCCCTCAGAAGGCGAATCTGGATTGAGTTTAGGAAGAAAAAAGAAGGGGTTAGCTTTGGTCCTGCCTCCTTTCCTTTCTCTCCTTTGCTCGTCCCTCCTCCCGCCTTAGTCTGGAAACTCTGTTAACTTGTCCAGGAGGTTTCGGAGCCCAGGGCTTTCCCCAGCAGCCTTGTCCTCTCACCTTGTCCCTCCTCCAGCTCCCAAGCACGCGATCTGGAGGACTGCTGGGCAAGTTGCTGGAATGACTAGGTATGTGGTTGGGACATTTTAACCTTCGCCCTGTCAGTGAGGTCTGGGGAGTCCAAGACGGACCTGGTGGGAAATGGGAGGGGGACACCCAGGATATCCAAGAACCTAGATAACTGAGGCAGGGAGAAGATGGATGGGTTTTGGCCATACTCCTTTCGGTGACTCCACTAGGGTCTCTGTGTTCAGGTGTCTGTAGGCTCAGAGAGAGGCTTGGTCCGAGCAGCCTGACACCCCACCATGCCTGTGAGTTGCCTACTTAACCGCTGATGGGTGGGAGTTTGGGACTGGGGAGTGTTGGGTTTGCTAGGAACAGATGCCAGAGGGGTGCTGGGAACCCCATGAGAAAGGCAGATGGGACTGTCCAAACCCAGCCATCTGTCTGTCCATGAACCTCTGGTGGCATGTAACCTCTCAGAGGAGGTCAGTGGGATTCGGTCTGCTCAAGTTGCGTTTGCAGGGGTCAGGAGCCATGCAAGGTCTCCCTGGGCTTGTTTTCAACTTTCTGGGATGCCTACAAGCAAGGTTCCTAATTTTTAAGGACTCAGTTTACACTTCAGAGAAAGGGACCTAATGATACTTAGTTGAAAGCTGGAAACCCAAAGAAGGGGTAGAGAAAGCCATCTGGGCAGGTTAGATAGAGATTTCTGTGAGCACCGGAGTGTTTTCCCTGCATATTTTAGGATTCATCCATGCATTTATTTATATATGTATTCAACACACATCTGTTAAATGCCTATTGGCACCCATCACTGATGTGGGGAAACCAGCAACCCAACATGGCAGCAGATCCTCCCACCTGACCTCCTTTTCCAGGTCTCCATTCCTCCCTTCCCTCGCCCACATCCCAGCCCATTTGAGAGGGGGAAGAGGCGCCAGCTTCTGGAGCACTCAGGTGACCTGATGAGGGCATAAGTGCTGACGTTGTTGGCAGTAGAGTGGGTACTTCTCACCTGACAACAGTCCCTATTGAAAGAGACTTGGGCCTGAGCCCCAAACATGACCTCAAGCACTGGGAAGGACTTTGAAGGTCAGGAACCAGCAGGGATGCAGAAGGTTAGCCTAGCCCCTCCCAGGCAGAAGGGGACAGGCCAGGCCTATCTTTGGACATTAGGGATAGAGCTGGGCCTCTGGTTGGACCTTCAGCATCAAGTGTGGTCCAAGCAGTGATTGGCTTTGCCAAGAGCATCTGAGGACTGTTCTTTGAGACCATCAGTGAGTTGTCATAACTTGGGCCGCAGGCATGCTGGGATGTCAGCCACCTAGGCTGTGGAGGAAGGGGTGGGGTTGGGAATACTGGGTCTTGGGTGATCATTTGGGTGTGGAGGGCTTAGGCATGGCATACGCAGGCTCGTGTGTGTGTGTGTGTGTGTGTGTGTGTGTGTATCTGTGTGTGTTATAGAAAGTAGCCCCTATGGAAAAAAAAAAAGCCTGGCAAAAACCAAGTGGGAAATACAACCCCATCCTAGTAGGCTTGGGATTCAGGCCTGGACTCATAACTGGCAGGTTGCACGAGGGCCAATGAAAACAGTGAAGGAACCCTGAGACCAAAGCCAGGACCTGCTCACCCTGCCTGGGAGGGGGCTGAGTGGATGGGTGAGCTTCGAGACTCTAGTGGAGGGGGGTTGAGTGGGACTGCCAGGAGCTACCACCACCCTACTTACAAACAAAGCCTCACACGGTTATCTGTCTACACTGCACCCTGGGAACTTGGGGCTTGAGCTGGGCTTAGCTGAAAGGGGTTTCTGAGCCTGGAGGGGAGATGGGGAATAGACTGTGTGATTTCTCCAGGCTGTGATGTTGACACTCTGCAAATGTACCCTCGTTCACCCTTCTAATCCCATCGAGGCTGCTCCTGCGTCCCCATGAAGGGCTGGCACAGAGCCAGACCTCCTGTTCCTGCAGGTGCCCTGTCACGTGTCCTGCCCACTTCCTGGATCACAGGCTCTGCCTGCAAGCTCCCATCATTCCTTCCCAGAATAAAGCAGCTGCCCCAAGCAAGTTGTTCCTCTGGGTTGCTGGGGGAGGGGGGTGGGACAGGGAAAGCTCAGTTTAGAGCTTTTTGTGTTAGAAAAGTTAAATGCCAGCCAGGATTCTGGAGATCGAATAGGGAGCTGGGCCTTCCCATCTAGGGTCACTTCGTGGAATAAACTCAGGAAAGGTGGTTTCCTCTCCCTGGTTAGGGTGCATTTTTTGAGAAATGCCTAGCTTCCTCTCCATTTTCTCTACAAGTCTGATCATCTGAGGAGAGCAGGTTTTGTGTACTATATTCTGTTAAAGTGGAGAAAACGTCCCCTGAAATGTAAAGCTGAGGGATTCCAGTAAAAAGATCCAAGCGAATGAGGCTTCTCTGCCCAAGTATGGGAAAATATCCATCCATCTCTCTACTTAATTAGAAAAATGATCTGCCGAGTAGTGAGTCAGGCTGCCCGTCAGCAAACAGCACCATCTCTAGCCACAGAGCCAGGAATAACATAGGTGAGAGATGACAGCAGCAGTGACAGAGAAAAGACGCAGAGGGATTCGGATGCCTGATGCCAGACGCGTTTGGACCACCTTTGCCCCCTCCCACGTAATAGATAATGCACTGAGCAGAGCCGAGTCATCTCTGACGCAGATTGGTATGGCGGGGGCTCGTCACGCATCTTGATAAGTGAGGTCTCCGCGGGGTGGGGGGCATCCAGGATCGATCCACAGCTCTTTGCATAGTCCAGGAGTTCATTTTTATTGAGGGAAACATATATACCGTAAATTGCATAAAGCATGCTAGTAAACGTACAGATCAATGGATTTTTTCATGTGTCTACATCTGTGTGTAACCACCACCCAGCTCAAGGTATAGAATGTTTGAGGCACCACAGAAGGCTCACTTTTGCCCCTCCCGCTCGGGGCTTCTTTATTTACATGGACCAAAGTGCTGCCACCCAATGTTTGTCATCAGGGGTGTGCTGGTAAATGTTTAACAACCAGTTCTGGTGTGTGTGTGTGTGTGTGTGTGTGTGTGTGTGTGTGTGTGTGTTGGGGGTGGGAGAGGTGCTCTGCTTTGTAGCCTTTGCCAAGTTTTGTGGCATAAATATTCCCACCGTGGCTGATTTCAAGCTACAAACGGTTTAACAACTGGCTTGCAAAGTTCTGGCTCTGGTGAGGCAGGACAGGCTGGGGGTTGCAATGGGGCATCAGAGAGAACCGGGTCCACCGTCCACCCAGCCCAGCCCAGCCCAGTGAGTTGCAGATAAGGGTGCGCTCTTGAGTAGTCCCAGGTCCAGCCCCCTTAGTGAGGAGATAATTGTTCATAGGATGGAAAGTGATCTCTAATTTCTTTTGTCCCTGCACCAGACATCATTTGTGCCCCTACGTCTTGGCAAGCTCTAGGGTCACAAACGCGAGTAAGCCATGGTTCTGTCTCTCAAGGAGTTTCTGTAACATAAGGCTTGGAGGGAGAGGCAGACGTGGAAATATAAATGCAATCGAGGTTTCTAGGGGCTGGGACAGGACAGTACATAGGACTTATTGAGGGCACCAGAGAGTGCTCATTTCTGCCTTGGAATCTAAAATGCATTTCCTTTTCATTATGAAGTTTTAAAATTTTAATTCCAGTATTTACTTTGGGAAGTGCCTGGGGGGTTGAAGAAAAGAGCGTCAGGCTCATACTTGCCTGTCTTGGATCCTGATTCCACATCTTCAGTGCTGTGTGATCTTGGGCAGGTCGCTTTACCTCTCTAAGCCTTGGGACCCTCATCTGTACAATGGGGGTAATACTAGTAGTACCTGCCTTCCATAGCTATTTTGAAGATTAAATGAGATAATCCATGCATAGCGTTTAGCACGCATAAGCACTTTTCTAATTATTAGCTCCAATCAGGAATTATTAGCTACTAACTCGGACAAACCCAGAACCTAAGTCTGATTGTCTTCGTCATGAAATGAGAATAAGATGGGCACCTGGGTGGTTCAGTCAGTTAAGTGTCTGCCTTCAGCTCAGGTCATGATTGGGGGGAGCTGGAATTGAGCCGCACATTTGACTCCCTGCACAGTGGGAAGTCTGCTTCTGCCCCTCCCCCTGCTCCTTTTCTCTCACACTCATTCTCTCTCTCTCTAATAAATAAAAAAAAAAATCTTTTAAAAAAAAGAGATGCCAACCTTGTCGGGGTTGTCTTGAGAAGTAAATATGATCACGTATGTGAGCTGACTGGCCCAGAGCACGTTCTCAGCAGATACTGGGTTTCCTCCCTTCCCTCCTTCCCCATATAGTGACTTAATGACCTCTCCTGAAAAAGCCCAGCTCGGACATCTTAGGAAATAAATACATCAAATACATAAACCAACCTGATTACAAAAAAAGAAAAGAAAAACTCTTTATTTTGAAAGAATTACAGATTCAGAGTAAGTTGAAAAAAAAAATGTACAAAGGGGTCTGTGATCCTTCACCCAGTGTTCCCCAATGTTGACATCTCAATTAGAGAGTATCAAAACCAGGAGATTGATCTTGGTACAACCCACACAGCTGCTTCAGATTTCACCAGTGTTACACGCACTGGGTATGTGAGCGTGTGTATGTGTCATGTGTATGCAATTTTATCACATGTAGATTTGGGTGCCCATCCCCACAGTCGAGATGCAAACTGTCGGCTCACTGCAAAGACGTCCCTGGTGCTACCTCTTGGCATTCACACCCACCCACTACCACTCCCCACCCCCACCCCTGTAGCTAGACCCCAGCAACCAAGAGGCTATTTTTCAAGAGTACGTATTGTTTTTGTTATTTCAATAATGTTATATGGAGGAATTCATATCCTATGTAACCTTTCAGTACTGGCTTTTCTCATTGAGCAGAGTTTTCTTGAGATCCTTGCAAGCTTTTCTTTTAAAGATTTTATTTATTTATTTGAGAGTAAGGGTGAGCAAGAGCAAGGGCACAAGTGGTGGGTGGAGTGGCAGAAGGAGAGGGAGCAGCAGACTCCCTGCTGAGCAGGGAGCCCAACATGGGGCTCGATTTCAGGGCTCTGGGATCATGACCTGAGCCAAAGGCAGATGCTTAACCGACTGAGCCACCCAGGTGCCCCGAGATCCTTGCAAGTTGTTTCATCTATCAGTAGTTTACTCCTCCTTTTTGCTGAATAGTATTCCATGGTATGGATACACTACTATTTCGTTTAACACTTCATCGGGCTTTTTTTTTTTTTTTTTTTGGGATTTTTTTTATTTATTTGACAGAGATCACCAGTAGGCAGAGAGGCAGGCAGGGTTGTGGGGAGGAGGAGGCTCCCCACTGAGCAGAGAGCCCGATGCGGGGCTCGATTCCAGGGCTCTGGGATCATGACCTCAGCCGAAGGCAGAGGCTTTAACCCACTGAACCACCCAGGAGCCCCAACCCTTTTATCTGTTGAAGGACCTCTGGGCTGTTTCCAGTTTGGGGATGTCAAGAGTAAAGCTGCTGTGAACATTTATGTAATGGATTTGTCTGTGAACGTAAGTTTTCATTTGTCTGGGATAAATGCCTGAGAGTGCAATTGCCAAGTTGTATGGTAATCGCATGCTTAATTTTTCAAGAAATTGTCAAACTCTTTTCCAGAGTGGCTATACCATTTCACATTCCCACCAGCAACGCATGAGTGATCCTGTTTCTCAGCAACCTCACCAGCATTTGGTGTCGTCGCTATGGGTTGTTTTTCTTTCTTTTTTCTTTTCTCTTTCTCTACATTTAGCCATTCTGATGGGTGTCGTGATATTGCACTGTGGTTTTAACTTACATTTCCCTAATGGCTACTGATGTCGACCATCTTTTCATGTGCTTATTTGCCAACTGTATATCCTCCTCAGTGAAATGTCTGTCCATGGCCTTTGTTTTCTAACTGGATTGCTCGTTTTTTACTGTTGAATTTTGAAAGCGCTTTATGTATTCTAGTTACTAGTCCTTTGTTGATTATGTGCTTTGCAAATACTTTAACACTCTGCAGTTTGTGTTTTCATGGGCTTTTGCCCAGAAAAACGTTTTAACTTTAATGAGGTTGAGTTTATCAGTTTTTCCTTTTATGGCTTGTCCTTCCAGCAGCAAATCCAAGAACTCTTTGTCTCCCCTTGGATCTTCTCTAACCCATTTTGAGTTAATTCATTCTTTTGTAAAAATGTGAGGTTTAGGCTGAAGTGTTTTGTTTTTTTATTTGTTTGGGTTTTGTTTTGTTTTATTTGGAGCTTTTTTGTTTTGTTTTGTTTTGTTTTTATTTTGTTTGTTTTGTTTTGTTTTGCCTGTGGCTGTCAATTACTTCAGTACCGTTTGTTGAAAGGGCTGTCCTTCCCCCATTGAATTACTTCTGCACCTTTGTCAAAATCAGTCAGGTGTAGTTTGTGAGTCTGTTTCTGGGTTCTCTATTTTGTGCCATTGATTTGTATACTGACCTCATAAATGAATTGGGAGAGTGTTCCCTCCTTTTCTATTTTCTGTAAAAGGCTGTGTAAAATTGGTATTAATTTTTCTTTAAGTGTTTGGTAGAATTCTCTAGTGAAACCACGTTGGCCTGGAGACTTGTTTTTTGGAAGCTTTTCAAATTTTGAATTCAGTTTTTTAAATCATAGGACTGTTCAGATGATCCATTTCTTGATGGGCTTTGGTTGTTTGTGGTTTTGAGATATTGGTCCATTTCTTCTAGATTGTTGAATTTATGAGTGTAAAGTTGTTCATAATATTTTCTTATTCTCTCTTCTTAGGGTTTCAGGATTTGTACTGATATCCCTGTTTTATTCGTAATATTGGTGATTTGTATCGTCTCTCTTTTTGACCTTTGTTCATCTTGCTCAAGGTTTATCAGTTCTGTTGATTTTTTTGAGAGCCAGCTTTTTGTTTCATTGATTTTGCTCAGTTGCGTTTTTCATTTTCAGTTTTATTGATTTCTGCTCTTATCTTTATTCTTTCCTTAATCTTCTTGCTTTGGGTCTATTTTTTCTGCTTCTTTTTCATGGGGGAAGGAACTTCCAAATTATGGATCTAAGGCCTTTCCCCTTTTCTGATATATGCATTAAGTGTCATATGTTTCCCTCTGAGCACTGTTTTATCCCACAAGTTTTGATATGTTGTATTTTAATTTTTATGCAGTTTGGTATATTTTAAATTTTTCTTTGAGACTTCCTTTTTGACCCATGATTGTTTAGAAGTGTGTGGTTTAATTTCCATGTGTTTGGAGATATTCCTGCTGTCTTTTTTTTTTAATTGATTTTTAGTTCAATTGCATTGTAGTCAAAGAATACACTCAATATGCTTTCAAATATTTTTAACGTATTGAGGTTTGTTTTTAGTTGAGGATACAGTTTACCTTAATGAATGTTCCATGAATGCTTGAGAAAAATATGTTCTCTGCTCTTGCTGGGTTGAGTGTTCTATGTATGTCAGTTAGAGCCTATGGGTTGACTGTGTTGTTGAGTTCTTCTGATTTTCTGTCTAGTAGGTCTGTCGTTTATTGCAAGTGGAATATGTAGGTTCCCAGCTGTAACTGTGGATTCACCTACGTCTACTTTCAGCTCTGTTAGCTTTTACTTCTTGTATTTTGCAGCTCTGTTGTTTGTTATATCCTCATTTAGGATTGCTGTCTTCCTGGTGGATTTATCCTTTCATCATATGTAATGTCTCTTTTTCCTTGTAATTTTCTTTATTCTAAAGTCTCCTTTATCTGGTCTCAGTACAGGCTCTGCTGCTTTTTTTAAAATTAATGTTTGCATGGCATACCTCTTCCATCTTCTTACTTTCAGCCTACTTATATTGTTACATTAGAAGTGAGTCTCTCATGGGCAACATATGGTTGGATTGTGTTTTCTAGTGCACTCTGCTAATCTCTTTCAGTTTTGATATATAGATCATTTATATTTAGTGTGATTATTGGTATGTTAGGGCTTAAGTTTGCTGCTTTATTTTTTTTAAAGGTTGTGGGTTCTCTTATTTTTTTAAGATTATTTATTTATTTATTTGAGAGACAGAGCATGAGCACAAGTTGGGGGAGAGGCAGAGGGAGAGGGAAAGAGAGAAGAGAGAGCCTCAAGCAGCATAGGACTCATATTTTCAGATACCCAGTAGGAGAGTGGGGCCTGGGAGCTGGGAGCTAATCACACTTCCTGTCCTTGGGCAAGTCACTTCACCTGTCTGAGCCTTAAGTGCCAGGGTCATATGAAGGTGTAAATGCTTTATGGCCTGTGAGAGATCTATGATAGACCCCCAGTCTCATACCTACTGTAGAAGGTCATCATAAAGGAGCTTGTACAAGAGGGTGAGGCAGGGGCAGACTGAGGCCCTTTGTTGTCCTGAGTTTTCAAAATTATAAAGTCTTTCAAACATGTAGCAAAGTAGAGAGAAAAATGTCACAATCTTAACATCGTGCCACAGATTTGCCTTCAGGTTTTTGCTAAGAAACAGCTCATTATGATCTAGCTATGAGCTCCATCCCATCCTGGCCTAGAAGAAGCCAGAATCTCTGTTTCTAATTCCCATGCACGTATTTATACTTTGACCACATACATATGTGTCCATAAACCATGGATATTATTTTGCATGTTTTTGAATTTTATATAATTGGCATCATGTTGCCCACATATTCTTCTTTTTGCTCTTGAGATTTATCCATGCTGATACACAAGTTGTGACTTATTCATTTTATTGCTGTATACTATTCCACATAATGGCTGGACCACCATTTATTCATCCATTCACCGGTTGTTAGACATTTAGATTTCTTGTCATTTTTCACTTTTTTATGAACAATGCATCTCTGAGATAGCTTTCGAAGCATTCAAGAAAGCCTACAGCTTCGATTTCAGTCCATTTCCATGGCAGGTGCACTTCCAATCAATAATCCCTGTGTGGTGTCTGTGGGAAATCTCAGGAAGCTTGGTGAACCACAGTCTGGCCCTCTTTGATTAGGTGGGAGCTGGTTGCATCAGGTCAGCTGGGTCCTGTGTGAAGTCATTGTGGGTATTCAGAACCCAGTCAGAAGCGCCACCCCCAAAACATTTTGGACCCACACATGCGTCTTC
The DNA here is from genome assembly GCF_002288905.1 of Enhydra lutris kenyoni. NCBI lineage: Eukaryota > Metazoa > Chordata > Mammalia > Carnivora > Mustelidae > Enhydra > Enhydra lutris. The sequence continues at coordinate 749,354 of NW_019154165.1, read as the reverse complement.
TGCACCCATTGTCAATCCTTTGGCTTCCTCTCATTAGGATCTTAGTAAAATTCCTCCTGTCGCTGTCACTTTCATGCCCATCTCCCTTCACTGTGCAACATGCTCCATGCCCCTCCCTCTGCCATTCTTCCTTTGTTAGCCTACAGTCTCCTATGGCCCCAGGAAAGGGAAAGAACTCTAATATTTATTGAGCATCTGCTCTGTACAGTAATACAAAGTAGTTTTATTTTTTAATTTTTTAAAAGATTTTATTTATTTGGGAGAGAGAGAGTGAGAGAGAGCAAGAGCATGAGAGGGAAGAAGGTCAGAGGGAGAAACAGACTCTCCACAGAGCTGGGAGCCCGATGCAGGACTCAATCTCGGGACTCCGGGATCATGACCTGAGCTGAAGGCAGTCGCTTAACCGACTGAGCCACCCAGGCACCCAAGGGAAGTGCTTTTAGATGACCCACCCAGCATGGGATGACCCACTTCCAAGCAGTTGTTGCTGTTTCCCTTACATGGATGAGGAAACCACAACCCCAAAGTGGTTTAAGAGAGTACAGCGATCATACCTATGGGCGGGCGTTGTGGGCACTATGGGATGGGGGCTGGGGCGGGACAGCGCTCAGCCGTGCCTGTGAGCAGCCTCTGATGGAGGGACTAGGCTTAGCTCTCTTTGGAGGTTTTGCTGAGCATCCTGGAGTGGGCTTCTTCCTTTTAGGGGATGCGCCCTAATCTTCCCTTGAGAGGGTATCTCAAGGAATCAGAGCTGGATAGGAACACAGATCCTACCTACGGAATTCCATGTTTCACTGAACATACCCACTCATGCTCTCACATACACACACGTGCACACATGTGCACACATACACTCACTCTTGCTAACCCAGACTAACAAAGGGCCCAAGCAAACATATTAACTGACTGCAGCATGTCACTTGGTCCAGAAGCATCTTATTTACCTTCTCATACTTACTCTGTTGAAGTATTATGAGTCCCATTTTCTTCTGGTTTACTTTTTTAAAGATTTTATTTATTTATTCGAGAGCAAGCGCATGCATGAGAGAGAGAGAAAGAGAAAGAGAGCATGAGCAGGGGGGAGAGGCTGTTAGAGAGGGAAAAGCAGCAGATTCCCCGCAGAGTAGGAAGCCCAAAGCAGGGATTGATCCCAGGACCCCAGGACCATGACCTGAGCCGAAGACAGACGCTTAACTGACAGAGCCCCCCAGGTGCCCCTTTTTTTTTCTGGTTTAGACACTGAGCCTCTGAGAGTTCAAGTCACTTGCCCAGGGTCCCAGAGCATGGATGTGCTGGAGCCAAAATTCTAAACTAGAGTGATGCGGGGGGGCGGGTAGCAGAGCACTCAGACCCCAAATGAAGAGCAAGTGTCCTGCTCCTTGGCCAGACGGACTCAAATCTTTTAGCCCGGGAGCACCTGGAGTGTGCTGGGCTCTGCACCAAGCCCTCAGTGCCATATGAGACTGACTTCACATAGCTGTCACTTCAGGGCAATCGGAACTGCTCTGGTGCCACCCAACTTGCCCCTGGTCCCATCAAGGGACAGTCATTATACTGAGTGAACGTTTTACAACTCTCTTTTTACCTCTTGGGCCAGTCGTCATTTATTTAACAAGACTTTGAGCATTTCCTCTGTGCCAGACCCACACTCGGAGCTGGTGATTCAAGAAGGAAAACCCAGTCCCCGCCCTTGAGGGACACATGGTTCAGCAGTGGAAACAGACACGGAGACATATAATTATAAGCCATTGGGCACATGCCAGTGAGGGATCACTGGGCTGGATGCAGCGAGAATCTAGAGGAGGAAATCCCCAGCTCTGCTTACATGAGGCTTCACGGGGAAGACGAAGCTTCAGTTGGATCTTAAAGGATGGGTAACCATTTCTAGGTAGGCTGTGGATGGCATAACCCACAGAGGGTAGGATGAAGGTGAACATGGAGGTGTGTTTTAGAAATAGGAAATAGCTGGATGTAGATCAGGGATCTCAATTGAAAATGCTGAGAGGGCCTGGGAAGTTACTATAAGTGAGGGAAACAGGCCACATAGCCTGAAACTCCATAAGGAGATGTGTGGGGTGTGGGAAATGGGACAGTTTGCACCCCATCTACGGGGACAGTGGCTTCTAAGTCATGCCTTTCAGTCTCATCTAGAATTACTGACCTGGCTTGCTATGTTTTCCCATTTTTCAAGATGCCAGAAATTCAGATTTGGTTTCAGTATAAAATAGTATCTCTTTAGGGGTGCATGGGCAGCTCGGTTGGCTAAGCATCCGACTCGGGGTTTTGGCTCAGGTCATGATATCAGGGTCGTGGGACTCAGCCCCGTGTTGGGCTCTGCGCTCCAGGTGGAGTCTGCTTGAGATTCTCTCTCCTTCTCCCTCTGCCCTCCCTCCAGCTTGCACATGTTCTCTCTCTCAAATTTATTTATTTATTTATTTGTGGGGGGCACAAGTAGGGGGAGTGGCAGGCTGAAGGAGAAGCAGACTCCCCGCTGAGCAAGGAGCCTGACACGGGACTTGATCCCGGGACCCTGGGATCATGACCTGAGCTGAAGGCAGACCCTTAACTGACCGAGCCATCCAGGCGTCCCCCAAATAAATAAATAAATCTTTAAAAATAATAAAATACTGTTATTTTTCAACACTGTGACAATGATTTTAAATTTGTGAGCTACAGCATCCTGGCTTGTCTCCCTGCCACTCCTTTGTGGCCTCTGGCCTCTGGAATGGCTGTAACCTGAAGAGCGGAGGGAGCAAGAAAGAAACGCCGGGGCCGGATGCCCTGACCTTCCCTTCCACAAGGGGCCCAACTCCTGGGTGATGCAGAAATATATCCACCTGACTTTCAGAATCCTCTTTAAAGCAGAAGCCAGCACAAAGCGGTCCCAGGACACTGGAGAAGAAAACAGCGGCAGCAGGATTTCATGTCACCTCCCTTCTTCCCTTTCTGGGCTGAAACATTTCCCGTCTGGCTTGTGTGCGCGTCCGATTCTGGCCCTCAGCTCTGGATTCTCAGCAGGCTAGTGGTGGGAATGGGATGAAAAAACAAAAGGAGTACAAGAAGGGCAAGGCGAGGACGGTCTCTCAGAAGCTGCCCACGCACGATGCTGCTTGTCTTCTCTTTGTGCCTCTCCCCTTAGCTCTGGGCTTTTCCCCACGAGGCCTGCCAGCCCTGACAGAAACCAGATCCCAAGTGCTTTCTTTCGGGTAAGAGGGGGTAGGCTGGCCTGGGGCGGAGCCTGGCGGACTTCCGAGGCCCTGCTTGGAAGACAGAGGCCTTGCAGGCGTCGTGGCTGAAGCCACCCCCTCAGCCCCTGCCCCTGTGCCTTCTGCTCTCGCCTCCAAGCTCTCGGGTCCCCAGTCCCTGTGATTTCAGCAGGAAAACATCTAGAGTGTGTTCAAACCACACGGTCTGGCAGAGCGAGCTGGTCGTTTTAAACAAAAGCCTGAAGCTTCACTGGCTGGGCTCCAATCCCGTGTGGGGAGGCGGTGGCAGGCAGCCCAGGCTGCTGCTTCCATGGGAGGCTGGGGGCTCCAGTTCCCCCCAAGTAGGGGTCCAGGAGAGGACGGTCACCAGCTGACTTCCTGGCCTCACTGCTTCTCCATGCCCTCCTCTGCCCCTCACCAACTTCCTGAGAGTGGGGCTCAGTCGCTCTGTTTTCTTTCTGTATGTGAGTTGGTCCTCACTCCCGACAGTTCTTCAGGCCAGTAGGGACCTGGAGTGTGAGGGCCAGGTTGGGGCAGTGTGTCCTGGAGCCGGCAGGGTTAGGAACTGGAGCACACCTCTTTGAGAGCAGTAGTGGGAGGAGCCGGGTGGGGAGGATTGAAGGGGCCAAATCTTGGCAAGAGGCTGAACCTCCAAGCGGAGCAGAGTGTCTGACCCAGAAGCTGGTCCCTGAGTGAAAAGGAGGAGCTGTGAGAACCCATGGAGTGAACAGGGAGCCTGGGGCCTAGGTCGAAGGTGTGGACCTTCTGGGAGCCCAGTGCATCGCAGGTGCTTTATGGAGTGCATGGATGGATGAATGAAACAGGTGTAGACACGTAATGCAGGCCTGTCACAGACCCCCACTGGGGGGCTCCTGGTCAGAACTCTTGGCTTACCCTCTCCGCCCATGAATATACTCTGTTCCAGGCCTGGGCTACGTATGCAGAGTGGGGGGCCTGGGAGAGAGGAGAGCCGGGCTTCTTGCCACCACCGGGGTGCCCACAGTTGACCTGGGGGAGATGGGTGATGCACACACACAACCACAACAGACGTTTCCCTACCGCAGTAGTGCCTGATGCCAACGGACCGAACACCTCCTTATTGCTAGCCAGCTCACTGTCACTTTACTTGCTCTGCTAAAATGAACTTCCTAGGGGTGCCTGGGTGGCTTAGGGGGTTAAGCCTCTGCCTTTGGCTCAGGTCATGATCCCAGGGTCCTGAGATCAAGTCCCGCATTGGGCTCTCTGCTCAGTGGGGAGCCTGCTTCCTCCTCTCTCTCTGCCTGCCTCTCTACCTACTTGTGATCTCTTTCTCTATAAAATAAATAAATAAAATCTTAAAAAAAATAAAATGAACTTCCCAGAAAATATCCCCCTCCTACACACACCCCTACTACTGTCCTACTATGACACCCCAAAGGCCCTCCTGGGGGCCTCTGCACATTTAACCAGGTTACATTTTGTGCATGAATATCAATCATGTCCCAAGTGTTTTAATGATATTAATAGATGCCATTCATTGAGAATGATCTCTGTTACAGGGTAATCGGTACGTGTTATCGTGTTGTCATCCCTGTGCTGACTCAGTGGGGCAGACAATGTTACTGGCCCCCATTTTACACCTGAGGGAACTGGGCAATGAGAAGTTTCCTTGGGAAATTGCCCGAAGTCACCCAGGAAGTGGCAAGGCTGGGATTTGACTCTAGGCACCCGGGCCTCAAGGCTATGCTCTTTCTGTGCTCCCTCAGAAACAACTTCTTCAACATGCCATGCCCGGTTCAGCATGCTTTCCCCTCTGGCTGTCCCTTTTGTCAGAAGCTGCTGGGTGTCAGACTCCCTGAGGCCCCCTTCTTGACCAGTGTGGTCTCCCTGCCTCTTGGGACACACACAATCAATGATTTTGACAAAGGTTGACTCCATCTCATCTGGGGCCTGTATTCCCAAGCCCTCATCCTTCCCCACTTCAGGCGAATGGAACCCCAGGTTCTAGGTAGGATCTTTCCTAGAAAGGAGTGAAGATTCTGCAAGCACAAAATAAACCGGCCAGACTGTGAGGAGACCGGGTTAGTCCTGCCCTTGAAGCTGAGTGCACATATTTGCCCTGCCAAGACTTACGGGGCCTGCCCTGATGTCACGCACTCCTTGTGTGGTGACGGGGATACAGAGATGAATGAGGCTAAGGCAGTGTCCACTTAAGGAGCTACCAGGTGAACTGGGAGGGATACAGGGAGGACACAGGGAGTTCTAGGGGAGCATGGCTAATCCTGTGGTCATGGAAGGAGGAGGTATGGAGCTGAGGGGACACAGGTCAATCTTTGGCCCAACAGACTGGCACTCCAGGCAGGGCTTCTGGAACAGTGCGGGAAGCGAGTGCAAATCAAGAGTCCAAATAATTGGAAGCAGGTGTCCGCAGCCTACATGGTCGCAATGGAGGACACTGTGGCTTTCTGGGTTCTCACTCACACACTTGGGGCTCATCTGACACAACCAGAAACCAGTCTTTAGGGAAGCCGCATGACTTCAGATTCTTGCTAGTTTGGGAACGCTTCCCCAGGCGAGGGGAAGGGAAGGTGCTGCTCCCAGAACAAGAACTCAAGCTCCCGGCAGCATGAACATCAACCTGCAGCCTTCTCAGGGTGTCCCTCCCACTCACCCCTTGGCATTGTTTGGGGCCCCACGGAACTCGAGGGACTGCATAAAGAGAGCGGCTCATGGAAATTTCCTAAATGACATGACCTTGGCTGCAGAACATTCTGGAAACTCCCACATCGGGTACGGGGCCTTTGGGGTCCAAGCTGCCACTGAGCAGCAGGGCCTGGGACAACTAAGACCCAGCAACCTTCCCAGCTTCTAGCACACAGTAGGTGCTGAAATTCAAGCACGGCTCCGCCACAGCATGAGAAGCAGCCTGAGTACAGTATCTAAGGGGTATGGGGAAAACTCAAGGCCAGTCTGGTACAGATGGCACCATCTGGGAAATGCAAGGAGCAGGGTGCACTAGCGGTCCTTGGTGTCCAGTGGGACTCGAGTTGCCCATCCTGCAGGCCTGTGAAGGCCAGGGAGTTTATGCAGAGATCCAGCGTGAAGGGAAGGGAGGGCCTGGCAGGAGCCGGACCTGCCAGCTGGCTCCCCCGCAGCCAGCTGAGCCTCAGAACTGGAGGCCATGTCCCTTGTGGGGTAGGGCTGTTGGAGAGACCAAGGACAGTGGCCCCATGCATGATGGACGGTGAGGAAAACCAGGCCCTCCTGGTGGGGTGCAGTGGCAATGGTGGGCGCGGTGGGGGGGAGGGAGGCCCTCATGGCCTCTGGGGCTCAGCTCACGCCCAGTCTCCGATGCAGTGCCCAGGGCAGCACACGCTCTTTGCGGTGTCCTCTCAGACCGCTCGCCTAGAGTGCCCTATCAGGCTGGGTTCCCACAAATTCTAAAGCAGGCCAGGCTGAGCGGGCAGAATGTCTTTGACCATCCTTGCTGATTGAGACAGGCCTCGGACTGGCAGGGATTGACCTGTAAATAGCTTGCTCTTTCCTTGGGGGTTTAAGATGACTGTGTAGTGTCCTCTCATAGTGTAGTGTGTATAGACCACAATTTGCACGCAGGCAGACCTGGCAAACATGAAAGTCTGCTGAAAACTGCTTTTATTTTGGGGTTTTGTCTTGTTTTGTTTTGTTTTGGGATGGCTGAGAACTTACCAGTGGTAAAGGCCTGAGTGGGAACTCCCCCAGTTTTCTCAAGGCCCCTCCGTGGACAGGTATGAGCACCTAAACAAAGCTGCAGATCCTCCCCTTCCCCAGGTCAGGGAGACAGTTTCACAGCCAAAGCCAATGAAAATCAAGGCTGCGTCCTGGAAACAGAGGGGCTCACTCCCCATTGGTCCTTGGATGTTGCTAAGCGCTTTCATTGGTCCATTTTCCCTAACTCCCTGGCCTTGCATTCCTAACCTTTTAAGGTTTGGAGTTTCTTTGCTCCTAGGCCTGCCCACAGCCCCATCTGCTAGGTAAAAGACAGCGTCTTCTAGACAACACCAAGCAGGCTATCTTCCTGGAAGAGTACTGAATGGTCCTTGACCCTAAGAAGCCATCCCTAAGATTCTAACAGCAATAGGGCAGCTCCATATACCTAGAAGAGGCTTTGGGCCAGGCTGAATGTTGGAAATGGCCGAAAGCTTGTGCTTCCCAATTCCTACATCTTTAAACAAAGAGAAAAAGACGCCTGTGCCTCCCGAAGGCTGCTGTGAGAAAGAACTAATCAGAGTGATCACGATGCACTTTGCCAATATAAAAGTGAGCTGGCGGTGCTCATTATCACCAAGGAATCTGGCCCATTTCCTCCTCTTTCTGTGGTTACGAATGCAGAAAGCTTATTAAAGTTGAGAGTCTGGTGGCATTGATAAATGGGCTGTGCCATCTGGATTCCGGCTCCCAAATCCTGGGCTGAGGATTATGCTGTCTTCTCTGGGCACGTTCCAAGAACAGACCCTGCAGAAGGCTCTCAGGACCCACCTTTGTCCTGTGTTCCTGCTTCTTAATGTCTTTACAGCGTTGGCAAAGCCCCTCTTGCTGGCTCAGAGCAAAATTCAGATGGAACAAACGAGCTCCCCTGAGTCAGGCCCTGGGTTAGTGTCCCTTGTGCCTCTTTTTTCATCTAAGCACCCCCCGCCACAAACGACGTTACCGATCTGACATCGTTATCGTTGTCATCAGGTTGTACAGATGGGAAGACTAAGGTTCAGAGAGGTGAAGTGGCTTCTCCAAAGTCACACAGCTGATAACGAGGTGGCGCTGGGATGAAAGTCCCAGGTCTGTTGAAATCAAAATGCAATGTGACGTACTCCCTTCCCTGTGTTTGAGTCTGTATTTCTCAGTAGGTATTGGCAGGTCCCGCGGGAAGGACAAGGGAGCTCGCCCTTCCGTTTTGCAGAGACTTTGCTGATAAACTGTTCTGCCAAATCCATTAACATCAGAGATGGTTCCCTGTTCCCCTTCTCGGGGCCTTCATGTTTTCACCGGAACAATGGCTTTGGCTAGAAAATGAAGCATTTGGATGGTGGCATTTTAGGCAACAGCCACTGAATGACAGAGGAGACACTTTTGGGTCTTTCTCTTGCTCTCTTTCTCTTTGCTCTCAAAGAGGATTCTTTGCCCACATTGAGCCTGGTCCTGACTGCAAGCCTTTTTGGCTCAGTTGGTGTTTCTCCACATTGGGTTCCATGGAGCTCCATGAGTCGGGATGAGAACCACTAGTGGATGTCTCCCAACCACTCTGAGGCCCAGTGTGCCGGGCAGGGTAAGGAGAAGCTGTGCCTTGAGTCTTGGCACCACCAAGCCCCTGATCCCGGCTCCTGGTGCTGCCAGCCCTCGGGTTGCCCCGTCAGTTCAGAGGAAGAGAACAAGTCTAAATGGGACAGAGAAGACAAGATGGGAAGCCAAGGGTTTCAAGAGGAAAGAGTAGCTGATTCTGCTTTGCAGAAGAATGCATGCTGACAGCTCCAGGGTCCAGCCTGGTGGCGGCCAGAGCCTTCTTCATGGGGCCTCCCTCCTGAAGCCAGCTGTCATCCCAGAGCGGTCCATCCCGGTCCTGGCTGTCCAGGCTGGTTCCGTGCCCTTAATACTTCACCTCCTTTAACTGTGCCCTTCACATTCATGATGATAATCATCATAATCATTGTCATAATTGACAACATTTGGTGAGCGCCTACCCTCTGGCAAGCACGGAGCTAAACGCTGTACGTGAATTAACGCACTCAGTCCTCACAACCCGACCAGGTCCATGCTGTTTTCTCCCCACATCGTGCAGATGAGGAAGTGGAGACACAAAGAGACGAAGTGACTCTCCCACCCTTGGATTCAGTGAAAGGTAGTTAGTTAATAGGGTGGATGAGATCCTGATCAGGGGTGGGCAGGGGTTGCCCTGAGGGAAAAAAAAAAGAAGGGCCTGGCCTCCTGGGGAGAAGAGAGCTCGTGAAAGGCAGAGGCAGGTAACTTTGTTGGTGGGAGGGGCAGAGAGACAGCGGCCATCTGATGGGCACTACCTTCTCAGAATGAGGAGGCTGGATTCTCTTGCTTGACAAGGAGTGACATGAGCCTCCCAGGGCCTCGGGGCAGTTTCTAATGTTCTGTCCCTGCTGTTTACAATGCAGATGTTCTGGTGGACCCCACAACTCCCTGGGGATGGAGATGGGGGAGGGCTTTCATTTCTCCTCCAGAATGACTGGAGAAATTAATCAGCATTTCCTTTAGCCAACACCAGGGGGTGCAACAGCTTGTTCCTGGCCTCTAGTTTCTTGGAATTTGCTTGACCTCTGTCAGGAGGATACAGAAGCATGTACCACTCTAACTGAGGCAGTCGACACGTTCCTGAGAATAGAATGGAATCCTTGCACGTAGGATGATATTCAGAATTCACCCTAGGACTGAGTTTTGTGTCTTGACTCAATAGACCTTCCTGCCTGCGGTGCAGGGTAAGGAGGCCTGGCAGGGGCTGCAAAGCACAGATAGCAGCCAAAGATAGTGGCAGTGCCTTCAGCAGGCTGCAGAATGATGGGAGACTATGAAGAACCTGGTTGTCAGGAATGCTAATCTGATGTGTACGGTTGTGCAAGTTGTGCACTGTGCCAGGGTGCCCTGTGAGTGGGGCCTGAAATCCATCCTGAGCTCCAATAACCAAGCCCTATGCCCAGGGGCCACTTTTCCCCATTTCTCCCAGAGGCACTACAGGTCTCCAAAGTGTCCATCCAGCAGGAGGAGGAGCCTTTCTCAAATTTGTGCAAAGGAGCCCCTCCTGAGCTAGCAGTGCCCGATAGAAGTGAGACCCCTCCGCTCTTCTTTATGCTCTCTGGTGTCTGTTTGGCTTTCACAAACACCATCCCCATAACTGTCCCTAGTCGTGCAGATTTTCAGTTATCGAGGGATGTTTTCTGCCTGAGCCTCCTGGCTCTTGACTCCTCCCGGAACTTCGCTTCTCTATAGCTACATCATCCTTTCTTCTCCAGGACACCTCAGTCCAGTCCCCGGGTTCCTGCCATCGGCAGCAGTGTGAAGGCGCTAGGAACACTGCACATCTGAACATCTGGTCACTTGAGCAATCAAGATGCCAGAGAGCTGGGGGTGCTCGAGGCTCTTCCCTTCCACCCCAAGCCATCCACCATTTCCTTTCGCTCACTCAGCACAGAGTTACTGAGTATCTGCTATATGCCAGACACTCTAGGGGCTGGCGGCACAGCAGGGAACAAGACAAAACCCAACAAATCCTCCTGGAGCTCACGTTCCATTTCTAGTGAGATTGCCTTCCCTTTGATTTCATGTCCTTCTTTGTCACTCTGATGCCCTGAAAGACCTCCTCCTCTGCCGCCGCTGCCACCACTGCCTCCGCTTCTGGCCCCTGGCAAAGGCTGGACGTGCCACTCTGGCTCTGGTGCCTTGGACACCCTGCAGGGATGAGCTGTTTCGCATGTGGGGAACATATGTGTCAATTGTGCTCTCCCGAGTGCCTTTGCGTCCGGCCCGGCCAAAACTCGACATCATTGTTCTCCACCTTGGGTCGATTTGGTGTACTATTTATTTATTGTTTTCTTGCCTGAAAGCCGGGGGAGCTGGATATGGGCAAGAGTGGCTCTGAGCCCAGGCTCTGTGATGTGGCATTTATTGGTAATTGTGGGGTCATTTTTCCTGGGCTTTTCTTTTTTTTTTAAGATTTTATTAATTTATTTGAGAGAGAGAGTGTGTGAGCTGGTGGGGAGAGGCAGATGGAGAGGGAGAAGCAGACTCCCCCGCTGAGCGGGGAGCTGGACGTGGGCTTCGATCCCTGGACCCTGAGATCATGACCCAAGCCGAAGGCAGGCACTTAACTGAATGAGCCACCCAGGCGTCCCTCTCCTGTTGTTGTTGTTGTTGTTGTTGTTATAGCTGTGGTATCCTTCAGTGTGGATCTGTGGGTTTCTAATTGCTGGATGTGGTAATGGCCAGGCCTCTCTCTTCCATCCCTCACCTCTCCCTTTCTCCTCTTTTTCTTTCCTTTTTTTAAAAATATTTATTTATTTACTTATTTGAGAGAGAGCATGAGCGAAGAGAAGGTCAGAGGGAGAAACAGACTCCCCGCAGAGCTGGGAGCCCAATGCCGGACTCGATCCCGGGACTCCAGGATCATGACCTGAGCTGGAGGCAGTCGCTTAACCAACTGAGCCACCCAGGCGCCCTCTCCTCTTTTTCTTAAAAAAAAAAAAAAAAAAAAAAAAAAAAGTGGTTTTTTTTTTTTAAAGCCAGGATAGTGCAGCAAATGTTCATGTACCCTCCACCCAGATTGAACAAATGTTAACATTTGCTTTGTCTTTGCCTGAGATTTGTGTTATGGCGAAACGATACATTACATGTAATACCATTGAAATCCCTTGACATGCTGTCCTCCCCTGTCCTGTCCTTCATTATTTTGACCGTGATACGTATCCAGGCCACATTTATGTGTCTGTACATAGTGTGTAGTATTGGGTTTTGCCCACTTAAAATCTGCCATAAGTGATATTCCATATGAAAGAGCTGTGTACAATTTGCTTTTTATCATTCAGCTTTAATCTTTTTGGTCTCTATTCCTTTTACACACGTAGATGTAGGCTGTTCGTGTTAACTATTACATAATAAGCCATCATGTGAGTAATAACATCACTTTTTAAAAATCCTCTGCTGATAGAAACAGGTTGTTTCGGGAGCGCCTGTGTGGCTCAGTCAGTGAAATGTCTGCCTTCGGCTCAGGTCGTTGATCCCAGGGTCCTGGGATGGAGCCCTGCATTGGGCTCCCTGCTCAGCGGGGAGCCTGCTTCTCCCTCTCCCCACCCCGGCTCATGCTCTCTCTCTCTCTCTCTCTTTGTCTCTCAAATAAATAAATAAATAAAATCTTAGAAAAAAAAGAAACTTAGGTTGTTTCTTTTTTTTTTTTTTACCATTACCAGTTATGCTGCAGGGAACATTCTTGTGCATATTTTCCCTTGTACGTGGAGAAATCTTGTACCTAGAAGTCAGACTGCTGGGTTGAGGGTTATGTGCAGTTGTCACAAAACTGCCCTTTGAGATGGCTACGCCTCTTTATGGTTCCCCCAGGAGTAGATGAGAGACACTGTTTCCCTAAGTCATCATCAACATTTTGCACTTTGCCCTCCCCATCCGTCCTTGCTGTGACCGCAAGTTGTGTCATGTGGCCACCCCCCCACCCAACCCTCCTCTCTTGCTTCTCCCATATCAGTGCCAGCTCCATCTCAGTGAAGATTTTCTTCTTCATGACATGTTCCTGAAACTATTCCTCCAGCTGGATCTGACGGCCCTCCACAGCATGGGGTCCAGGCAACCTTTCCAGCATCATCTCCTACCACCTGCTTGGAGCCAAGTTTTCTGCTCGAGGGCCTCCCACCGCGCATCCCAATCTGTTACCTTTGGTCATGCTTCCTTTCCGTATGCTTAGCTAGAATGTTCATTTCCACCTTGGAAAACCTCATTGACTCCTCAAAGCTTGCCTCAATGACACCTTTTCTGGAAGCCTTCCCAGATGCCCCCAGGCAAAGCCCCCTATTGGGTTTCTACCGCGCTCAATACGGTATTCATCCCAGCAGATTGGAAACAAATCAGACATAATGCTTCTTCACTCTCCAGCTTGGAAAGTAGAGTTTGGCCAACGTAGACTTTGTTTTCTCTCGTGGCTTAGAATTCCTTCAGCAACTCTAACAAATACGTATCACATGCCAACTCTGGGCCGGGCACTGAGTGCTGGCTGAGCCCAACCAGGTCCCTGCCTTGGGACAAGGAGTTACATGAGTGTGTGTCATCCTCTGAGAAAGCTGGCCCCTCGAGACTCTGAGGCATGCCTGACTGGATGCCCGGTTCCTAGTTTGTGTCCCCAGTGCCCAGCACAGAGTAAGGGTGAGGGCGAGCTTGCTTATGTGAAAAGTCAGGCACTGAAAGGCTTCGAGAACTGTGGGGGTAGAAGCACGTTTCAATCAGGTCACAGAGATGCTTCCAGGCCTTCAAGCCAACTGTCCTGGGCAGTGCTTGAGTGGCCACGTGACTTCTGGGACAAGGTGGGGGTGCGGGGGCAGTCTCAGCTGAGGGAGGTGGGCTTGGCGGGGATGGGAAAGGGAGCTGGCTACTCTGATCCTCCCCCACTTCTTCCTCTCCCAGTCCACCTTCCCCTGTGTCACTTTCCTATTCCTCGGGGAGCACAGGACACTCTCCCCATCTCTCTAACTTAGGCTGGCAGCCCTGGTGCTTTCCAAACTTGTCACTTTCTTGTGCATGGAAAAGGAAGACCCCCTCCAGGTTGCAAATGGAAAAGGCAGACAGGTTGGTGGTGGTGTCCCTAGAGGCACCCATCTCCCTGGGCTTTCACTTCATGCTGCTCTGCTCAGATGGCAGAGCTGGGCACATGTCACTTGTACCCTCCCCCACCCCCCCCAACACCTCTGCAAATCCTCCATTCCTGGGCTGCTAAGCAAAAAGGAACATCCCCTTCTTTCCTTCCTTCCTTTCTTCCTTCCTTCCTTCCTAGATTTTTAAAATTTATTTATTTTAGAGAGGGAGGGAAGGTGCGCACAGTGGAGGGAGGGGCAAATGGAGGGAGAGAGAGGGAGAGAATCTCAAGCAGAGTCCTCCCTGAGCATGGAGCCTGATGTGGGGCTCCATCCCAGACCCCGAGATTGCGACCAGAGCTGAAATCGAGAGTCAGACGCTCAACTGCCTGAGCCATCCAGGAGCCCCAAGGACATTTTCTTTCTTCTTGACACCTGTTGAAGGGGCCACTGTGGTCTGGACCTCCTGTCCTCTGGGGCAGGAGGCCTGATTTCCACTTGTGAAAGGCAGCAGGGATCTGATGTGAGCCTTTCCTGTGGGGAAACATTTCCTGCTATTGCCCAGTTGGATTGGCACCTTGTTTAAACAACCATAACAATGTGTTCCAACTTGGGGAAGGGAAATGTAAAACAATGCCCCTCCATGTTGCAAAGAACATAATGGCCAGAACTGAATGTAAGCCCTGCCTCATTCGGATTTGTGTGCAGCAAACTAGGACTTAGGAACCCTGGCTGTAGTCTAATCAATCACTTTTCCCTGTACACCCCAGGTTCTGGGCTGTTTCTTCGAGTCAAGGGACCCATCCCCTTTCCCCGGATTCTTGCAAGAACCTCTGACCAGTTTGCCTGCCTCCATCCTCTCCCCCTCCAGTCTTCTCAGTTCTGGAGATAGGGCCCCCAGTGTCTCCTTACTACTTTTGGCACAGTTTCCCCAAACATGGAACCCCCGCCACTGGCATTAAGTGAAACGCCCTCCAGAGGTATGGATGGAGGTTTCCTTTTATTCGAATGCTTATGTATTTGTTTTTCTATCTATCAGAGGACACTGAACAGCATGTCAAATCCAAGATTTCACAAAGGTAATGTTAATGAGGAGAAGGCTGAAGTTCAGAATCATAGACTGGCAGAACTGAAAAGGGCCTCGGAGATTATCTCACCCACTTGTGTATCTTTGCCTTCACTTCCAATTCTGATACCCACCCTGACTACATCTCTGCCTATCGAACTCCTACTCAACCCTCAAAGCCCCTCTCAAAAGTTGCTTCTTTCACAAGTTGCATATTATCTCCCCCCATGGACTGAGAAGGCTTTGTAATAAGCTCCTCATTTGCAGGTCCGCTTCTCCACTCCCATCTCGTGCCCGACAGATAATAGGTCTCAAGCAATACTTGATGCTGCAGTGGGTCCCCTGCCATACTCCTCTCTCTGCTCTGTATGTGAAGCAGAGTCTTTCTGCTTGTAAATGTCAGTGATAGTTTCCAGTACCATTTTGATAGTTGTTCTAAATTGTACTTTAAAGCTTTAGGAGACCCCCCACCCCCATCTCCCCAATGCGATAAACAAGACATTTTCCAACTCTCTCTTCCTGAGCCACTTCTGCACTTGTCTGAGCTGATCTACATTCTGTGATTCTTAATAGCTTCCCTTTCAGAGAATGACATGTTCTTCTGCTGTCCTCTTTTTTCCAAAGAGAGAGAGAGAGGGAGTTGGTTTTTCTGATTAGAAAATTGAAACATGTATCTTTCTCCTTATTTGTAAAGAGCTTATTACTTAAAGCTCTTCGTGTGATAAAGTTATTAACCTTTTTTTAAAAATTTTGCCCTGAGCTGCAAATAGCTTTTTATTTCCCGCTTTTCTGTTTTGTCTTTGATTTCTGGTTTATTGTGCTTTAGGATGTGCTAACATTTTTTTTAACGACTGCTGTCAAATACGTTGCTGTTCTTCTGTGTGGTTTTTGTTTTTGTTTTTGTTTTTTTTCACTGAGAAAGTCTTCCCACCTCCCAAATCAGATGAATACTCATCTGTATTCTCACCTGGTGTTGAGGGGACATTTGCTGCTGACCTTGCCCCATTCTACTTCTGGGCTTCTCTCTCTGGGTAACACCACCTTTCTTCCTCAGAGGCCAAAGCACTCAATTAGGCTGAGGCTCTAAAAATGCTAATGAGGGCAGCCCTTCCCCGGCCTCTACTCCAGTCACACTTTCAACCCCTTTGAGAAGGGGCAGCTTTCTGTGGATCTCTCCCACTGATGATTTTCTAGCTCCTGCTTCATAACCTTCTTAGCCGCCGGGGAGGAGAGGGAGGAAAAGAAAAGTGGGAACGAGCTTCGGGTACTGGAGGGCTACCTTGCTGCCCCTGCATCTCCAGGATATACTTTTCACCTCTCCTCAGCAACTGCATTTTCCATTAGGCCCAACTCTAGAAACTCCCGTTAATGCAAAGTCCCTGGGCATCTAAACGCCCAGGCCTGAGCTGAGTCACGCAGCCAGCAGCTAGAGACCCCACCCCCAGCAACTGCCAGGCCGGGGCTCCTGTATCTTCCCTGGCAAGCCCCACCCCCATGG
Organism: Enhydra lutris kenyoni; assembly: GCF_002288905.1. Taxonomy (NCBI): domain Eukaryota; kingdom Metazoa; phylum Chordata; class Mammalia; order Carnivora; family Mustelidae; genus Enhydra; species Enhydra lutris. The sequence goes on along the minus strand of NW_019154165.1, from coordinate 733,262 downwards.
TTGCCATGGGAACTCGAGGGCTAAATTGCTTTGCGTGTTTGGAAGCTGAAGACCTCAGCTTTGACGCACGTAAGTAACCCGGCAATTGATTGACCTCCAATTAGGTTTTTGTTGTTTTCTCCAGACATCGACTGCTTGTGACTTGCCCATCTCTCCTGAGGATCGCGTCCGCGAGAGAACTGAACATTTATCTCAATTTTTGTAAAATAAAAAAAAATATATGTAATATATACATATACAGTATATATGTATGTATATAATATATATTACACACACACACACACACACACATATATACACACACACATATCTTTGTACCTTAATTTATTCTAGAAAGGATTTAGAGTGGCTTGCAAAGTTACACCCAGTACTTGGAGAGAGCCTAAATTAGATGTATGAGAGAAAGATGAGGCAAGAGGAGAGCAAGGATTACTGGTGAAGAAGACGTGACTTAAAGTGAATGTCAGGAAGTCTGTTCTTGATAAATGTGAGTCCCAGAATTTGGCTGTAAGCTTTCATGGTAGGTAACAGCAAGGGGAGGCATGATAAGTCATGGGATTCATGATAAAAGTAAATCAATTGTTTATTAAAAGCACAGGTGTTCCAAACCTTGAGACTAAAAAAAATAATTCTGTGCTTTTTTCCTGCCCTGGAGACTCGACATTTCTTGTCTTTTTATTCCTGCCACCCAGCATGCTATCTGAACAAATGGAGGCATATTTTTTTCTTCTTTTCCCACCTTTGCTATTATCATTGTGAAATAAGTAATACACATTTTTTTTTTTTGTATTGGAAACAGCCCAAATAGGCTTTAAAAAATGTGGTGGCTCTTTGTGTTAAATGAAAAGTGTAAGGTACAAGAGATGTGTATAATCTGAGGCCATTATCTAATTTCTTGTATATTACGCACAGAACATTTCTGGCAGGATGCCTAAGAAACTAGCTAGGGGTCAAGGCGACTCCCTTTTCTCTGAATTCTCTTTGTAGTCCCTGAATATTTATGGTGTGTGTGTGTGTACATTAATTACTCAAAAATATTTTTAAGTGAGTAATACACATACAGGCAGGAGTGGTTAGAAGGTGGGGAAATGGGAAATTTAGATGCAGACAATTTAGAAAAGAAAGAAGTCTGTGCCAGTTTTTTACCATCTGGGTCTGACTACTGTTAAGCGTCACCTGCCTTTTTTTAAAGCAGACTTTTTCCTGTGTACAACCTTTCTGCGGCCGGTACGGTGCTAGGTTTCAAAAGCCTTAAAAAAATATGTATGCCCTTTAACCTGGAGATTCCACTTTTAGACATGCATGCTGAGGAGATAATGAAAGGAGTGCCCATCCAAGGATGCATGTGCGAGGACAGACATCAGAATGTTGGTTATGATGTGGGAAGAACAGGGGCAGGGGGGGAACCTAGTAAGGGACTGGCTAGGTAAGTCCCAGAGCGTGCCTGCAATGGGGCCCATGCAGCCTTTGGAAATGAAGATCTCTATTTACCAACAGGCCTCCCTGCCTTCATTAAGCCTCGCCAGTATACTATACTCTCTCAGCGCCCCATACCTTCTTTCCTTGAAGTCATTATGGTGTAATGATACTTGTTCCTGTATGCTTACCAAACATTCCTCCCCCAAAGCCCCACCTGCCACGAGACTGGCAAGTCCATAAGGATAAGGACTATGTCTATTTTATTTTATTTTGTTTTGTTTTAAAGATTTATTTTGCAGAGAGAGACACAGCAAGAGAGGGAACACAAGCAGGGGGAGTGGGAGAGGGAGAAGCAGGCTTCCCGCTGAGCAGGGAGCCCGGTGCAGGGCTCGATCCCAGGACCCTGGGATCATGACCCGAGCCAAAGGCAGATGCTTAACGACTGAACCACCCAGGTGCCCCAGTACTATGCCCATTTTAGTCCTTAAGGTATCCCAAGTATCTTACAAGATTGTTTTTTTTTTACGTTTTATTTATTTATTTGAGAGAGAGAGTGAGCAAGAGATAGAAGCAGCAGGGGAAGGGACAGATGGAGAGGGAGAAGCAGAACCCCGACTCCCCACTCCTGCTCCGCCAACTCAGGGCCCGATCCCGGGACTCTGGAATCATGACCTGAGTCAAAGGCAGACACATAACCAACTGAACCACCCAGGCGCCTGGAAGGTTCTTGGCACCTAACAGACACCCAATAAATATTTGTTGAAGTTGATTGATCAAACACATAGATGAAAAATCAAGGCAATTTTCCTGCCACCCATCTCAAACGGCCCTTAGTCTCCAGACGGGATGGGCCGTCCGTGCTGCCCAGAAATACTTTTACTTTTTTTTTTTTTTTAAAGATTTTATTTATTTGACAGAGAGAGAGAGAGATCACAAGTAGGCAGAGAGGCAGGCAGAGAGAGAGGGGGAAGCAAGCTCCCTGCTGAGCAGAGAGCCCGATGCGGGGCTCGATCCCAGGACTCCGAGATCATGACCCGAGTTGAAGGCAGAGGCTTTAACCCACTGAGCCACCCAGGCGCCCCACTTTTTTTTTTTTTAAGATTTTATTTATTTATTTGACAAGTAGACAGGCAGGCAGAAAGAGAGAGGAAGAGAAGCAGGCTCCCTGCTGAGCAGACAGCCTGATGCGGGGCTCGATTCCAGGACCCTGGAATCATGACCTCAGCCGAAGGCAGAGGCTTTAACCCACTGAGCCACCCAGGCGCCCCTACTTTTACTTTTCTCTAGGCTCTAGGGCAGCTGCTTCACATAGTCCCCGGATCTTCATGCCCTAACTGCATACCATCTACTTCGAGGCAATGATCTCATCTTCCACTTCCCAGGAAAAAAAAAAAATAGGAACCAGCAAGTGGGACCTCCTTCCATGCCCTCCCTACCTTTCGGAACCTTAGTCTGTGACCTTCAGAAACCAGGTGGCCAGTGGTAAACCCAGGCTAGCTCCTATTTGGATACACTGATAGGAGGCAAAAAGCACATACCCCACCCACTTCTTTCTCTGGAACTCTCTCCAGCAGTCCCCCTTCTTTTCACCATCAGTGCTCTTGAAAGAGTAGACTATTTTCTGCCTCCCATTCACTCTGTCCTTATTTGCACTCAAGGGCACAGTTAAATATACAGCTCTGCACACTACCATCTATCCGTGCAAGGTCCTGCACATTCTTTTTTGGTCTGACATGATTTTTCTTTTTGTCTTTAATCCCTACTCCCACCCTCTCTCTAGAGGGTTGGTATGTGTCTTGGAAATACAGGTGTCCTTGACAATATATTTATGTGTGCTTTTAATTTACAGAAATGCTGTTGATTCACAGATGATATTCTATTTCTTTTTTCCCCCTCAACGCTCTGTTTTTGTGCCCATCTATTTGATCACTTCTAGCAACTGCACATACCTATCGCAGTTTACCTCTGTGTTCCTCTAAGACTGGACGTCTTGGTCCCATAGACTCCCTATGACCCCAAAGAATGCTACAGTAAACCTTCCTAAACTTACCCCTATGGGTCTGGGCAGGAATTTCTCTAAACCAGCAGTTCTTTTTTTTTTTTTTTTTTTTTTTTTGAGATTTTATTTATTTATTTGAGAGAGAGCGCACATGCAGGGACAGAGGGAGAAGCAGACTCCCCACTGAGCAAGGAGGCCGATGCTGGGCTCCATCCCAGGACTCCAGGATCATGACCTGAGCAGAAGGCAGAGACGCTTAACAACTGAGCCACCCAGGTGCCCCTCTAAACCAGCAGTTCTTAAAGTATGGTCCACGGAGCCTTTCCAGGGGTATACAAGGTCAGAGCGATTTTCAGGATAATATGAAGACATTATTTGTCTTTGTCCTTTTTTTTTTTTTAAAGATTTTATTTATTTATTTGATAGATCACAAGCAGGCAGAGAGGCAGGCAGAGAGAGAGAGGGGAGGAAGCAGGCTCCCCGCTGAGCAGAGAGCCCGACGCGGGGCTCAATCCCAGGACCCTGAGATCATGACCTGAGCCGAAGGCAGAGGCTTTAACCCACTGAACCACCCAGGTGCCCCTTATATGTCTTTTTCACGAGGTTATGTTTGCACTGGGCAAAACTGCTGGCACCTTAGTGAATAAAATTGGTGGCCCCGCCCGTACTGCTGGTCATTGTCTACCTCACCAGTGCACACTCCGGTGGAGGGAAGGAGGGGGGAGCCAGTTTTACCTAAGAATGGCTTTGATAACTCAGTAAAAAATGCTATTTTTTAAAAAAAATGCTATTCTTATTAAATCTTGACTGTTGAATTCAAATCTTTTTAATAATCTGTGAGACAGAACGGGAAGAGCACGCACTTGTGCTGTGGCCAAAGTCTGAGGATTCTCTGGGAGGAAAAAGCACTTGTGCGATTGTTGGAGGTATGAGCTCAATAGGCCTCTTTTCCCCATGGAACATCCGTTGTAGTCGAAAGAAGCACTGATGAACTATGGTATTCAGGCTTGAGTACTTGGCAGGCATTTTCTCAAAATTGAACGGAGTGAGCCTGTCGCTTCCAGGAAAACAGCTGACAGCGTCTGTTACCAAAGATAAAATTTGAACTTTCTTTCTTTCTTTTTTTTTTTTAATATTTTCTTTATTTGAAAGAGAGAGAGAGACTGAGACAGGGAGAAAAGCAGGTTCCCCGCCGAGCAGGGAGCCCGGTACGGGGCTCCGTCCCAGGATTCTGGGGTCACGACCTGAGCCAAAGGCAGACACTTAACCACCTGAGCCACTCGGATGCCGCAAAATGTGTACTTTCAAGCGAAAGTCAGAATTTTAGAAAACTTGTTTCTGCCACCCTGAGCTTGATAGCTCCCCAATACGTACAGGCTTTCTCTGCCTGCTCCCTAATTTTGTGTGACCTCTTGGGATTATCGAGTCCCTTTCCCAGAAGATCTTCATGTTAGGGGTGCCAGCTGCCCGCCTGGATTGCTAAGGCCCCATTGATGGGGCCTGCGGCATCTTGGCTTACCGGGTTGCAGGACCTCCTAGGTCTGCATATGAGGGGGCTTCATAATTGTTGAGCAGTGCATCGCAAGGCCTGCCCCTGCAGAGCTGGGCAGAGACACAAACGATCCCGACACGGAGCTGAAGCATCAGCGCTCCCTCCTCTCGCCGTTCTCCCCACTCAAGCCCGATTGTCCCCTTCAAGTTGGCCCTTGAACAGCCTGAGGGTTAGCGACACCTACCCCTCCACATAGGTTAACGTCCACAGAGAGCTTTTGACTTCCCCCAAAATGTAACTAATAGCGTACTGGTGACCAAAAGGCTTCCTGATAACCTAAAGTTGATTCTCGCATATTTTGTATGTTGTATGTATTACACGCTGTACCCTTGCAGTAAAGAGAAGAAAATATTATTAAGAAAGCCATAAGGAAGAGGAAAATACGCTGCACCTCTCGACCGTATTTATCAAAAATAATGCGCATGTAAGCGGACCCATCCCGTTTGAGCAAGTGTTGTCAAGGGTCAGCAGGACTCCCCCAAGAACTAATGACTGTTCCATATCTATCTCAGCCCTGACCTTGTGGACAATGTACCCAGAGGCACCGCACACCCACAGTGGCGAGGCTGAGCTCTCTCCTCCCCTCCCGCCTCCTAGACCTCTCCCAGGGCTCCCTAATTTGGAGACCAGCACTACCCCGTTCTCTCCAGGTCACCTCCTCTACTGTTCCTTGTTCCCCTTCACCCTGTCACTCACCCTCAGCCCTCAACCCTTCTCACCTGCACCCTTCCACAACCTCTGACTGGTCTTTTCGCCTCTCTCCAATCAGCCTTCCACCTTGTAACCCGATGCTCATCTTCGGGCCGCTTCCTCACCTAAAAACTTCCATGGCTCCTTGTTACCTTCAAGATAAAAGCCGTTACCCCTTCTCCTGACACTCAAGGTCCCCGCGGTCTGCTCCCGACTACCTCGTCTTTAGCTTCAGCCTCGCTGTGCTAAATCACTCTCCCCGCCCCCCGACCCCGAACACAGGTACATTCATACCTTTACGCTCTTGCTGTAAATGTCCTCTGCCTGGAATGTCCTCTCTCCAACCCTCATCTTAATGGCAAATGTCGCTTCATTCTTTGATGACTGGCTCGGTACCACCTTGCCTTGATGCCTTGCTTTTCTTCTGGCAGAAGGAATTCGACTCCGGGTGCTGGCATTCGGCAATTAGTGGATGACCAGGGAATGAAACTGAAATTGCATCAAAGGAAGGCTGGTGTCATTGACGAGGCAGGACCGGAACTGTTCCCTAAAGGGAATACTCTTAGCAGTAACATTTACTGAGGGTTTACTGGGCACCAGACCTTGCCCTGCCCACTTCTTAAAAAATATTTTATTTATTTATTTGAGGGGTCGGGGGAGAGAAGGGGCAGGGCGGGGCAGGGGAGAGGCATCAGACATGTGGAGCCAGGCCATGAAATGCAAAGACCCGTGTGAAGTCCAGTGCCGCTCCATGTAGCTGTGTGTCCTGCAGCCCATTCCTTAACCTCTCTGAGCTCCAGTTCCCTAACATGTGAAATGCGGATAACAATAGCTCTCTTGCTAGTCTGGGGTGCACATGAGCTATGAGGAATACAAAAGAATCTAGCACAGCATTAGGTAGGTACTCAGAGGGGCTCCATCCATATTGAAAGGCTTTCCTTCCTCCCTAGTGCCCAGGGAAAAAAGAACACTGTGCTGAAACTCATATTCGGAGTCAGGGCAGCTGTGCTCTGACTCTGGCATCACCCAGGATGTGCAACCTTTGGCCGGTCACTTTCCCTCTCTGGGCTAGAGTTTCTTCTTGTACTTGTAACACAAGAGAGTTTTGTTTGACAGCATGTGGATGTTTCCATCTTCTTTCCTTCTCCCAGCCACACACACACACACACACACACACACACACACACACAAAAGTGGCGGGGGGAGGGGTGGGCAGGAAGAGCCATGAGAAGAGAACCCGGGGAAAGGGTCAAAGTTATGCCAACCTGGGGTCCTGTGTTTTGTGGAAGTTCAGCAGTTCCAGCAACAGGAAAGATTTCCTGAAGACACAGGCTTTGCTTTGTGCCCTGGTAACCTGGAAAGGGAGCTCAGGGCTCTCCATCAGCATACACAAAACCAGCTTCCCCTACACACACACACACACACACCCTCTCTTTCTGGGAGCTGCCCCCACAGGCTTGGGCCTCTGCTGAGGTAGGCCTTGAGCTGATTCTGGCGCCCAGCTGCCTGTTGCCACGGCAACGTCCCAGCGTGCTTTGCATAGTGACAGGGCTGCGTGGCTTTGCTAGCAAAGTGCTCTGTGAAGGACTTGGTGTCTTTGGCAGGAACAGTTCTGCCTTCTTTTTCACGCGAATAACTTTGGGGGATGTGGGGGATTTGGCAAGTCACTTCCCCTGTCTTGGCCTGTGCCCCTGGGCTTTCCTTGAAGGCACAAGTTGGCAGCCTTCGTTTTGCTATTTCCAAATACACCATCACTGCCCTCCTCCTGCCCACTCCCCCTCCGAAGGAAAGAATGGTTTTTCCCTCACTTAGAGCTCTGGTGAACTGAATGTGTTTAGGAAAACGGGACGAATGGACTGTTTTAATCACTTACATCCCCTTGGCTGATTGCCAGGTCAAACAGTCTTCAATCCCCTTTTCTTTGTTCAGAATGCCCAGTGGTTTTCAGGATTGAAGTCGGAAGACCCTGGATGGTCCCTGTAAATGATTCCCTGGAGCAGGAAACATAATTAGAATCTAAAGTAGAATGGGAAGGAAGCCAGGCAGACTGGAGTGAATCCTGCTTCCATCACTTACGAGCTGTGTGACCTTGGACAAGTTATTTAACCTCACTTAGCCTCAGTTTCCTCAAATGTGCAGTGGGGAAGCTAATAGCGGCCTCACGAGGGCATTATTGTAGGGTCGTTCCAAGGTTGAAATACATCTTAGGCTCGCTGGCTCTCGCTGTTTCCGTTGCCTGATGCTGGTCTGTCGTCTCTTGCCCTGACCAGTACCATAGCCTCCTGACCTCCCCCTTTATTCTCCAACGCCTCCGGTCCATTATCCACAGAGTAGGCATGGTGGTCTTTGAAAATGTTAAACCAGATCCGATCACTCCCTTGCTTGAAACCGTCTAGTGGTTTTCCATCGCACTTCAAACAAAATTGGCCCCTCTCCCCCTTACCTCCTTCACCTTAGACAGACTGGTCTTCTTTCGGCTTCTCAAAATCATTTCTCCTCCCCTCGTGGACTTGGCACCTCCCCTTCCTTCCGCTGGGCCCTTGTCATCCTCAGTTCTTAGCTCTGGGAGTCCTCCCCTGACCGCTTTCCAGACTGAGCTCCCCACCCCCATCCCCATCCCTCGGCGTTCACCATGTTGACGTCCCTCGTAGCATTCCCACCAAGCCAGCCATACATCGATTATTTATGCCTTTAGTTATTGTCTCTCTCCTCTGACTGGCTTGTCAACTGCTTCCGTTGTCGAGTGAATGACGAAGGCATGCAGGGTCTGAAAGGTCATGGAGCACAGCACGTGCTTCTGTCCTCCTTGCATTAGCTAGCCGTAAGACCTGCAGCCCCCTGAAATGGGTGCACGATCCATCAGGGCGCTGGGTGACAATATTAGAATTCCTGACGACATTTGTTGTCATGCATGTCTTTGTGTTTTATCATTTATAGCATCGATGAGCACAAAATTGCATGTATATCATTTATACAGAAGTAGACACCTGTTGGGGTAGAGTCTCAAATATATTTGGAAGCCAACTGGCCAGCTCTTGGCCATAGATGGGTTAAGCTGGGCCAGCATAGAGGTTTCCCTGACTGGAGGATGAATGACTTGGGGGCTCCCGGTAGTGGGGGGACCAGCATGCCCCCTCCAGTTTGCTTCCCCCAGCCTACTTCACAAATGTCCCCACCCTTCCTGACCTTTGGAGGTATGTGTATTTCTAACCCTTGGCTACAGTTTCCTTTGAAAGTCTCTTATAAACCCTTCTACTCTGAACCGTGGTGCTTGTCTCTCCCCAGGGGGAAGTATAGAAAGAAAAACCGAGGCCTGGGAGTCCCCTGAAGGCATTTGTGTGTCCTCTGTGACCAGAAGAGCATTTAGAACAGGATGGGTGTTCAAATTATCTGAGAAGAGACTTGTTGACCAATGTCAACGCATAGGACAACCCTTTGAGTGTCTGAGGTGAGAGGACCCTCAAAGGAACAATTAGGTCCATGTGTTTTACTGTCCAAGTGGAAAAGAAATGGGGCTCAGAGAGGCCCAGGGCCTGCCCAAGGTCATGAAGCACCCAGCCCGAACCCTCTCATCCCCTGTGCTGGCCTGGCTGCTTACCTTCTGGGCTGTATGCTTGTTTATGATCCAAGTCTTGGCTGGTTCCATCCTCTTGGCCTTGGCCTGCTACTCATCAGCACAGGCTCTCAAAAGGTGCTCTGACTTTCCTAGTGGGACAGGGGCCAGAGAAGGAAACTTGCCTCAGATCACAATTCTGGAGCCTACTGCCCTCCTTGAACCCACTTTCTATATACCTGCACCCCCCCCTTCCTTGAATGTCAGTGACATCAACACCCTTCCAGTGGGTCTTTGGGCCCAAAATACAAAGCGTGCAACTCACCTTGAGTGAGGGCCTGCTCTGTGTCAGCTTTTTTAAAAAATAAACTCTATATAGGGAATTAACACATACACATACACACACACACACACACACACGAGCACATATCAAAAAGTCCACAGGGACACCTGGGTAGCTCAGTCGGTTAAGCTTCTCCCCTCAGCTCAGGTCATGATCCCAGGGTCCTGGGATGGAGTCCCACGTCGAGCTCTCTGCTCAGCAGGGAGTCTGCTTCTCCCTCTCCCTGTGCCCCTCCCCCACCTGTTGCTCACTCACTCTCTCTCTCTCTCTCAAATAAATATATAAAATCTCTTTTTAAAAGAAGTTCACACATCAGTGAATGATAATAAAGTGAACACAACCATGTACCCATGACCCAGGTCAAGAAGGGGAGCCTGACCATAGACCCCCCCAACAAAGCAATTCTTGGTCATCTTCGCAAATCTCCTCACCACAGCCCACGAGGAAGGGATAAGTAATTCAATCCACTTTACAGATACCAAATTATTTTTCTTGAACTCATTTAATTCAGCCCCAAATACTCAAGAAATTATGCTAATTTTTTCCTCCAAATATTATTGGAGTCTAGTATGCATTAGAATACATCCATGATTATTAGATTTAAAAAGATGATCTGCATATATGTGAAATTGCCTGTCGTACCACTGTTTCATGTACCACTAGCAAAACATGTGTCATACTTCAGGGATCATCGCGTTGTACTGTGGGAATAAACACAGGGAAACGGTTGTTTACAGCTGGGAAGATCAGAAAAGGCTTGAAGCAGGACGGGAGGCATAGGCCATGGCCCCACCAGTCTCAAAAAGGTTGTGGCCACAGGGAGTGAGTGTGTTCCTGGCTGCAGGGCTGAGAAAGCTTTATGGAGGAGGAGGCAGGGTCTTGAGGGATGAGTACGGCTTTAAACAATCAGAGATGGAGGTGGGAAGAAAACTATTCCAAGCACATGGAATAGAAGGGAGAGAGCATTTTGGGGGCATGGGAGAGAAGTTGGTACCTAAGGCTTGAGGGGGCCTGGAAAGTGTCTCCAGGGCAGCACGCTGAATGAATGGCCCAGGACCGGCTTCTGGGCCAGGACCTACCGGAGTCAGAGTTGGGGCCGTGTATCTGAATTCACTTCTCCTTCTGGAACTTGTACTCAGAGCTTCCCCATACCAGGATAGGGTGTTTGCTGATCACGGCAGACAGGCCAGCAGAGTGAAGAAGAGACAGACTTGGAGTCAGCCTCGCGTGCATTCTTGCCCCGACCCTGCCACTTACCAGCACCACCTTCTTCCCTAAGCTCCCTTTTCTCATCCACGGAGTGCGGACCGATCATCGGCCCCTCACACTTGGTGCGGAGAAGTAAGTGAGAGCACGATTCAAGTGACAAACTGGCTCTCTTCCCAGCTCTTGGGTTCCATCGGGGGAAAATCTGGAGATAGTACCACCCGCCTCGTTCCCATTCCCCCCACCTCCCGTCCTCCAGCCCTGTGTACAGCTGGACATGGTTGATGAGGTGACAACAATGAGCCTTAAACCCCTTCACTTTGGGGAGATGGACCCCAGAGTTGCTGATTTTGGGCCTCAGACTTCTCTGTCCCCTCTTATTGTGTGTCTAAAGGCACTAAGTCAGGTGAGGAGCCTGGTCCTCTTTCCTGGATAGACATGGCTGCTTCTGGCCTGGCTTGGCTTATGCACGAGCCGGAAAGATGCCTTTCCCTGCCCCCAAAGTCCATTGAAGACACTGCAGGGGACCAAGTCCCCTCCTAAAGCCTTAATGACACACCTCCTGCCCCCCACCTGAGAACAGTGCTCAGCACAAAGGATTGCAGAATTCCTAGCCCCTTTCTGAGGGCAGTGATCTCGCATCAGTAAACCCATTAGAACCGACCACCTGCACCACGCACAGCCCGGATGTCTACCCTGGTAAGTCAGAAGGGGTGAGAATATTTTGAAAAGACTCTTGAATTGCTGGGGGTGGGAGGACCAAGCTTCGAAGGGGTTGTTAGGGAGCAAAGGAGAGGTAGGAGGAAGAAGAGGAGGGAAGGTCTGCGTGGGCAGGGTAACGTGGCCCATACTAATGGGTCAGCGAACACTAACCGAGATGTCCTCTGTGCCAGGCCCAGCAGAGTGCATACTCGGGGGCCCCAGCTCTGACACAGCCCTCCAGCAGCTCACAAGCTGCCAAGATCAGAGAAGGTTCCAGAGCCCATAGAAGATTTCTAACAATCCCGGGACTTCTGTGTTTAGGGACAAGTTGAGTGGCTCAGACAGCCCAGGCTGAAGGTGTTCAGAGGGAGTCCTGCAGACTGGGAGTGGACAGGGAGAAGACTTTAATGGAGTGGTGGGGTTAGGGCTGAAGCTGGAGGACCAGGAGGATTTGGGAACAGTAGGGAGAGACAATGAGAAAGGGATGAGAAGCACTTATTTTTTTTTTTAAGATTTATTTATTTTAGAGAGAGAGAGAGCAGTGGGGAAAAATAGAGGGAAAGGGAATCTTAAGTAGACTCCACACGGGGCTTGATCTCACGACCCTGTGATTGACACCTGAGCAGAAACCAAGGGCCCAGTTTAACAGACTTCACCACCCAGGCGCCCCGGGGAGCACTTTTTAGCAAGTGCTGACTATATGCCTCGTGGCATTTGGCTAACGGAAGTCTCAAGTTAGAGGTTTTCATTCCGTTATACAGATGAGGAAAACTGAGGCTGGGGAGGTTAAGAGACTTTGTGAGGCTGCACAGGTGGAAACGGTGGAGTGAGAATTTGAATCCAGATTGCTCTGACTACAGAGCCTTTCCTGGGTTGCTTTACCCATTAGGTGACAAATCTCAAGGGCAAGGTAGAGAATAGAACAAGTAGCCCATGGATTGAATGGGCAGAGGGATTTATTTCAGGAAATAGAGAAGCGGAAGAGGTCAGATGGGGCAAGTTCCGAGTACAGCCTAAAGAGGGTGGACTTGACACTTCATTTATTTTTAAAGGTTTCATTTATTTATTTGCTTGTTTATCAGAGAGAGAGAGAGAGAGAGAGAGAGAGAGTGCGAGCACGAACAAGCAGCAGGAGCAGCAGGAAGAGGGAGAAGCAGACTCCCCACTGAGCAAAGAGCCCGACGTGGGACTCCATCCCAGGACCTTGGGATCATGACCTGTGCCGAAGGCAGATGCTTAACTGACTGAGTCACCCAGGTGCACCTGGGCTTGACGCTTAAGACAGCAGGTCACTGGGGTGGGATCCAAGCAGTAGAGTGATAGGATTTAGGTTACACTTTGTGTGTGAAGAACAGATTTGAGGGCGTAAGGGTGCAGACAGGGAGCCCGGTGAAGAGGGTGTTCAGTGCAGTGGCTCAGGGGAGAGGTATTGGTAGCTGGGAGCACAAAGATCGAGGTAGAGGTGATTCTGCAAAGTGCTTGGATGCGAGACAGTTCTGAGGTGTTGAATGTCGGAGACGCCTGAAAACACACCCCATCCAGTTGAGGTGATAAAGAGTTAGACAGTGGAGAAAGTACCGAATATGGAGACAGACAGGGGCCCACATCCTGTCTACCCCACGTACTAGTTGGGTTCATTTAGTCAAGAAGGAGTAGGGGCATCTGGGTAGCTCAGTTGGTTAAGCATCTGCCTTTGGCTCAGGTCATGATCCCAGGGTCCTGGGATCAAGCCCCGCATCAGGCTCCCCTCTCAGCGGGTAGCCTGCTTCTCCCTCTCCCACTCCCCCTATTCATGTAGACTTTCGGGGTGTAGACTCTTTCTGAGAAGCTCAGATGAGAAGAGGAGAGAGAGGAATGATGGGGCAGAGGAGAGGCGGGGAGAAAGGAGGAGTTCTGTGTCCATTGTTCTCTTTTGTTGGTTTTTCTCCTCTGGGAGCAACTTGAGCACATGTTGAGGCCCAGTGGAAGAAGCCAGTGGGGACCTTGGCCAAGCTGCCTCCCCTCTCTTAGCCTCCATTTAGGTACCTGTAAAGCAGATCAAACTCAGGATATCTACCTCACAGGGCTGTGTGAGAAGATCTACAATGACCTTCTAAAAAGTGCTGAGAGGAACGCTTTTGTAGTCCTGGTCAAGCTCAACTTCTTGACCTGGGGAACCGGTACATGGGTGTGTTCAGATTATGATCATTCACTCATTCCTCAGCCCCACCCTCCATCCCCTTACTCTTCAGACGCTCCAAAACCCGCCCCTTCCTGTTTGAGCTTCCTTGGCTGGCCCCTGGGAATATAATCTGGGGTCTCGAGTGCACAACGCCATTGAGTTCATATCTGGTTTGACTCCCAGTGTGTCTTTTGCCTTTTAGAACCATCTCCAGATCTCATGGTTCTGTCTCCTCCAGCCTCTCTTCAGGCCATGTTTACAACCTTGAACCTGCCAAGACTCACATCGAGGACCTACTGCAAGTAGATAAGGGGGCAGGGACCAGATGTTCCCCAAACCTTACCTTCAGGGTTTTTGCCACGTTCATAAACCTTTCATGATTTTTACTAGGTTCATACATCCAGTTTTCCCAAGATGCTTCCCTCTTGGCCTCTTATACTTGCTCTGGGACCTCTATTTCCCAAGGCCTATCTTTCTGGCCTCTGGGGGATCTCCTTGGAGGCCTCCTGCCACATTCTGCAGTGAACTGCAAAGCCCAAGCAAAGATCATACCATCCTGTGACTTTTCTGTATGATTGTGTCCCTCCCGCTTGGCTGGGGAGCCTGGAAGGCAGCATCTGCCTCCCTCTGTCGCCTTAGTCTGGCACAAAGGTGAGGCTTAAGTGATGTGTGTGGAATTGTTGAAGAAAACTGAGGAGGCCCTTGGCTGTTGGGGGCCTGGCAGGAGAGGTTCCTAGCGGGGGTGGTATTCCAAATATTGAACAGTGTGCCCTTTCTCCGGGTCTAGCCAGATCTTCCTCATTCTTCGTGACCCTGTCCAAGTGTCACCTCCTCTGGGAGGCGGCTCCTCTAACTCTTCCAGACCAAAGAAGTTTCTCTTGGGTGCTCCTACAACATGTGGATCCTTCCCCTGGTATAGCGGTGGTCCCGTTGTACTGTTATGCTCCGTTGGTGTGTTGGTCACCCCTCCTAGATGGTAACTTAACTACATCTGGGTCTCCAACACCTAGAAGAACACCTGCCCAGCCAGAGTAGATCCCCGAGAACTATTGAAAGAATGGCAATGATCGGGTGGGTGAAGGGACGGATGGACGGATGGTTGGATGGATCCCACTTTAGACCTCTTGCCCCAAAGTCAGAAGGCTCTGCTGTCTGGGGGGCACAGTGCTCCAAGTCTGCCAGGTGGAGGCACTAGCCAGCTCCATACACACAGTGCTTGGTGGCCATGACTTTGACAGAACAGGCCCCCTGTCTCTGAGCAGGAATCTGATGACATCAGGTTGGACAGTACCCCAACTCCACTAAGTAAGTGAAGTCACTCAAGGCTGTCTAGCTCCGGGGGTTGATTCCAGAAGCCATGGCCCTTTTCTCACCGCCAGGCTGTTAGGGCTGGATTGAGCTGCTGAGCCAGCACAACCTGCCCCGTGTCACTTATCCCACAGGGCTGCAGCACTTGCAGTGAGCAGCTGCATGCGTGCGGGGAGGGGGAGGGAGAGGGAGAGAGAGACAGAGAGTGAGGGAATTACAGTGGGACTCATGGAAGGAGCCCTCTTATTGGCTGCCCAGGGTCCCAGTTCTAGGCGCTGAATCTCTGGGCTGCCAACTCAACCCTCCCCCTGGGAAGGCGAAGCAGGCAGGGGAGGGGAGAATGGAGCGAGGCTTCAGGTGTGCCTGACAAGGCGGCAGGTATGGCCCGGTGGCCACATTGGGCATGCGAGAGGCATCTGGCTGTGTTAGCTCTGAGCCCGCAGCCTGGCAGCCTCGCGCTCTGCCAGAATTTCGCCAGGTCTCCATCAGGACTGGAGCCCGGAGTCCGTTGGCAGCTGTCACTTACAGAACCGGATCCATCCCCCAGTGGAGCAGGGAGCTATATCACTTAGAATTCCTGGGTAGCACATTCCTTCACTGGTCCCTGTCACACTCCCGGATTAGGCTCTGTTATTGGCCCCTCGCTCCTGCAAGCTTCTGCAGACGGAGCGAGGAGCGGCAGCAGAAATGACAGCGCTGAGAGCAGAGGCAGCCAGGGACGGTGAGGGCGGACGAGTCGGGTCCCCGCGGGTGCCCGTGCTGGCCCGGGCTGCAGAGGCAGATGAGGCGGGGGCCGCCCTCAGGGCTCGCTAGGGTTCTCCTGGAACCTGGGCTGCTCAACCTGTGTAGAGCACTAAGCAAGGGAGAGGGGGAGGGAAAGAGAGACAGAGGAAGAAGGGAGGAGGGAGGGAGGGAGAGAGAGAGAGAGAGGCTGAGAGAAGCTCCTAGCAGGCTATAGTCCAAGTGAGAGGGTCAGGTCTGGACAATTGTGTGCCAGGGGCACAAGTGGAATTTGGATGAGCCATGTGTGTGAGAAGCGAAGCCGAGGTGATGTAAGCACCTGGGGAGGAGCACAAGCAGAGGAGGAAGAGGAGGAGGAGGAGGAGGAGGGTTGGGGGAGGAGGAGGAGGCAAAGAAGGAGGAGGAGGAGGAGGAGGAGGAGGCGGCGGCTGCAGCCACGGGGCGGCTGCCAGTCCAGAACAGAATGATGGGCAACTCTCACCACAAGCAACCGAGGAGTAAGAGCCAAAGCTGGATGCATTCAGCAACAGGTACTCTCTTCCCTTCCCTCCTTTTCTGGGGCTCCTCCAGCCAGGGCCTCCCCAGCTGCAGCCGTGTGGGGCCCCTGACCCTTGGCATGACTCGCAGGGGCTGGCAGGGGGCGGGGAGAGAGCCTGAGGGAGATGTGGGTGAACTCCCAGCTCTGCTGCTCCCACGCCAGCCTGAATTGCATAAGTCAGAGCTCCCTGAGCTGGTGGGGGCCAGCCTCTTGCCAGCAACCCCATGTAGCCTCTGGAGGGTGGCTGGACCGTCTGGGAAGTGAGCAACATGCCTTGGACTGAAGTTTATTGCTAGGACTGTGCTTTCTGTCTGGATCCTGTAGGCAGAGACCTGGAACCCTGCATGGCTTATCCTTTAAGAGGCTCCTTTGTTATTCGAACCTTCGCCTCCCCCAGAGCCCCCCCCCCCCCCGCCCAACCTCTCACCGTACACCTACACCTCTCCTGGCTCTGCCTCTCATGCTGCATGCACAAAACGATCCAGACAAATCTGTTTCTTGCTGTGTAATGCCCCGCCCCCACCTCCTGCCCCAGCCCCGAGGGGAGCTCTCCTCACTGCAGGGGTGAGAGGAGCATGTGCAGGCCTTGAGCTTGGTGCCCTCCTACCCTGGGCGTGCCCTGTGTCGTCATTTGGCCTTCTCCAGACGTGGACTCAAGGGTGTTGGCATAGTTTCCCCCCTCAACAGCCTCTTCCTGGATGCTGACAGTACGGAAATCAGGGAGACAGAATCTGGAGACAACTTTTCCTAGCTCGCCTTCCCCAGCCATGCAAGAGCAATGTGGATGAAACTTCTCTTGTCCCGTTCACCCCTGCCCCCCCCCCAACAGTTTTGCCTTCTGCCTGATCCTTGGTCACTTGGGAAGCACCTTCCGCTGCTGCCTCAGCTCAGGCCACATGCACAAGGGCCAGGGGTCCCCTCCCTCCATCTTGCTAGTTCCCCCCTCGTCTTCCTACTCAGCGCCCCTCCTCCCAGAAGAAGCCTCTGGTTTTCTCAGTACCCATTTGGGAGGCCCACATCTATGTTTCAGGCCAGTGGGAAGGAAAGGAAAGTTTTTGCCAAGTTTAACTCAAGTTTAGCATAAGAAAGCAACACACAGATCAGTGTCTTACCAAAAGCCTGCCACGTTCAGGACCAGAGGGCTGCCTCTGTCTTTTCCAAGGAATTTGGCCGGCCCAGGGGCTACAGGGAGTTGTCCGGGGCCAGCCAGTCCTAGGGGCAGCCCAGGAACGGGGGTCTTGCAGGGTGTCAGGGCGAGGGAAGCTACCAGAAAGCAACCTGGATTGTGCTCCAGGGAGGGTAGCTGCCACTGGGGTCCACCTGTCAGAGCTGAGCCAGATTTGCCCTCCTAGGTGGGCTTAATTTGGGCCCCTGTGGAGCACTGAGCCAACAGCAAAGGTTCTGGGCACTGAAGTTTGTTTGGAATCTTCTGGGGACATACTCTTCCAAGGCCACCTTTGGGTGAATGGCCCCACCATCACCTCATAGTGTCCTGCATCCCTGGCACAGACCTGGAGGCTCAGGCCCCACGGGTTTTAAAAGGAGATACTTGGCCACCCAGTACAGGAGCTTGAGGAGCACTTTCCACAAGTAAGTAGAAACTTGGGACGCTTACTGGCTGCTATTTCATTTCTTAGACATTGTTCTGCATCTTCAAGGCCAGCTCCAATCCAGGGTCATCCTGGAAGCAGTAGCTGCTGGACCAGCTTCTGGAGGCATGAGGAGGTGGCCTCAGGACTCCTTCCTCCCCCGCTTCACCTCCTGGCCCTCGCCTTTCCCCAGCACTGTACTTGCTCGCTCACCGTCCCTAGGCAGTCCCCGAAGCCTCGGTGGAACGCTCAGTCCTGCTGAGCCAACAGCGGGTTAGCCTCTCAGCCCTAGGCTGCACACTGATTGGTCAAGGAGAGGCGATAGGCACAGGAAACAGCTACACGGTCTAAGGGAGGAGATGAGGCCAACCTACAGGAGGTAGGTCTGTCCTGAGGTCCCCACAGGAGCCTCAGGGAGGAAGAAAGCACCTCTTGCCTTGCCGACCCTTAGATGCAAATGTCCTTTCTTCAGAGCTCCCACTCCAGCTTGCATCTGCTCTCCCTCTACTCCCTCTCCCCGCATAAAGGTAAAGCCACACCTGGAGACCACCTCCAGAGGCTTTGCCTCCACATCTCTAGTCCCCCCTCAAACTAACAGTCAGCTGCTCCATGTTCACCTGCATGTCCCACAAGGACTTCACGGTCAGCAAAGCACATCTTGCTCTCCCCTCTGCCCCTGCAGAGAGGCTCCCCTTTCTCTCATCCGTTTTCTTTAGGTGACGTTTTCTTTAGGTGACACCGCTATCTCCCCAGGAACCCAAACTCGAAACTGGAGTCACAGTCTGCTCTCCCCACTTCCTCCCGTCACAATGAAAATTTTCACTCAACCATCTGTCCATCCGTCCATCCGTCCATCCATCCATCCGACAAGTATTTATCGTTGAGTCTTCCTCTGAGAACTGGCAGCCCCTCCTCTTATCCCACTGTCAATGTGAG
Source organism: Enhydra lutris kenyoni (assembly GCF_002288905.1). Taxonomy (NCBI): domain Eukaryota; kingdom Metazoa; phylum Chordata; class Mammalia; order Carnivora; family Mustelidae; genus Enhydra; species Enhydra lutris. The sequence goes on along the minus strand of NW_019154165.1, from coordinate 714,525 downwards.
TCCAGACCTTCGTTACCTCTGGCCTGTTCCAGAACTGGGCTCCCGGCCTCCACCTTTGCCCTTCTCCTGGCCACGCCTAGTGCAGCTGGCCACCAGAGGGATCCGACCTTGCACTCTCAGGCTATGAACCCAAGCCTTGCTAATCTGGGGCAGGTAGGTTAGGGTTGCTCCCAGTGTGTGCCCCACTTGTCCCAGGTCGCCCCGGGGATCATTTGTACATGAGCCAGAGAAAACTTTTTTTTTTACCTTCCAGAGTTCTGTATGTATTTTAATGTGTATTGGAAAAAAATATTACTAGCAAATCCAACCCATGGTTTCTCATATATTTTTTATTAGGGCAACATTAAGTGTTTTAAAGTGAGTCTTTTAAAATAGTTAAGTAAATGGTATTATAGGTGGTGCAGGGAAATGGAAAAAGTTGAAAATGTGAGACACAATTGCCTTAGGTTTGGGAAGCAGTGGTTTCTAGGGTAAAGTATATGTTCCTTAACACACTGTAGAGACTTTCCATGATGGGACCCACCTAGTTCTCCAGCCTTACCGCCTGTTACGTCCTTGTGAACTTGATGATCTACCCACCTTGAACAACTGGTAGTTTTCCAAATACACCATATGCCCATTCGGCACTTGTGCTCTCACAAGTGCACTTTCTTTTGCCTGGAATGCCTCCTCTAGTCCCCCAACTTCTCTTGGCAATTTTCTATTCATCCTTCAAAGCGCTGACTGGGTGTCTCCTCTTCGCTGAAGCCTTCCCTGATTGATCTCCTTCTTCCATGCAAAATTTATTAATGGAGTTCTTCATTCCATCCTCTGTGCTAATTTGGTACTTTGTATGTAATTTTATCATTGCTGGGCAAAGTCTTTTCAACGGGTTTTTCATCTGGCTTTCTTTTTTTTCTTTTTAATGAAGACTTTAGTTTTTAAGAGCAGTTTAGGTTCACAAAATTGAGGAGAAGGCATAGAGGTTTCCTGTATACCCCCAGCCTCCCCCCCTCAGACTGCCTCCCCCATGATCAACATCCCCCACCAGAGTGGCACATTTGTTACAATTGATAAGCCTACTTACCAATTACATGTCATTATCACCCGAAGTCTGTAGTTCACATTACAGTTCATTCGTGGTGTTGCATATTCTGTGGGTTTGGACAAGTGTATGATGACATGTACCCATCATTAGGGTTTCACAGAGAGTATTTTCACCACCCTAAATGTCTCCTGTGCTCGAGGGATATTCATCCTTCCCCTACCCACCCCCAACCTCCAGCAACCGCTGGTCTTTTTACTGTCTCCCGGGTTTTGCTTTTCCCACAACGTTGGAATCACACAGTATGTAGCCTTTACAGATTGGCTTCTTTGTCATTTTTATGGTCGTTGTGACATGCTTATCTCCCCTAGTAAAATGTGGGCTTCTCGAAGGCGACGGCTAAAACTGGTCTACCAAAGGGTGGGAAAGAACCGTTGACCAAACCTTGGAAGGCTTGAGTTCTGATCTCTCTTGCTTGGGAACCAGAAGGGTGATCTTGAGCAATTCATTCCCCTCTGCTACCTTCATCCTTCTTGTATAAAAAGCTATTAATTAGGGGCACCTGGGTGGATCAGTCGGTTAAGTGTCCAACTCTTGTTTTCACCTCAGGTCATGATCTCAGGGTCACGAGATTGAGCCCCACATGGAAGATTCTCCTCTCCCTCTTGCCCCCACCCCCCGCTCACACACTCTCTCTCCCTCTCTTTCTTTCTCTCTCAAATAAATAAATCTTTTTTTAAAAGCTATTAATTCTTAAAGGGGATCCTTGACACACACAACCCCCACTCCCCACCCTCCTGCTAGGGGTGGTTGGGAAGATGTGGTGTGAGATAGCTGGAAAAACTTTGAGGAGGTTGAAATCACTTCTCAAGTGAAAGAAGAGTGATTATGATTGCAGATGGGGGAACACCGCGAGTCTACCCTGAGAATGGAACCAGTTGTGAGTCCGGCATGTTTGGGGGACTGTGGCCAGACTGAGAGATGCAGCTGCAAAGTGGGTGCAGGTGGGGGGCTGGCACTGGGAAGGTCCTAGAATGTGGGAGGCATAGGTTGCTTTGACACTGGAAAACCTTGTTTGCCAAGCTCATGAGTTGGAATTGACTTCCCACCAACTTTTATGCCCCTTTCTACCCCCTGAGTGAGCTGTAGCCCTCTTGCCCTATGACTCTGGATGGCATATGGGCAGGTATGTGCTACTGCATCCTCACTACCCAGCACGTGCAGAGCTGTGCACATACTGTCTATTCGGACCCCTAGACCACACAGGAGGGCAAAGGAACCAATAGCGCACACCTGTGGTACTCATACCAGCACTTTCCGTCCGCAACATTACTTAATTAACCCTTGTAATGACCTCCAGGCAGGAGTGGTGGATGCCATTTTATGGATGAGAAAACTGAGGCTTGGGAGAAGAGCTGCCCCAGGGTCTGAAGACCAGGAAGTTGCAAAGCCTAGATTGGAGCCCAGGGCTGTCTGACTGTCAAACTTGTCCCTGTCGTGCCATGCCACGGGCCTCTCCGCATCTTTGCAAATGTGGCAGGAGTTAGTAACCCTGGAGACCGGGTGTGGTGAAAGGAAGGTTCTATGGCTCTGTTACGGTAGGGCGAGCCCATCTCTATAGCAACAGGAGCTGCAATTCTCATCCCGGTAGAAGGCCCACCATATGTCTAGTTGATGGCACGTTTGTGTTGTGGGAATAATTAAACTCACTGGAGGCTCCGTGTTGGGTCCAGAAACTGGAGCTGAGCCTGAGCTAGCAAGAAAGTGGGGTGTCCTTGAGTCTCAGCCTAACCCAGGTGTTGAGATGGGTTTAGGATACAGAGACAACTGGTATCACACTGCTCTCCGACCCCCACTCCCAACCCAAGCAGCCATCCCTGTGCCATGGGCAAGGTAGCCTGTGCTCCAAGACGAAAAGGAGTCCACTGTTCTCTTCTCTATACTAAACAACATGCAGAAGTCGTCTCATTGCATTTGCGAGGCATTTTCGTAGTTGACCCGGCCCTTTCATATTCATTAACTTCTAGAAGTCTCATAATCCTTGATTTTGGTTTATTGGGTGCTTGAGTGGCAGGGGTGACTGAGGGGGCCAGGTGGCCCCTATCCCCCTGGGGGCCTTTTTCCTAAAGACCTATTTCCTAACCTGACCTAAGGAGCCCATTGGAAGGTGGAATGGGAGAAGCTGAAACTCCAGGGCACCAAACAAAAGATTTCCTGGTGCTCCTCACCTCCCACAACTGCAAGACATGTTGGAAGTAGAGGCATGAGCCCTGGGGCTTGAAGCCGATCACCACAGTCACACACTTCCTGGGCTGGAACTATAAGGAAGCACCAAGTGTATAAAAAGTACAATGGCCAACCTAAGGGCAAATAACAGGGAGATGGCTACGTAAATCTGATGCATCCCACCTCACTGAGGTATGCTAGCACCATAAAGAGCTAATTCTGAGGACAGCTGGGCAACATGGACAATGCTTATAATGAGAATCCCATACAGAAGGCACACTATCAAATTGTATCTGTGGCGAGCTTTGCAAACCCTGTAAAAAAGTATGTCTGCACACAAGCAGGGACTGGAAGGGAATGGTGGAAAAAACAAACCTCGATTTATTGCGAGTGGCAGGCTGGTTGGTGAATTATTCTTTCCCTCAGATTTCCATTAGTGTTGTTATAATGTCATTTGTGCAAAGAAAAGTAAAAACCACTAACATATAGAACAATTGCACTGGCAAATCATCCTGTCAGGCTGAGAAACCAAATTGTGTCGTTTCTCTGAGCCAGCATATGCTCAAAAGGCATCAGGGCAAGAGTAAAGGCCTCTTCTTATAGAAAGAAGCAGCCGCGGGAGATGGGGGAAACATGTGGATTGAGTGTGGGCAGCCCCGGGTTTGAATCCCAGCTCTGAGCCTTACTTTGAGTTCTGGGGGAAGTGACTGCAGCCTTTGTACCCTTGTCTTCTTCAGTTGGAATGTAAGGATGCTAATTATATAGCCACTGTGACCCCCTTACAGGGCTGTGGTGCAGAATAAATGATGTAGGGTGTTTCCCAGGGCTTTGTGAGTTGAGAGATGCTGCGCTGTGTAAAGCCTTATCCTGGTATATATGCAAATAACTTGAGACAAAAGCATTAAGCACCGTTTGCCACTGTCCCACCTCAGCTGACAGCAAAGCGAGACTGGCCTGTGCGGCTCGGTCTAGTCTTCTCTGGGCGCTGGGTGCCACTGAGATTTGATACTGCGAGTGAGGCTGTCCAGTTTTAGCCAGGGTTAAGGAACACTTGGGAAAATGTCGTGGGCTTTGCTCGTCCTCTGAAGTGCTTAAACAGGGTGGGGAGCCGATGAGAGTATTTGATAGAGAACATGGCAAAGACTTCTTCAGCTGCTCGGACTCTCGGACACACATGGCCATTTACTAGCCTGTCTGCCTTTCAGGCAAGTGACCTAGGGTCGCGGAGGGCCCGTTACCTCCTTGGTCTGGTGGAATTAGTCCTACCTGCCTCGGCACGATCGTGAGGATGAGATGCAGAGCCAGCGAGGAGTGTGGGTGTGGTGCCTTTCACTCCTTGAAACTGTCAGCATAGAGGGGCTCCTGGGTGGCTCTGTTGGCCAAGCGTCCAACTCTTGGTTTCAGCTCAGGTCATGGTCTCCTGGGTCATGAGATGGAGCCCCACATCGTGCTCCATGCTCAGTGGAGAGTCTGTGTGAGATTTTCTCTCTCCCTCTGCCTCTCCTCTCCTCTTCTCTCCGCTCCTCTTCTCTCTCTCATCAATCAATCCATCAATCTTTTTAAAAAAAACCTGTCAGAGTAGGAAGGATCTTTAGGAATCACTTAACCTAGGGCTCCTCAACGAGTGCTGAGAGGGGTGTGGAGGGAGGCTTGGGGGAGCATAGTGTGTATATATTATTTTTGCCTGTCAGTGTTGAAAAATCCTCTGTGGGAAAAAGAGACTTTTTGTCTAGCATGGTGGGGCCCGGGTGTTTCAATAGAGGTGAGGTAGGAATTTGGAAACCACTCACCTCCCACAAAATTTTCATTTTATAGACCCACAGAAATAAGGTGACGTGCCCAAGGTCACCCAGCTACAGAGATTAATGCAGGCCCTAGTCCAGCGGCCGCCCTCCCCCCCTCCCCCACCACACCGCTGTCACCACTGCCCAGGAGCGGTCCCCATGCCCTCTGGGATCTCCCCAAGCTGCCCTGTGCCACCGTGTCCATATGACCATTATCAAGCTGGGAGAAGCCAGACAAGGCTCAGACATTGAGAGGAGGCAAAAAATGATGTTTGAGATAACTAGGGAAGATGGCCCCGGTGGGGGGTCCTGCACACTGACAGGTCAGCTCCACCTCACCCCCCCACCCCCGGGGCAGTCCTTCTAAACAATTTGAACTAATGCAGAGTGCCATCTGCATCCCTGTGGAGTAAATGGTCTTTGATGAAACCTTCATCTCTCTCAATAGCAGATTTTCTATTTAAAAAGTCAATCTCCTGTCAGATTCTCCAAGAGCACAGATGGAGGGTTGTGGGGTCCTGGGAGCGGGATGAGGCTCTCAATCGCTCCCAGTCATCCAGGTGGAGTGTGTTCTTTGAGCCTGCTCTCCGGCATTGGAGACGGTGGCACAGAGCCACCTCTGTGAATTCCTTTTGTGAACTTTGTAGACGCTGGGGGTTAGGCAGGTGCTGTGTAGGCCCCTTGGGCTTGCCTCAGAGAAGACGTGCCCCTCTCTTGTGCTCCATGAGGGATTAAAGGCACATCCCAGCTCCAGCATACGGCTCCTTCAAGATATTCGGGCCTGCCCAGCAGCCTGGGGCCTTGCTCCTGCTTCAGGGACCCGACTTCTGGGATTTCTGGCTTCTGTGACTTAGCTCCTCACACTTCTGCCCTGGTTTTTCTCCCCAAACACTGATGCGGAATTCTACCCTCCCCCTTGCCATACTCTTGAGTGCCTCTGCCCCTGCACCATGATTATCTTCCTGGACATCTGCCCCAGCCTTTGGTTCTGTCACCAGCTCCCTCCTGTTGTCTGGGTGCTGTGGGGCCTGGCTTGGGGGATGGGAGAGAGCTGTCTGCTCGGAGTAAAAAGCAAAATTGAAAAGGGAGAGATGTCTTTGGATGGCCACAGAGCCCAAGGTCACAGCACTCGTTCTTAGGATGAAGGCAGCCCCTGTTGCTACCATTGCCGGGCCTCCAACCACCCCCCACCCCCGACATGAGATCTGCGTGATGGGAACTGACACATGCCAACTATTTGCCTTGACTCCAGCTGAAAGAGTTCAAAAGCAAGAGTTGGGGGAACAAAAGACAGATACTGGCCAAGGCTCTAATTTGTAGACTCTTCCCATCCCGAACAAACAACACGGTCCTGATCCCACATGATGGCAGCCCCTGCCACAGCCCCACCAGTCAGCTCCAGCCCAGAACAGGCCAGAGGAGAAGGGGCTGCTGAGGTTGACGACACATTCAGACCTGTGCGAGGTGACCCAGGGATGATAGCCATTGGGAGACCAAGCTGAGGATAAGACATATGACGTTTTTTGGGAGCCTGGGTGGCTCAGTCGGTTAAGCATCTGCCTTCCGCTTAGGTCATGATCTCAGGGTCCTGGGATCAAGTCCTGTGTCGAGCTCCTTGCTCAGTGGGGAGCCTGCTATTCTCTCTCCCTCTGCCTGTCATTCTCCCTGCTTGTGCTCTCTCTCTCTCTGTGTCAAATAAATAAGTAAAATCTTTTAAATAAATAAAATAAAATACCAACAACGTTCCTGAAGGGGTGCCTCCTGAGCCTTGGGTGGAGGTCTAGCATGTTCAGGAAGGTGCTAGGAGACACAGGCCAGCTCCAACATAGCTTTTTCCAAATCAGGCAACACCCTGAGTGCTTTGCCAATATTCAGTCATCCGACCCACGCGGCAACCTTACGGCATAGGTATTCTCATTATCTCCTGAAGGGGTTATACAGGTTAGAAACCACAGATTACATAACAAATATACTGATTAGTAATTGAGGCTCTGAGGCGGTTGGTGATTTGCCCAAGGCACGCAGGTGAGACTGAGACTGGAACCCAGAGAGTGGAGCTTCCAAGTCTGTCTTCCTAGCCGCTGTGCAAAGCTGCCCACATGAGGGAGCTAAGACAGTCAGGCCCCCTTTGCCCTCCACCCACTAGCTGGGCTAAGACTGCACATCAGTGTCTATGACAAATTAGCGGCTATGGTTCTCAACCTGGAGAGACTTGCAAATACTATCAGTGCCCGGGCTCCACGCCTGAGAAAGTCTGGCTCGGTCGGCCTGAGATAAAGTCCAGCCTGTGGTGAATGCAGAGGGCAGGGTGAGCAGGAGTTTGGGGGAAGCTCCCCAACTTAGAAACACGCAGCATCTCTCCCATCCTGACAAACAGCTACCTCCCTGCTCGGCCACGCCCTCCAGTTGTGGCCCTATCTCCTTCCTCTCTAACTACAACCAGACTTCCTGAGAGGTGTCTGCACTCCCCTCCCATTTCCCTCCTTAACCTGCTGTGGGTTGGCGTCCAGGAAGCCAGCCTTGCCAAGGTTACCCTTTTGGTGTTGACACAGTGAACATTCCCTGCTTGGGCCTCAGCCTACTGAAATCCTTGAATGCAGACGATGACATCAACTGTCCCGGCTTCTAGAAACTAACCCTCTCCTGACTCCGGGAACACAATGCATTCTCCTTGTCTGGGAGTCTCACCCATCATTTTAGATGGCTTTTTGTAACAAGCCATACAAATATGTTCTGAGGATGGGTCTCAGGCCTGCCCTGCCCTTGAGGAGCTGAGAGTCTTAGTAGCAGAGGTGCTCAGCGCCCTGGGGGCAACAAGGTGGTTCCTCCAAGGAGAAGCCCTCACTCCTTCCCTCGAGCTGCTTCTCCCATCTCTTTGCATCTCTGAATAAAATAAGAAGGAGATCCGAGCTTCGGCTAGGTCTCTTTTCACCCTCTGAGCAAGAACCCAGGATGGCTCCCTTCTGATTAGAAGACAGCTGGTTACTGGGACAAGGTGTGGTTTGTCTGCCTCTCTTCGTTTTGCCAGTTTGGTCATGGAGTCCCTTTGTAATGAGCTTCTGGCACAGGTGACTTATTTCCCGGGTCCTGGTCCGTCTAAACACACAGAAACAACTTTGAGCAAGATATATTTTAAGGTTTTGGGGGGTTTCTGTTTTGTTTTTTGAGGAAGAGAAAGAGTGAACATAGCGGGCGAAGAGCAAAGGGAGAAGGGAGACACAGAGCCCCAAGTGGGCTCTCACAACCCTGAGATCATGACCCGACCGAAATCGAGAGTTGGACCCTCAACTGACTAAGCCACCCAGGTGCCCCTGAACAAGACAGGTTTTAAATATTTTAAAGCCAACGATTCTCTCATGCCTCGTGCCCTGGGAGCTAGGCTTTGCTAGAATCTGCAATAGGCTGGAAGGGTGGAGGTGGGGGAAGCGGTGAAGAAGGCCAGCGGGATTCTCCACCTGATGCCATGGAGAGCAAGGCTGGACACGAATCTCATGATTCTCTGCTGTTGGACGTCGGAAGAGCCTCTTTCCCTCTCTGAGCTTTGGCTTTCTCCCCTGTTCTTGGGATGCTCCATGATTAGCTCCTGTGCCTCTAGTGAGGATGCTGGGAGATGACCTCTCTGTGCCGTGGGCGTGATCCTCGGCCAGAGGAGACACTCACTAAGGGCTGGGGAAACCGAACTGAATGGCATTCAGCTGTGGTGCAAGGCTCACTCCGGGCCAAGAGAGAAAGTGTGTGTGTGCAAGAGAAACTTGCAAAAAACAAGGCCTATCTCTGTGCACGTCTCTCCTCTGGGAAGGAAGGGGCCCACACAGTGACAATAGACCACGGGCGCTGACTCAGACAGCCAGTTCCTGCTCACTTCCCCTCGTTGCAGGACAGCGGCTGGGCCGAACGGGAGGTCAGCCCTCTGTGGGGCTCCGACTCGGGCGTCTGGCTGAGAACCTTGCCTAGAGAAAGACAAAGACCAGTTCGCAGACAGCACCCATCACTGGTCTGCCGTGACGGGATCCACTGGACCAGTGTGGCCGTGGGTAGACGGTGGGGGCAGAAGGAAGCGGGAAAGTAGAGAGAGGAACCTCACTTGTCGAATTCAGCCTTGCTCTCCCCGGGCTGTGCAGCCCAGGGACCACTTCACAGGCAGCAGAGCATGTGACCGTTGGGGCCAAACTGACCCAGCCAGGGTGCAGGGAAACGGGGTTCGGGAAGAGTCCCTGGGTACCACACTGAGGAGCCTGGGGACCGGGCTTGGAACAGCGTGGAGCTCCTCGGCCCCCTGCCCGCAGTGCGGGCCCACACACACTTCTCCCTCGCATGACGATTTGCTGGATGCGGCGTCTTGGTCATCCACACCGCTAGGATGGAGAGAGCCGAGTCTGTCACCCTCTTCTGGAGCCGGGGAGGTGAGTCGTTGGGGGAGGAGGGTCGCATGCTCGGCAGAGGGGAAAAGGGAAGGAATGGGGGCCTGTGGAGGAGGAGGGGCTTCCTGCACTGGGAGTATCCTGAGGCAGCCTGCGCCATCTTGGGGTAAAGTGGGTTCCCTTAGGAGTAGAGGTATGCCAGGAGGGGCTGCGAGACCACCTGGCCGAGGTGGTGTAAAAGGAGTTCAAATGTGGGTGGCCCTGGAGGAGGAGAGGGTGGATGTGATCACATCCCAACCCTGACCATCTGGGATTCTAAAGGGATATAAGAGCGACCGAGGACTCTTTAGGGTGTATGTGAGAAATCCTGTATCACTTATTTCTACAAATTGACTTCCTGTACTTTCTGCTCATTTGGGCGGGGGGCGGGGTGTGTGTGTGGAATGCCGTCTTGGTCAGTCTTGGGGCTTGACCCACCTCCTGGACTCCTGCTGAAATGTGTGTGTGTGTGTGTGTGTGTGTACGCGCGCAGTACCAAAGCATGGGGGGGCAGGGAGGGGCTGGAAAGGGATGCCTAGCACTAGTCATCCATTCACCCAGGTTACCAGTGCTTCCTAATCCCAGTACCAGCCAGATCTCCTGGCAGTAGGGCAGACTAGAGTTCAGAGTCCCAAGGCACACCAGCCTCCCCCTCTCTGGCTTGGGTGAAGAGGATAAGCCTGGTTAGGGGAGGTGACGCTGTAGTTGCCTGCCCTTGGCCATGGTCTGGGGGCTCTGGTCACAGCTGCAGAAGTAGGCTGTGGATAAGGAGAGACTTTCTAGCAGCCTCTCCATGCGCTGTCTTGGAAAGGAGTGAGGGGTCTAGGGGTCTTTAGACAGGCTGCATTTCCTGCAGTCACCAGGTAGGCCCTAGGGAAGACAAGGGCAAGCGAGAGCTGGCTTTCCTCTTCTGGGGAGGAGGAGGGGGAAAGAGCCCCCCCACCCCCACCATGGCTCCGGGATGCAGGCCTGACCCCACCCTGCAGTGTTCTCCCTCCTCCCACCTCCACAGCTACCTCCCTGGCATCCCGTCTCTCTCCCTCCTGCTGGGGTCCCTGCTTCCCTTCCCGCCCCTCTCCAGCCATAGTCCACCCTCAGTGGCCAGAGTGCAACTTTATAAAACGGACCCTGCCACTTCAGGTTCTCCCATGGCTGCCCACTATCCACTGGTGAAAGTGCACATTTCTCTCTTTTCTCTTTTGCTTCCTTGCTACTCTAAAAACAGAGCAGAGATAACATCGTTTCTCGCTAACGCAGCTCTGACATTTCATAAATCTCTGTCCCAGACAACCGGAAAGGGCTATATTTAACCTTCTGTCTTGTAGCTTTTAATGGAGGGTCTTGCTTCAGACGCTGCCTTCTAATGCCACAGGAGACCAGAACCTTTTCTTTGTTCTCTGCAGGCCAGAACGGGCCTCTGCCTACAGCTGGGTAATGCGGGCTGCTTGGCCCGCCGGCCACCTCAGAACACCCGCCCTCCTCTCTCTCTTTCTCTCTCCAGGTGAAGGAGCTCCCTGTCCTACCCCCTGGAGTGTGCCCCCTCACTTTCCTTATCTGCAAATACTTGAAAGTCTCCTTAGGAACCCCATAGCTGGAGAAGTGGGACGGCAGGTGAGCACAAGAATAGGACGGAGGACAGGGCCTGGAGGTGTGGGCCAGGCCTGGGGAGAGAGCCAGGAGAAAAGAAGAGGTACTGTCAGGGGTTTTAGTTGTGACCGTAGAGGGGGAGAGGAAGTCCTGCTAAGTAATGTGCCAGGCCCTATACACAAAGCTTTGCGCGTCTTGCCTCATGTGACCCTCGCCACAAACCTAGAGAGGCAGGTGCTCTCATTACCCGCATCGTACTCCATGGAGGACACTGGCGCCTGGAGCAGTTCGGTGGCTTGCCCAAAGTCACACATGGCTTGACACCGACAGAGCTCTCCGCTCTGCCCTGAGCTGTGGAGCCCAGCCCAGTAGACGAGGTGTTCTAATGGCCCTCGGGGATTACTCCCCACCTCTTCCCTAGTCTGCTCTGCGGACCGCAACTCCTGGGGCCAGTCACCTTAAACAAGGAGCCATAGCATTCTTTTCGCTCCCTCTGTCCCCTGGACACCCAGGGTCCTGCTGCTGCCGCAGCCCCACCCTTGCCGCTCACTCTCCCACAATGTGGGGAAGGAGGAAGCCTTTACTGGGGCCGACAAAAGGGCAGCTCCATCTAAGGGATGGCCCCAGAGCCAAGGAGTGGTAATAGAGTGGTAATGACAGTCCCAATTTGTAGGGCACTTTATTGTTTGCCAACCGCTTTCCTAGTCAGCAGAATTGTAGGGAAGAGAACTCCAAGGTGATCTTACTGGTACACAGTACAGCTTTAAAGGACACTGAATTACAAGGGGAGAAAATTATTCACGGCCCTTCTCTTTCTAGCTTTCTGATTACATCAAAGAGAAGGTCTCAGCGTGGTGCTATTCTTCCATCTTTATAATGCATGCTAATCTTCTTTAGGAACCGAGCTAGAGCAGGCCTCAGGCTCAAAACCACTGACAGGCAGTGATATCTACATAGGAATTAATTACTCCAGTCGGTTTCCACTATATTTACTTTTACAGTGACTTTCTCTTTGGGGCAAGTGAAACTCCTGTGTTGGTGTTTGGCTGCCAGAGACCATTTCCTTTCGTAGAAATTTTCTTAGGCAAAAGACATTGCTGTCGAGAAAAAGGTGAAATGAATCGTGAACAGAACTGGTGGTGCCCAGACAGGGCAGAGCTCGTCCAAGTGGTACCTACATGGCGGAAGCTTGGGCACCACTGGAACGTGCCAGTCAATCAGCACCAAGTTCCTCAGCCTGGCCTCGAAGGCCCTGCACGTCTGCCCCTACTAGTGTCCAGGACGTCGTTGTCCCTTACTCCCTGACCCTCCCCACAAGCCTGCCGGCCTTTGAGCGCCCTGTGCCCTTTGCAGTCTCTCTCCCACATCCCTTGACCGCCCATCAAACACAAACTCATTCTTCAAGACTCTGTAAATGGTACCTCCTCTAGGAAGCTGTCCTTTAAGCCAAGCACTAGGTTCGTTTCTTCCTCTGTTAGAGTGTCTCTCCATGGCTATAATTATTTGATTATAGGTCGATCTCTTCTACCCTACTGATTCCAAATGCATTTTATAAGAAAAACTTAGGCAGGGTGGGGAGAGTGGGGTGGAAGAGGGAATACAGATCTGACTCAAAGTGAGGCCTGTGCACAGTGATTAGGCCCTGGGGACAGTCACAGCTCCTGGGATCACTTGGAACTGAGGCTTTCCAGATGCGAAACCAGAGCCTACACAGGCTAGAAAGCCTGTCTGGGGACTGCTGCTGGGGGACTGCTGCAGGTCCCATGTATTGGGGTGCCTTTGGTATTAACACCTAGGATTTAGGGGCACCTGGGTGGCTCAGTCAGTTAAGGGTCTGCTTTCGGCTCAGGTCAAGATCCTGGGGTCCTGGGATTGAGCCCCTTGTCAGGCTCCCTGCTCAGCGGGAAGGTCTGCTTCTCCTTCTCCCTCTGCCCCTCCCCCCACTCATCCCCTCTCTCTCTCTCTTTCTCTCTCTCTTTCTTTCTATCAAATAAATAAATAAATAAATAAATAAAATCCTTAAAAAAAAGGCAAACCCACCCACCTAGTATCTAAACGAAGGAGGCAGTACTGGCTCAAGGGAAAAGTCGGGCTGATGACAGCCTCAGCTGACCCCACAAGAAGCTCTGGAACTGGACTGGTCCTTCAGAGTTGTTCTGAGTCAAGGCGAGGAGACCCGGCATTGGATGCAGGCCACCTCCGGGAAGGACCACGGCCTTGGGCGAAGCAGCACTCCTCTGAGGAGACAGCTGGGCAGGGCCCAAAGAGGACTGTCAGCCAGAAGCCCTTGGTCCTGAGGGGACCTGGAGGGCCATCATTGTGTCTACCGCCTTGTCAGCGCCCCTACTCTGAGGTTCAGTGTTGGCAAGGTGGGGAGAAGAGATCAGTGGTTTGGAGGGCAGAGTGTGGTGGCCAAGAGTTGGTGACTGGAAGAGCCTGCTAAACATTTATTAACAAGAATAAATGGCTGAGGGGTGCCTGGGTGGTGCAGACGGTGAAGCTTTCAGCTCAGGTCATGATCTCAGGGTCACGAGACCGAGCCCTGTGTCGGGCTCCCTGCTCAGTACAGAGTCCGCTTCAGATTCTCTCTCTCCCTCTCCCTCTGACCTTCCCACTTGTACTCTCTCTTTCCCTCTCTCTGTCTCTCTCAAATAAGTAAATAATTTTTTTAAAAAAGGAATAAATGGCTAAGTATGATGTTTTAAGCACTGTGCTTAGAGGCAGAGAGCCAGAGACAAACAAGTCACAGGGAACTTCTGGTATAACTGGGATAACAGATACGTAAAGAGACTCTTCCAGAACATTGTGGTAAGTGCTGTAATGTCGACTACAGACTATGCATCCCCAGCACTTTGTTCTTGCTTCTCTTGGAGGCCCTATCATAGGACCCTTCCAACAACCCTCTAGGGCGTGATTTATTGTCCTCACTCTACACATATGACAACTGAGATCCAGCGATTTACCTTAGATGTTATTGCTGATCAGATTCCCCCGAGCTGGGCTGGCCCCTAACAGTCAAGCTTCACAGCCCATTCCCTCTCTCCCCTATACCGAGCAGCCCCTCTCAAAGCCATGTGCAGTCCTTTGCACTTGGCAAAGTGCTTATTACATGTATTTCGCCTTGTCATAGCCCTATGAGGGAGCAACATTAAGATGTCAGAAAAAAGTAGGCTTTTACCTTTATTTTCTTAACCTGCCTGCTATGCTTTCAGAAATAGATATATTCTGATCGTATTTAAAACAGTGACATTCTTTTTTATTCTGGATTTTTTTCCCCCTACACATTCTTAACCACCTGTGAAATTCTGCCATTACACTCATCTGTTCTTCCATATCTTGTCTCAAAAGTGAGAAAATTATGATAAAGACCCAGTTAGTTCCTTTTGAGCTGTGAAGGGGGGGTGGTTTTGTTTGTTTGTTTGTTTGTTTGTTTTTAATTTCAGCCTCACTCAAAAAGGCAAAACTTTCTTGATTTGAAACATTAAAAATATGAAACCAAGAATATCTCTGATTTTATGTGTGATTAATACTCTAGGAGAGGTTTTGACTTGTTTGTTTGGCGGGAGGGATTGTGTAGGCTGAATGACGGGGCATTTAGAGGCAACCAAAAATTACCCTTGAGGAGCTGGGTCTTGAGAAGGGCAGCTGCTCCTTGTTTCCTCTCCACCCTGAGGCCGCACCCTCTTCCCACCTTTGTGTCCACCCTCCTCCTCAAACTCTAAGCCCAGTCTCTTTCTTCTCTTCTTTCCCCACCTAAAAGATTTCCTGTTAACTGTCATTGGTGGCCCCATTTGAGCCTATACCAAAAGAATTCTAGCATCTCTCCCAGTGAGTTCCACTGTGGTCCGTCTGGCTCCAGAGTTCTCCTAAAGCAAGGCTTTTCTCTAGAGTTTCCCCAGCAGAAGCTATCACACTGTAGAAACCCAACAATGGCTCTGTGTTACAGAGGACAAAAGTCTCCATATGTTCCCAGAGAGAATAAAGATGTCTGTGCCCAGTGTGCCTTCATTTGTCATCACTATCACAGGACTATAATTAAAATTTCCTCTCTCTTTACAACTACCAAAATACCGTGCTGCTCTCATGGATTAAACAAGGGAGCCCTCATTTCTACCCATTTCCTTGACTTCCTCATAGAGAGCTTACAATAAGTGATGGCAGCCAAAGTGGGGTTCAGGGGTCAACTTTATGCTTTAAAGATTAGCAAGATAAATAAATCACCCTTATGAGTGTATAATTTTCAAAGAGTTAAAAACATGGCCCTCATTGAACTATATAATGATCACATTATCAAAGACTGATTTAACTCAGTGATGAAGGAATCAGCATTGTGATAATGCTGATTTTTAGAAAAGATAATGAGACTCTGACAGTTCCTCAAGAAATTAAACACAGAGGGGCGCCTGGGTGGCTCAGTCCGTTAAGCATCTGCCTTTGGCTCAGGTCATGATCCCAGGGTGCTGGGATTGAGCCCCACATTGGGCTCCTTGCTCAGAGGGAGTCTTCTTTTCCCTCTCCCTCCATCCCTCACCCTTCTCATTCTTTCTCTCTCCCTTTCAAATAAATAAATAAATAAAATATGTAAAAAATTAGGGCACCTGAGTAGCTCAGGCAGTTAAGCATTTGCCTTCAGCTTGGGTCATGATCCTGGGGTCCTGGGATCGAGCCCCACGTCAGGCTGTCTGCTCAGCGGGGGTGTCTGCTTCTCCCTCTCCTTTTGTCTCTCCTCCCTGCTCATGCTCTCTCTCTCTCCCTCTCTCTCTCTCAGATAAATAAAATCTTTAAAAAAAAAAGAAGTTAAACATAGAATTATCATATGACCCAGCAATTCCCTTCTAGGTATAGACCCAAAAGAATTGAAAACAAGCCTTGAACAGATGCTTGGATCTGGATGTTCACAGCAGCATTATTCACCATAGTCCAAAAGCTGAAACAACCCAAACGTCCTTCTGGGATGAATGAATAAACAAAACATGGTATATCCTGATAATAGAATAGTATTTGACCATAAAAGGGAGTGAAGTTATAATCCATGTGACAATATGGTTGAGCCTTGAGGACATGCTGCTAAGTGAAAGAAGCCAGACACAGAAGAAGAAATGTATGATTCCACTTATGCAAAACGTCTAGAACAGGCAAATTCATAGGAACAGAGAGTAGACCGGAAGTTACCAAGGACTAGGAAGAGAGAGGAATGGAAAATTAGTGCTTCGTATTTCCGTTTGGGGTGATGACAAGTTTTGGAAATGGACAGCGGTAAGGGTCGTTAGACAGTGTGAATATAGTTAATGCCACTGAATACATGTCTAATGATTAAAATGGCTTATTTTATGTTATACCTAGCTTACCACAATAAAAAAAATAGTTAAAAAAAAAGACATGAGAGACAAAAAGATGTGAGATACTTTAGAAGAATGCTGGAATAAGATCAAAAAGTTGGATACAAGACTTGGTGTGTCTCTAAGATAATAAACCTGTGAACTTTGGTGTTGTCTTTCCTACGGGACAGAAATAACTTTCCTTTCTACCAGAAAAAAATCCTTCACAACTTGCCAGCCTTCTCCAAGGTGACTTTTTACTTTACAGAGTGGACCGTAGTCAATAGTGAATAGTCAAGCAGCTTCATGGACAATAAGTTCATACGTTCTTGAAAGAGTGCTCAGCCCCCTTGACCGCCTTGTTTTCAAGTTTTCTATCATATTTTAACACCTCAGATAATACATGACAAACCATGCTCCCATGTGCACCTCCATGAAAGAACCTTAACTTCACTTGAAATTTGAAGCCCGATGGCATTACTGTCTTGGTGGCATCTTCTGTGTGGCAGCCAGCAAGGGTAGTCCCAGCCCACACATCAGTCCCCAGTCAGTCCATAATGGCATATTACCACCAGACCCATCTTTCAAAGCACGACTTTCATTGTGTTCCTACCACACAGAATTGAAATGACTTCTGGTCTAGCCCGCACTTTGCACACTGGCTCATGGAGGCCTCTGGAATCTAGCGGGATAGAGATTTGGAAAGGAGCTTTCAAATCCCATTGCACTCAGCCCCAACCAGGGTGGTCTGTCCCAACTCTTTGCTCTGTCTCAGACCTTTGCTCAGACAGATACTCTACCTTTTCATCCCTGGCCCATCTCTTATCCTTTTTTTTTTTTTTTAAAGATCTTATTTATTTTTGACAGAGAGAGACAGTGAGAGAGGGAACACAAGCAGGGGGAGTTGGAGAGGGAGAAGCAGCCTCCCCGCTGAGCAGGGAGCCCGACGTGGGGCTTTATCTCAGGACCCCGGGATCATGACCTGAGCCAAAGGCAGATGCTTAACGACTGAGCCACCCAGGTGCCCCCATCTCTTATCCTAATTGGTATACGGCGTTTTCCCAAATTGTATTCATCCATATGCCACTGTCATAAATTTTGTTTGCTATCTGCTCTCTATTCTCTTCTCTTCTCTTTTTCTTTTCTTTTCACTATCTACTCTTGGGGCACCTGGGTGGTTCAGTCAGTTGAGCGTCCAACTCTTGATTTCAGACCAGGTCATGATCTCAGGATCGTGGGATCAAGCCTCTCCTCAGGCTTGATCTCTGCGCTCAGTGCTGAGTCTGCTTGTCCCTCTCCCTCTGCTCCTCCCCCCTCAAATAAATAAACAAATTGATAAGGAAACAAACAAATAAATAAATCTATGAAAATTAAAAATAATGTACTCTTTAAAAAAAACTTGGGGGCGCCTTGGTGGCTCAGTCTGTTGAGTGTCTGCCTTTGGCTCAGGTCACAATCCCAGGGTCCTGGGATCAAGTCCCACATCAAGCTCCTTGCTCAGTGGGGAGCCTGCTTCTCCCCCTTCTGCCTGCAGCTCCCCCTGTTTGTACTCAATCTCTCTCTCTCTCTCTCAAATAAATAAATAACATCTTTAAAAAAAATCTACTTGCCCAAAGCTGCAGGTTTGATGTGCTTATTAAAGAAAAAGCTTATTTGTGTACTACCTGAAATCACATTTATTTACTGCTTTATTGCGTTGTAATTGTTTGGTATGTTTGGCCTCACTTGAAGATTGTAAGTTCCTCAAGGACAGGTACCATGGCTTTGGCGTCCCTCCAGCACACAACACTGATCTAAGCCCTTGGCATGTCCCCACCATGTACCCTTTGGTTGACTCAATGTCCCATCTTCTTTGGTAAGCTTCTCATCAGAACACAGATGGCTTTCCTTTATGTCCCTTTGATGTGCACAGAAACATTGAAAATGTACTCCCAGTCCTCCAGGGACTGATATTCTGGCTGGGGGAACAAAAGCAGGTGTTCGTGTTGAGACAGGCCAACCTAGCTCCCTCTTGGCCACCCTCCACGTGTGTGACATTGAATAAGAAGCCTCCCTAGCCGTCAGTTTCCTCACGAATGAAATGATGACAATAATGATAGCACCCGCCTTGCCTACCTCCTAAGACGGACCGGAGGCTCCAGTGAAGCACTAGTCATGTAAGTGAGTTGTACACAAGAAAACGATACCCATAGTTTAGTCAAATGACTCCATGAAAATTAGTTCGCAGCACAGGATGGCCAAATAAAGGTCACAGGGCAGTTTCCCAAGCTCCAAATTAGTCCCTATAGCACTCATTCACTAACGGGCGGAAGGATTCCAAAAAGCTTGCTTGAGATGGGTTGTGAGGCATGAGTGGAAGTTCAGTAGAGCTGGGAGTGGGGAAGAGTGGCCTATCCAGGTATGGAGGATGAGGGAAGCAAACTGAGTAAGGGAAGAAAGATGGAAACCTGCTTGGAGCTGGTGAGGAGGCTAATAGGGCCACACAAAGAGAACTGGGAAGGGGCAGTGGGAGAAATGCAAGGTGTGCCCACCTTGTGGAGGCCACCAGTGCCAGCCTCAGGTGTTGGGCCTTCCAGCTGAGAGAAGTCACTGGGTAGCTCTGGAATGAAAGGGCATGTGAGGAAACCACGCTGTAGAATGCAGATTCCTGGGTGCCTTGGTGGCTCAGTCAGTTAAGCATCTGACTTTGGTTCAAGTCCTGATCCCAGGGTCCTGGGATCGAGTCCTGCATTGGGCTCCTTGCTCAGTGGGGAGTCTGATTCTCACTCTCCCCTTGCTCCTGCTCCTGCTCTCTCTCTCTCTCTCTCTTTCACTCTCAAATGAACTTTTAAAAATCTTGAAAAAAGAAGAATGAAGATTCCTCTAAGATCGGACTTCTTGTCTTCCTCATCATCTATGTACAATTTATGGGTTTTTCTTGTGAAATAAAATTCAGGCTCGTTAGACAAAAAAAATCAAAAGTAAACCAACAAGTATTTAGAGTGAAAAATGAAAGTCCACCTTTTTTTTTTTAAATAGTGTAGTTGCACATTACACAATGTAGGTTTATTTACTTATTTATTTATTTGACAGAGAAATCACAAGTAGACAGAAGTAGGCAGAGAGGCAGGCAGAGAGAGAGAGAGGAAGGGAAGCAGGCTCCCTGCTGAGCAGAGAGCCCGACTTGGGGCTCGATCCCAGGACCCTGGGATCATGACCTGAGCCGAAGGCAGAGACTTTAACCCATTGAGCCACCCAGGTGCCCCAAAAGTCCACCTTTAACTCACCCCTCCCCTCTGCTGGCCAATTCCAGTCTCTTACAAGGACTATACCTGTTATCAGCATTTTGTGACTCATTCCAGATCTTTTCTTATTCATATACCTACTTGTGTGTATGTGTGTGTCTGTGTCTGTGTATATATGTATCCTTTTATACAAATGGGTTTCTACTGTACCTTTCACACAGAGCTTTGATGTTTTATAAATTTAATATGTCAATGGACATCTTTCTATGACCGGATATCTTTTCTTTCGGAAGGCTGTATAGCATTCCTTAGTAAGATTATGCCACCATTTATTTAACCAGTCCCCTATGGATGAAGACTTCTGCAATTAATTGTGCTTTTTCTTTCTACCTTTATGTCTTCAAAGTAACATATGCACATAGCAAGGGAAACTAAACACTATAAAAGAGTACTTAGTGAGAAAAGTAATTCTCCTGCCTATCCCTAACTCTCCACCCAACCTCTATAGCCTCTCTCTCAAGAAGCGTCTATGGTTACCAGTTTCCTGTGTGTCCTTTTGGAAATTGTCTATGCATATACGTGTGGGAGAGAGTATGCGTGCACGCATATGTGTGTATGTGTGTGTGGAGAGAGGGAGGGAGAGAGCAGAGAAAGAGAGAACATTCCATATAAGCACATATCGTGGCTACATGAGTCTTCTTTTATTTTTACATGATTCTTCTTAATGGCCATGCCGCAATATATCGAACCTATCTTCTGTCGAAAGGGCTTATTGCCAGTACACAGCCATTTCGTGTGCTACTGCCATGTATGTCTTTGTTCATGTATCTTCCTGTGCACTGCATCTCCAGTGTAAATTCCTAGAAGTGGCATTGTTGGGTAAAAAGGAATGTACGTTTATTTATTGTTTTAAAGATTTTATTTATTTATCTGACAGAGAGAGAGATCACAAATAGGCAGAGAGGCAGGTGGGGTGGGGGGAGGCTCCCTGCTGAGCAGAGAGCCCAATGCGGGGCTCAATCCCAGGACCCTGAGACCATGACCTGAGCTAAAGGCAGAGGCCCAACCCACTGAGCCACCCAGGCGCCCCAGGAATGTGCATTTAGATTTTTGACAGGTAACGCCAAATCGGCCTCCAAAGAAGTTGTTCTTGTTGATCCTCCTACTGGCCATGAATGAAAGTTCCTGCTGCTCCGTACCTTCTCTCCCTTTCATGGCACATAATAAAACCTTTCATCCACACTGGGAAGAGGGGGAAAACCTGAGCTGGTTGTGCAGGAGTGTGGTTAGGGAAGGCAGCAATTGCATGGTTGTCCTCCATGAGTATGTTGAGACTATCCGAACAGCCCAATGGTAGACGTAACTTCACAAACATTGTGTCCCCAGGAACTTGCTGGGGGTACCTGGGAAGGACTCATGATCTGCATCCCCACATAGCACAGGTCCTTGACTGCCAAAGAGGTTCTTTTGTTTCCTGACACCCTCTTTCAGATTCACCCAGAACCTCTTCTGGATCACCTTGTGTGCATCCCCAGCCAGGACTGGGAAGCCTGGATGGCATTCTGCTGGAGACCCGGCCTCCAGCAAAATGCATTTTCACGACTGTCCTCATGTTCGCATGCACACACCAAAAGGATGGGGATGCGGACCTCAAGACCCAGGCTCAGAAGCTCAAGGTCAGGCCTTCTGACGCACAGTCCTTTCAGGGTCTGGGTTCCCAGAGTCTGTAGATCAGTTGGCCTCTTCCAGGTTGCAAGAACAAGAATGTGCTTCAGTGTCCTTGGGTGGCAGGGCATGAGTATCAGGAGTCACTGGTAAGTGAAGGAGAGGAAGCCATCTTGCAGCCATTATCCTTCACGACTGATGCCTCAGGAGCACTGGACGAGCCAAGCACAGTGCTGCCACTTTGACCACTCATCTCTCTGCCACTGCCTCTCCTGCCACTTCCTGTGGTCTTGCGTTGCACGCTCCCCATGGCCTCTGCTTTTTGCTATCTCCCTGGGCATCTCCTGGCTTCTGGGCCAGCCCACCGCATGGGCTCCTCCATACATAATGCATCACATTGTCTCCCCCAGGAAAGGACTCTCATGGGCTCAGTTGGTCACTCCGAGGTCTGGAACATCCCTATCAGTCTGGGTCCTCATTGCAGAACATTCAAAGACTACTGGGCACTCTCGGTCCCAGCTGAAGATGGCTACCACTGACTCAGGCACAGGCTCCCTAGTCCATTCAGTCATGACCAAATGCGCAGTGCCGGGCACAGTGTAGACACTCAACATAATATGTATTGAATGAGTGGATAGGAATCCAGAATCAAGGAATCACTCCAGTCCACTTTGTTCACAGGGGGGCTGTAGGTGAGGCAGGCACACAGAGCACTGTAGGAGTCCTTTCTGATCCATTAGGCTAAAGGCCAAAGTTAATTACCCGGGTTTCTGATACACTTGTCTCCAAATATAGAGGGATAGTGTAGTATATGGAGAAGAATGCAGGGCAGGGCGCCTGGGTGGCTCAGTAGTTAAGCGTCTGCCTTCAGCTCAGGTCATTATCCCAGGGACCTGGGATCAAGTCCCAAGTCAGGCTCCCTGCTCAACGGGGAGTCTGCTTCTCCCTCTCCCTCTACCCACCCCCCACTGGTGCTCTCTCTCTCTCAAATAAGTAAATAAAAGCTTTAAAATAAATAAATAAATAATAAAAAAACTTTAAAAAGTTAAACTTTCTGGCTTTATCCACTAAGCTCCCAGTAAATGAAATTATGCTCGCATTTCTAGAGATATATTTGAATTTCTCATGTCAAATCCTATCACCTCCAACACTTCCTCTTATTGATGTTCATTACCAAAGGGGGAAAAAAGCCTTTCCTTTCTTTTCTTTCTGCTCGTCCTTTAGCTTTGAGACAAGGCAAGCCATCTCATCAATTTGGGAACATTCCTTTCAAATACTCACAAATTCGGTCTCGCTCTGTTAGTGCCACACCTGAGTTCTATTTTATTCCCTGGACTATTCCCCTATTTTGATTGGAATTGATTATTGGGAAACGCACCTCCTCTACAGACATGGGGCTCTGGCCAGGACCCCATGTGGTGGTAGGAAAAGTATCTCTAATACACAGGCAGTTACAAGTCATGTCCCGGGGAAGGGCCTCCTTACACTGCTTTCTTCCCGAGGCTAAGGTATTCTCTAGAGAGTGTGTCTCACAGGTGATTCACCTCTCCACTGATGGGTGTTGAGATTTAGTTCTTAAAATTCATTCTTATGGGGCGCCTGGGTGGCTCAGTCAGTTAAGCATCTGCCTTTGGCTCAGGTCATGATCCCAGGATCCTGGGATCGAGTCCCGAGTCAGGCTCTTTGCTCAGTGCAGAGCCTGCTTCTCCCTCTGCCCCTTACCCCTGCTCTTGCTCTCTCAAATAAATAAATTTCTCTCAAATAAATAAATAAAATCTTTACAAATAAAATAAAATTCGTTCAACAAATAAGTACCCACTACACGACAGACAGGAGGTCAGGCCTGGGGATACAGAGGTGAGCAAAACAGACGAGGTCTCCCATTTCCCCTAATTACCAACAGTGTGGCAGTGAGTGTTCTTGTCTCACGTATCTGTGTGTACATGTATGACTATTCCCCTAGTAAAGCTTTATGACAGCGCAGGTACTGGATCAAATAGTGTGCCAGTAGTTACTTTGGAAACATACCAGAATATTGCCCTCAAAAAAGGCTTAAAACTTTACATGTCACCTTTTCCCTCGCCCATTGCTCTGCTAGTATGTATCCTAGAGAAACTCATGCAGGTGAACAGTGGCACATAGATCATGAGTATTCACGACAGCCTTGTTGATGAGAGCAGTCAAGTTGAGAAACAATGGGAGAATAGATAAAGGACGTTATTGTACATCCAAACAGTGAAAGGAAAATGCCTGACCCAGAGCTACCTGTATCTACATGAGTATTTCTCACAGATCTGAAGGTGAGCGAAGAAAGCAAACCACAGGGCAGCTGGGTGGCTCAGTCGGTTAAGCCTCTGCCTTCGGCTCAGGTCACGATCCCAGGGTCGTGGGATCGAGTCCCTCATCGGGCTCCCCACTCAGTGGGAAGTCTGGTTCTCCCTCTGCCCCTCTCCACCCTCTTGCTCTCTCTCTTGTGCATGTTATGCCCAAGTTTTCACGTCCAAGAGACCACCAAAGAGCCAAGCACCGATGCAATCGCACAAGGGTTTATTTGACAAGCTTAAGCTTGGGCCCAAGTATACCCAACACAGCGGAGTAGGGACTTGGACCCCAAGCCCGATTACAGTCAGAGTTTTTAAAGGCAGAGTAGGGGTGGACTCAGCGGTGGGTGAGGACAAAGGGGATTAGGGATGGCATAAGTCTCTAAGGACTTTCTGAAGCAAGTTCTCCAGGACCTTGAGGGGCTAGCTATTGTTGGGAGAGAGGTTATTTATTACCAATAATAAAAATCTTCTCTTAAGACCCTTTAGATGTATATCAGTGGGCCATTTACTTGGGAATGATTCTCGACACTATCTTGGAGGTTTAGAGATAAAGTTTCCTAAAGGAATTGTTAAAGTAGACTTACAGGATTCTGGTCGGACCTGTCAGGGTAGGGGGTCGGTCAGGCTAGGATTATCCTTAGCAAAACCTCAAGATGAGGGCAGTTAAGTCCCCAGGGGAGAGCCACTCTGTCTGTTTCAAGGGCTTGTCAGTAGGTGAGGAATTTTAATGATTTTCTTCTGCCTCTGTTTCCCACATCAGCTAAACTTGAGGTGGGATGGCCTTAATTTTCTCGGCCTCCACAGTGCACACACAAAAATAAAGAAATAAAACCGTTTAAAAAAGAAAACAAACCACAGAAGGATATGTATAGTTCTATAGAATGTATGTGAAATTGAAGAATATGCAAAACAGTACTGTATATTGTATTTTGTTTATGAGCATATACAGAGTGCATTTGAAAGCATGCATGTACATCATAGATATCCGATTCAGGAGGACAGCTACCTCTGTGGGGGAGGGAAACATGACTGAGGTACGCAGTGGGCTTCCACTGAACCTGTAATATTTTATTTCTTTAAATAAAAGTTCTGGGGGGCGCCTGGGGGGCTCAGTCGGTTAAGCATCCGACTCTTGGTTTTGGCTCAGGTCATGCTCTTGGGGCTGTGAGATTACACCCCACTTAGGGCTCAAGATTCTCCCTCTCCCTCTGCCCCTCCCTCACCCCCCTGCTCATGCTTGCTCTGTTTCTCTCTCTCTCAAAAAAAAAAAAAATGGAAAGAAAAGAAAAGAAACGTTCTGGGACAAATATAGGGAAGTGTGTTTGTTCCTAATACTTTTCTGTGTGCTTGAAATAGTTCATCATCTAAAAAAAGAAGAAGAAAAGCAGGGCAGAGGTTCCTGCTGCTCCTTTTTGCAGATGAGGAAACTGAGGCTCAGACAGGTTCACTGCCCATCACCTCTTGGAGCCCACCCTTTTGTCCAGAGGCCTCATACAGGTACATCAGAAAGACCTATAACCTCTGTGGGAAGAGACCTTGTACCCCGACTCACTGAGAATCCCCTTCTTTCCCAGACTCCAGTATAAATCCTTGGAATGGATTTATGATTCTTTGCTTCCAGGCCCAAGAGGATGACCACTGAATTTTCTTTCTTGCCACTCTAATGCTGGTGACTGCCTGGCTGTCTGGGGCTTCTCTGGGTACACTCTAACCAAGTGTGATGAGTGCTTAGGGCAAAGGTCAGATCGAATTCTGATTTGGCAATAGCCTTTACCATGAGCCCACCATTGCAACATAGGTACGGTGAGAAGCAACAGCATTGCAGAGCACTTTCTGGAACCGCTCTGCCTCTGGCCAGAAGCATTACCCCAATGAAGTGACACAGTGGGACCATCAGACCTTATCAGCAGCACTTGGCCTAAAACAGAAACTAGGAGGGGTAGGAAGGGCTGTCCTCGGTGCTTGACCCTGTTGCCATGGCCCCTGTTGCCATGGTCCCCAAGCACTTTTGCTTATTATTTCTTTCAATCATTTGTGGTATCCATTAGCAAGCAAGATCTAGAGACTCTTTGAGGCAGACCAGGAAGAGAGTGGTTAACAGCAAAAACATAAGAGAGAGTAGGGCAGTAATTTAAAAAAAAGTGTGGGTGGAAAGAATTTGGTGCATAGAAACAGGAGGCCCAGAAAACAGGTTTTTGTTTTGTTTTGTTTTGCTTTGTTTTTTAAGGAATCTTCTTGAGATGTCATAGACTGAGGTGGCTGGGTGAGAATCAGCTCAGAAGTACCCATTTTGGAGCTGCCATATGTTACAAGAACAGCAACTCTGTGCCCTGGATTTTCCAGAAAAGTCCTAGTTTTGAGTATTTGGTTCTGTTTGTCAGACCGGGAATCCTGCTTTGAGATTCAGAAAATAAGGTCACTGTGGTTATAGGAGCTCTATAAGTCATCCAGGAAAGGCTAATTTAGAATTCACTCTGCCCGAACTAGTTGGCAGGGAATCCCCCCAGGGCCTGCCTCTGGGTCCCAAAGACCCGAGCAAAGTGGCCCTTTAAACCAGCCAAGGAAGTTCTAAGTGCCTCTGAACTCCGTGCCCCTCCACACCCCGATAGCCCTCCAGGGAGGGTGTAAGCAAGAAAAGCCTAGGTTTGGACCCCCTTGAGCCCCGAGTTTCAACATGCTTTGCATCAACTCCGTCAACTTGGGCAATGCTCTGAGCCTCAATTTCCTCCTCTGTAAAATGAGAACAATACCCATGAAAGAGGATTTTTCCGAACATCAAATGAGGTGTTAACCTTTCAAGCCTGTACAGATGTTAGCTGTTACAATTCATTCCCCCATTCAACAAATCAGGGTGCCTGGCCAAGGGATACAGCCCAACCCAAGGCCCACACGAAAGACAGGCTCGAGTTTCTCTTGGTAAAAGTTGAGTCTGGCTGCCCTGTAGAGTGAGAGCTGGGGAGACGGAGCTGGAGGCCCACTGGGGGGCTTCTGCCGGCCCCGGTAGCCTGGACTTGGGGCGGTGGCAGCGCTGGCGAAAAGCGGTCAGATTCTGGATCTCTTTTGGAGGCAGAAGAAATGGAACTTGATGATGGACTGACGTTTGGCAGCAAGGAGAAGGCGAGTAGTTTAGCTAATTGTGTGCCTAGGGCTTGGGCCACTGGAGACAGAAAGACAGTCCCAAGGCTGCTAGGGAAACCACGTGGAGGCTGCATTTCTCCTCTCCTCCCCTTCGGTAAAGCAGGGCAACTGAATGGTAATGATTGCGAGGCTTCCATCTGGGTGATCTGCCCAGGGTCCTTAAGTTGTGTTCACTTCAAGCTTTGGGGTCAGTGTTTCTGGTTCTGAGAGGCTAGAAGAGAAGAGAGCCCGCGAGGCGATGGGAAGACGGGAAGGGTCAAAGACAAGGCTGGATTTGAGAACACAAGCTAACCATGCTTTAGGGTTTTCAGAGGAATTTCACACCAAGTATGTGGGGTCATATTTTGCTAATTTGGGCCCAGAGCCATGTCCTGACTCCCCCAGTCCAGTGCTTTGACTGTTTACCGCACTGCCAGATCCTTAACATTTGGAGCGGCGGGAGGGGGAGGGAAGCACGTCTCTCCCTGAAAAAGAAGTTCTAATAGACATTCCAGGCCCTTCTGAATTGCGTCGGTTTGTTCCATTTGCATTGAGAACGATGGGTAAAAGAATATTTGCTCTTTTCCCACACTACTCGTCCCCAACCCACATCAACGGGGCTTTCATTTCTCCATCCTAGCAGGCCCACCCTCCAGAAGCTATTATCTGCTTGACAATCGGGTGAGACCTCCTGTCTTTTTTTCCTCTCTCAATTAAACTCTAAGGACTGAGGTTCCCATCTGCCTTGGAGCAAACAAATCTTTTGTTCTGTTTCCCAGAAACTGGAGCTCTTTCTTTCCCCCCTTTCTCCCACCTCTATAGTTCTCTTTCTCAAAACACTTGACCCTCTTAGTGATTTTTAACTGCAGATGGCAAACTAAATGGGTTTCCCAAACCTAGATCTAGCCGTCTCTCCGAAGCCTGCTGCCTTCACCCTGCCTCCACCCATTCCTGAACTGGGAAGGAAGAAAAGAAAAGAAAAGAAAAAACCACACGCACGTTTTCTTAAGTTCTTATTTTTCTCTTTGTCAGCTGTCTTACCTTAACAGGAAGGTAGCCAGGTTGCTGGGGAGAAAGGGCAGTGCGCAGTCCCACTGGGGCTTCTCTCCCCACGGTGGATAATGACGTCTGTCCCGGAGCATCGTGCATCATGGCACTTTCCTCCCCTATGTGAAGACAGGGGTAGGGGTAGCAGGAGACGCCAACGTCTCCGCTGAAAGCCGAGCCAGGAGCTGACAGGAGCGGAATGGCTCTCCAGGAGCACCTTTCTGTGGGATCTGAAGATGACAGGAAGGAGAAGGTGTAGATGGAAGAGTGCAGGAAAGGGGGGGGTGAGGAAGTGGAAGGCGAGAGGGGTGTTTGCGAGCAGAAATAAAACTGTGAAGAGAATAAGAGAAACTCTGAGGTTTTTTTGAAAACCATTCATAGTTTTATACTATCATATAAACTGTTAGAATAAGCTATTCCAATATGTAAAATAGAAACCTAAGGAAGGGGGTGCCCAACTGGGTTAGTCGGTGGAGCCTGCGAGTCGATCTCCGGGTGCAGAGGTTACTTAAAACTAAATCCTTAGAAACATAAAATAGGGGTGCCTGGGTGGCTCGGTCGATTAAGCATCTGCCTTCGGCTCGAGTCACAATCCCAGGGTCCTGGGATCAAGCCCTGAGTTGGGCTTGAGCCTGCTTCTCCCTCTTCCCCTCCCTCTGCTTGTGCTCTCTCTTGTTCTCTCTCTCCCCATCAAATAAATAAAATCTTTAAAATAAATGAATAACTAAGTAAATAAATAAATAAAATATAGGTGAAGTTTTATTTTGTAAAAAAATATCACATTTATTGTTAAAACCTCAAATAATACTGGAGGATTTCGAGTGAAAAGTACAAGTTAGCGTCCTTTCCTCTCCCTCTCAAAGCCCTCCTTTTCTCCCCCCAACCCCCGCCCTGGGAAGCCATCTATGGTAACAGTTACTTGTGTGTCCGCAGACTTCTTCAGTGCATATATAAACATATGTGTGCTTTCTTTTTTATTTATAGTTTAAATTTCAAGTAGGCTCCGTGCCCAACGTGGGGCTCACCATCCTGAGATCAAGAGTCTTATACTCTGCTGACTGAGCCAGCCAGGCACCCCTTGTATGCTTTCTATATGCACAAATGAGATCATACTGTACATGCCGGCCATTCCTTGTTCTTGGTTTTTTTTTCTCTTACACTTAACAATAACACTCTGAAGTTTTCCCAGTTCTGCTCATAGAGATCTACTTCATTCTTCATAATGGCTGCATGGCATCCCATTGGATGGATACCGTGTGGTGTGTGAAACCCATCCTCTGTTGATGGACATTAAAGTGAAATTGAAAGTCCAGCACAATACTATCCAATAGAAATGGAATGTGGACCACAAATTTGAGCCACCTACGAAATTTAGAATTTTCTAGTAATAGCCGCATTCCTCCCCCCACTGATTCAAAATGCCACCTTTATTCTACATTACACATGTGTAATACACCTATATTATACATTTAGAAACACCCACATATTGGACACCTGGGTGACTCCGTCCATTAAGCGTCTGCCTTCAGCTCAGGTCATGATCCCAGGGTCCTGGGATCCAGTCCCGCATCGGGCTCCCTGCTCAGCAAGAAGCCCGCTTCTCCCTCTGCCTGCAGCTCCTCCTGCTTGTGCTCTCTCTCTCAATCTCTCTCTCTCTGACAAATAAATAAATACATTCTTAAAAAAAAAGAAATGCCCCTATATACATGAATTTGTTTTGGACAATTTTATTTCATTTACTGATTTGCCAGTTTTGACACCAGTAACCTGCACTTCCAGCAATAACATGTAAAAAGTAAAAAGAGAGTGATGAAAGTATTTTTAATGACATGTTACATTTCACCCAATATATCAAAAATATTATTTTAACATGAAATCACTATTAAAAATTATCAATGAAGCATTTTTACATTTTTTTGTTTCATATTGTCTTTTTTTCCCCGAATATTTTATTTATTTATTTGGGAGAGAAAGAGAGAGAGCCCGAGCAGAGGGGAGAGGGAGAGGGAAAAGCACACTCCCTGCTCTCCTGGGATCATGACCTGAGCTAAAGGCAGACTGAGCCACCCAGACGTCCCTAAGTCTTTATTTATTTTTATTTATTTGTTTTTTAAGTGGGCTGCGTGCCCACTGTGGAGCCCAGTGCAGGGCTGTGCTCGTGACCCTGAGATCGAGATCTGAGCTGATATCAAGAGTCAGATGCTTAACCGACTGAGCCACCCAGGCACCCCTCATAGTAAGTCTCTAAAATCCGGCGTTTGTTTTATACTTACAGTGCATTTCACTTCAGACTAGCCAATTTCAAGGGCTTAAGAGCCACATGTGGCTGGTGGCTACTGTACTGGACGGTAGAGGTCTGGTAGGCAGAGGTCCAAAGCGTCCCCACGTTTGCAGTGGGTGGGAATGGATTAGAAGGGCAAAGGCTGAGGACGGAAACCTCAACTTCACCACTCAGGGCAGCTCATGGGGCCTCTTGGGGCTGTGGTATGTGGACCCCCGGTCCACAAGAACACAGCTGAGGTGAGCAGGAAAGGGCCTACTCCTGCAGCCATTGTGGGCTCTAGCTCTGTGGGCCACTGAGATAAGGAGAGGGCCCTGAGTGCTCAGGGGGTGATTTTCTGGAGGCTGTCCAAGATTACCCTCCTTTTTTTGGCCTCCAGAGATGTCTCTGTTCACAGCTTCTCTTCGTACTTCCCACTGTACTCAAGTCCCAATGCCCCATTTCCTTTTTTTCAAAAACAAAGCCGTGTGGCAATGGCTGTCTGAGGAAAGCCTGGTGCTGGGGTCGGGGAGGGTGTGGTGGGAGGAACCCACA
Source organism: Enhydra lutris kenyoni (assembly GCF_002288905.1). NCBI lineage: Eukaryota > Metazoa > Chordata > Mammalia > Carnivora > Mustelidae > Enhydra > Enhydra lutris. Next base: position 683,994 of record NW_019154165.1, on the reverse strand, counting down.
TCGCGGCTTACTCAACTTCGAGGTCTCAACCCGTGGCCCCACAGCTGCCACGGTCTCTGGCGACAGTGGTGGCAGCCATGGCGGCACAGCCCAGAGCGGGGAATGGTGAGCATGGGCACGATCGCGGAGCACGAGGGGATCCGTGGCGGGCTGTGAGTGAACTTGGGGCTGACACCCGGCTGGGTGCTGGCAGTGTGGGAGGAGGCAGGTCGCTAGAGAGGGCTAGGGACCAGTTTGGGCCTGGCCTGAACATTTGCACTCCGCAGCGGGCCTGAGGGCTCGCTCGCCCCTGCCTTGGCTAGAAGCTGAGGAATGTGATTATCCCCTGAAGGGCAGCATGCTGTCCCTAGGCAAAGGTGGTGGCCACATGCCCACTGCCTGACCGATTTCCAAACCTGCCCTACCCCAGCCTATCCCTCGTCCACTGGCCGGCTGCCAGAACCAAACCCATGGCAGTGGGCTGGGCCAAGGGCTCAGAGTGGACTCAGGTGTGGAAGAAAGGAATCTCTTCCTATGGCAGCTTGGGAGGGAACCCCTCTTTACCAGCCCACCCCCCGGTTTCTCTTTGGTGGTATCGGTGGAGGGGGGCGTGCACCAACATTCCTCTTTCATTCCTACTCCTGCCTCCTCCAGCCCTGTGGCCTAGAAACTCTTCACAGTATCAGACTCCTGAGACACACAGGAGAACCCGGCTGCTTTCTGGCTGGGTGCAGGAGCTGGAGCCTCCCAGCGAGTCGAGCCTGGGCCAGGGGAAAAGGACAAGGAAGACAGAGCCGCTTCACAGCAAATGAAAATCCCATATGCATGTCAGGGACTCACCCTAGCTTCCACTGTTCTATCCCCCTCCCCCAGCTGGCCAAAGGGTGGGACCTTTGCTGACTAGGACTCTTCCCCGAATGCTGGTAGCTCAGCACCCTATACAGTTCCCTTAGATGGATGGATGGATGGGTGGGTGGGTGGATGGACAGATGGACAGATAAGGCAGATAGGTGGATGGGTAGATGAATGGATTAACATGTTCTCAATACCGTCTTTGCTGTACCATGTACTCCCAGTGCTCTAAAACTCAAATTTTTCACATCATCACATCACATCTAGTCTAGGCACCTAATCACTAACCAAGAAAAGGTGAGGAGTATAGCCAGTCAGAAGGTTCCTGAGCATAGGCTGGGGGAATGGTTTCACAGCCTTGCCCTCTCCTCATGTTACCGCTATTAGGATCTTCTGGGCTGACTCAACCTACCCTGAGAATCGAGAGCATGGGGGTTGGTTTCAAGTCTCAGCCCCGCTATTGCCTATCCATGTTGGTTCACCTCTCCAAGATTTAGTACTTTGTTCTGTAAAACGCAGCTAAAAATACCAGCTGGGATTGTGGGAAGGAATAAATGGGAGAAAAAAAAAACACATCAGCACACTAGTAATAGAATTTCCATCTTGTGAAGGGAAGTGAGAAATGGGGTTGGGGAAAGAATAGGATAATTTGGAATAGAAGTGATAGAGATCTTTGAGTTTTAGTTTAAATACCTTTATGTATTTTAACTTTTTGCAATATGCATATTTTTTTCATTACTCATTTACACTTAAAATAATATGTTTTGTTGCCAAAATTTAAAATCTGATGTATAGTCTTATCATTGTCATGTTTTATCAATTGCTTATTTTCTGACCTGTACTGGAAACTTGTGCTCACATTGAAGTTTAGTTTAAATGCCAAAAAATAAAGTATCATGTTGAACACTCTGAAATTGCCCTGAAACACTTGAATATCAGCAGTTTTGGATGGTTCAACCTAATACTTAAAGTGCTTTATAAAGTGTGAAACACTGTAATAAGGAACCTTCTCTTAGTCTTCGTTATTCATAAAAGATGTGATTTGAAAGTCAGAGTATTATTTTAGCAAGAAGTGACTAATCCCTTTCATCAGAATACGGGTCAAACTAATGGAGGCAGCCACTGCTCCACAAATCACAGATACAGGCACTTCCTGGAGCAGTTTGGCCTGGGAAATGGGGACCGGGTATTTTCAGGAGGCTAGACTGGCTCTTGGAAAGCAAAGGAGGGGAGGAGCAGGAAGACTCGTGGCAGCTCCTCCCCAGAAATGATTTACCCACAAGAGCACGGTGGGAACTGGTACCTTCTCCTAACCTGGGTGGGAGTGCCCACTGCCCCGCTCAAGTTCTAAGGCAGAGATGGCCTAGGATGAGCCTTCCTTCCCACCGACGGAGCCAGGGACTGGGAGGAAACTAAAAGCAGCTGCCCATCGGCCTTAGTCTCCCCAGTGGCAGCTGTAAGCCCAGCTCCTCTTGATCCAGCAAAGATTCAGGCCTGCCAAAGCTCCAATTTGTAGCTGATCGCCACAGTGGCCATGGTGGGGGGTTGCGGGGTGAGGACATCTCCCACTGTCTTGTATATCTGGTGGTCAATCCCAGCCCTAGCTGTACAAGTCACTGAGATTTCAGGCCAGTGACTGACTCTTGACTCTTGTGAGGAGTCAAGAGAAATGCCCATCGATGATGGACCAAAAGACCACTAAAGCACCAAGCAAACATTTATAGAACACCTGTTCAGTGTTTCCTGGCGAGGGCGTGATGGTCATTTTGCGCAGGATTTCTTTGCATTTTGTGCAATTGTCCTTTGTACAAGACCGTCCCACATGCTGCAGGACATTCAGCAGCAAGATAAAGGTAGGGTGCGTCCCGTAAGCTTGAGAGCTGAGTCTGTCCCCCTGCCGGGGGGGAACTATGGGTTGGCTTGATGGCTGGGAGCTACCCCATGAGCCTGGTGCCTGGGTGATCCTAGCTGGGCCAGTGGACTCATGTGATATTGCTTGGACAGGGCCTGGGACCCGAGGAAAGAAAAGCCAGGGTAGGGGCACCTGAGTGGTTCAGTTAAGCATCTGCCTTCAGCTCGGGTCGTGATCCTGGTGTCCTGGGATTGAGCCCTGTGTCGGGTTCCCTGCTCAGCAGGGAGTCTCTTCTACCTCTGCCCCTCACCTCACTCATGCTCTCTCTCTCTCAAATAAATAAATAAATAAAATCTTTAAAAGAAAGAAAAGCCAGGGAAAACATCCCCCAAGAGCCACCCAGCTGGGGTTTCTGCCCCTGGTGGGCAGGGGCAGGACCCCAAGTCCTGGCCAGCCTCGGCCAGAGAATCCACCCAGAGAGTGGGGCCAGCTCAGCAGCCCAGTGCCCGAGTGTCAGTTTCCCGGTGTCCACCAGGATGCCTGACATGTTCAGGGAAGTGCAGGTCTCCCAACTTGAGCTACAACGGAGGCTCCCCCTAGCACAAAGGGATTTGACCATTTGTGTACTTGGATGAGGAAAAAAAGACAACTGTATCTTCACATGGCTCTATTTGCACCTTTGCTTCCATTATGAAGTCAGGCAGCACCCCCACAGTAGTATCAGCAGTACCTGTGACTCTGTTTCCAGTAGGAGCCACAAAGATTTTGATATTTACCATTACCATTGGTTACCAATGCTGCAGACATCTTGAAGTACTATTACACTCGTGTCTACTTCAAAATATGGCACTTCCTGGACCCACCACTAGATCGTGCTCCTTTATGTGCTAATAATGAAACATGTATTCCCGTGTTATAAATTTTATTTTATTTTTTTTAAAGATTTTATTTATTTATTTGACAGAGAGAGATCACAAATAGACAGAGAGGCAGGCAGAGAGAGGGAGGGAAGCAGGCTCCCCGCTGAGCAGAGAGCCCGATGTGGGACTCAATCCCAGGACCCCGAGATCATGACCTGAGCCGAAGGCAGCGGCTTAAACCACTGAGCCACCCAGGCGCCCCCCGTGTTATAAATTTTAAAACAATTCTTTTATTGTTACATTAGTCACCATAAAATACATCATTAGTTTTTGATGCAGTGTTCCAAGATTCACTGTAAAACATAGATGTTTTTTAAAAGATTTTATTTATTTATTTGAGAGTGAGAGAGAGCATGATTGGTGGGGGGACACAGGGAGATGGAGGAGAAGACTCCCCGCTGAGCAGAGAGCCCAATGCAGGGCTCGATCCCAGGACCCTGAGATCACAGCCCGAGCTGAAGGCAGATGCTTAACCAACTGAGCCACCCAGGGGCCCCAATTTTAAAACATATATTAATAAATGTCTTTAAGTATCATTGACTTCCTTTGTAATCCTATGTATCTTATTTTACGCTCTCCATGAAGGGATCCATAAGTCTCCTCCGACTCGCAAAGGAGTCTAGGCTATAAATACGTCACAATTCTTGTATTAGAGAGTTGGCAGGAAATCAGGCCGATCGGGGTTAACAGGGAAGGCCTGGAATGCAAGGAGAGGCACCATGGATGTGCGCTCATAGGCACCAAGGGGTTGCTAAAGTTGTGTTTTTTTTTTAAAGATTTTATTTATTTACTTGAGAGGGGGAGAGAGCACATGCATAACACATGAGTGGAGGGGAGGGGCAGAGAAAGGGACAGACTCCCCGCTGAGCAGGGAGCCCAACGCAGGGCTCTATCCCAGGACCCTGGGATCATGACCCAAGCCAAAGGCAGATGCTTACACAGTGGAGACACCCAGGCACCCCCATGCTAAAGGTTTTTAAGCAGGAAGCTGTCCAAATGATGCTGAGGTTTCCAGCCTGGGATTCTAGAGAGGGTGGCAGCATTAATAGAGAAATCAAGAGGAAGGGTTGATTAGGGTAGGGGGAGAGGGTTCTGCTTTAAACATATTAAAATGAGGGCTGAAGAAATGGACACCCAGGTGAAATTGGCTCTGGGAAATGCAAGAGGGCAGACTGGGAGAGTTGCCATAGCAACAGAAAAGATGTGGGGCTTATTCTTTGGAGTAATTGCAGTCATCGGTTATCGAGGGAGAAAGGGCAGCGAGAGAAAAGAAGCCAAGGCAAGGGGCAGTCCTAGGCTGACTTCCCCAGGAAGCAGAATCTGAGACAGAGCTTTGCACGTAGGTTTGTTGGGGACAGCTCCCGTGAGGGAGTGAGGGAAGCAGGGCTGGTCAACAGCAGGAGTTGAACTGAAATCCACTGGACCTGGACACCTCGGCTGATCCCATGGGGAGCTTGGAGTTGGGCTGGTCCTTCAGATGGCTCCAACTGAGTCTGGGCAGCTGGGCCTTTCTCTTCCCAACACTCTTCCCCTCCCCAATCTATTGGCGAGTCTGTGGATGTCCAGGCCAGGGGTGTTATCCTGGAGGGGACCCAACTGTGAGCCATCAGTCAACACCTCTGGCAGCTGGGGAAACGAGTGCCTTGGTCCTGATAGGGGTGTCGGCCAACTCAAGGTCTCCCGTCCCGACCTTGCAGAAAGTACAACTGGCTCCCCCCTCTCCCCCACCACCACCACTGTGCAGGCCCCCGCTGGTTACGGGGTTCCAGGGACAGGGAGCCAGGACCTAAAAGGAATTTGAGTCCTCCATATTTTCCCATGTGGGTCTCAGCTGGGCAGGTGCGGGGGAGGGAGAGGTTGGAGGGAGCTGAACCACTGCGGTCCTCTGCAATGTTTTTAAGAGATCACCACACTCAGCAAACCTAACACTACAGAAACGTTTTCTGTGGTCTCTGAGTCCCTCCCTTCTTCCTGGGGTGACCCACATCTCAAAGAGGTGGATGTCACTACAACCGAGGTGGGAGCCCTGCTTACAGGGCCTGCGGGCTCCCCGGGAAACGATAGTGCGAGAGCTGCCTTTGAAAGGAGGTTGGGGCTTCCTTTTGAAAGAGGGCGATCTGAAAACTTGACTTTTGATTTTGACTTTCATGTCCTTACACCAAAAAAGCAAACGAAAGAGGCTCCTGCACTGACCAGGCTTAAACTTTGAAACTGAGAGAAGCTGTAGGAAACTTGAACCTAGGAAAAGTCCTTCCTTTCTTCTTCCCTTCTTTCCACAAAAATATAACAGGTTCTGAGTGTGCAAAATGATCGGTCAAAAAGACCAAGTGTGGCCTGAAGGCCAGCTGTTGCGGTTTTCTGTTCCAAATTGTTTTTTAAAAAATAATTTAGGTTAGTTATCAATTCACTTGCTAAAAAAGAACAAAAAACCTTAAGATCTGACCAAAACAGATATGTTGGCTAATACTGAGGAGTGCTGCCCCCTTGTGGGGCGGGCATGGGGCTCCCCAGTTCCCCTTGGGCCCCAATTCGGCCTGCTTCTCTCCTTAGCCTGGGCCCTGTCAGGTCAGCACTTGTGTTCACAAGGGCTAGACTCCGCAAAGCTGCATGCTGGGCTGTGACGGTGGCCGATGTTATGGCTCTACCTACAAGGCTGTCTCCTCTGCCCTCCACGCTCACCACCTAGGGGGGACTTGGACCCGCCAACCGAGACCTTGCAGACCCATGTGTACCAAGGGACAGAAGAGACAAGAGTCCCATTGGGCCTTGGCGGAAGGAGCCCCAGACGTGGTCGAGACAAGCTGGGAAACGTACCGAGATTCTAGAAGGGCAGATGGGCTTCCGCTGGGTGAAAGAGGGCAGGGGTGCGGGGGAAGAGGCATGTCCGCACAAAGGAACAGTAGGGGCCAAAGAATGGCGCTTGCAAAGGCGATGAGGGACATGTTCCAGCTAACACTGAGGAGTGCTGCCCCCTGGCGGACAGGGGTGGAGGGCAGCTTGAGGAGGACTCTTCGGCCGGGCAGAGGAACTGGCCCCTTCCCCTAGAGGTTCTGAGGCAGTGGCACGAGCTGATCTGACGTGCGTGACTAGACGATGACTCTGGTGGCCGCGTGGAGAGCAAGATCTGAGGCAGCGACGGCAGGCAGGAGGTTTTCGCAGCTGTTTAGGTGAGAGGTCACGGCGCTTTGATTTGGGGAGCTGCCAGCGTGTGGGGGGGGGGAGGGACGGATTCAAGAGGGATTTAGGAGGTCAGATTGATGGGTGGGGCGGGGGTGTGTGAACACAGCCCAGGTGGTCAACATCACAGGCAGTGAAGGAGAGTAGTCAGGTCCTAACCCTGGCCCTGGCCCAAACCGTAAACCCTCCAACAGCTTTCAGTCGTGCTGAGGATCAGATTCCTGGCAGTGACCTGCGAGAGCCTGAAGTCATCTGGCTCCTGCCCTCCTCTCTGACATTTTTCTTACTACACTCCCCCTCCCTCCTTAGGGTCATTCTTTCCCACTGCAGGGCCTTAGCACTTGCTGCTTCCCGGGCCAGGCATGCTCTCCCACCATGCTTTGCGTTGTTCCAGTCTCCTCTGCTTCAGTGTGAAGTCCGTGAAGGCAGGGGCTGTGTCTGTCGCGGTCACCATGGTATCGCTCAATGTTTGTGCGCCCAGTGCAAAGAAAGGACCCAATAAGTATTTGTTGAATGAACGAACTAATTATTTTGGCACCTATCGTGCATCAGGTTCTTTGCAAATATTAATTCATTGACCCTTCAATACATCCCAGTGATTTCGATGTGATTATTAGCCCCATTTTGTAGATGAGGAAAATGAGGCACAGAGAGATAAAGTGACTTGCCAGAGGTCACGAGGCTTAGGAAGAGAGGGTTGGGATTTGACTTCCGATTTATGCTGGCTCCCCTACAAACACATTGGTCCAAAGTGTGCATTCAGATAGGATCTTTTCTTTTTTTGGAGAGAGAGAGAGAGAGAGAGAGAGAAGGAGCATACAGGCATGTGAGCAGAGGACAGGGGCAAACAGAGAGAGACTCTCAAGCAGGCCCTCTCCACCCTGACCCAGGGCTTGATCTCAAGACCCTGAAATCATGACCTGAGTTGAGATCAAGAGTTGAATGCATAACTGACTAAGCCACCTAGGCGCCCCCTCAAACAGGATCTTAATCAAGAAGGTCTAGAGTGCAGGGCACCTGGGTGGCTCAGTGAGTTAAAGCTTCTGCCTTTGGCTCAGGTCATGATCCCAGGGTCCTGGGATCGAGCCCCGCATCGGGCTCTCTGCTCAACGGGGAGCCTGCTTCCCTTCCTCTCTCTCTGCCTACTTGTGATCTCTGTCTGTCAAATGAATAAATAAAATATTTTTTAAAAAAAGAAGGTCTAGAGTGCTATCCTTTCACATACACTTTCACATGGCTGACTTGGGCTTCCCCAGGAAGGAATTGAAAGCATTCTGGTAGCTTCTCTGCTGGGGTCAGCTACGCAGCTCATCCCACTTTTTCATTCTTATTTCTTAAAAACCCCACAGATTTAGAGAAGTACCTCAGAAAGTGAAGCAGAGTTTACCTCAGTGAGAAAGTCATCCCACCCAGTGGGAGCTACAGCAGAAACCCGCAGGACTGAGCATCCCCTGGAGGATTCTGGGAACAGAGAAGAAAAATGCCTCCCTCTGGTCCCACTCTTTTTTCTCTCCCAACTTCTTGCTCTGCAGAGTATGGCCTGAGAAGCAGCAGCAACAGCAGCACCTGGAAGGCAGTTAGGAACACAGAATCACAGCACCCACCCTCTCCCCACTCACTGATTCGAACCTGCATTTTAACAAGATCTCCAGGGGGTTCAGATGCACAAAGTCTGAGAAGCGCTGGCCTGGAGGGCAGCATCTGAGCCTGACATGGCTCTCACCAGACTGGAGCTCCCTGGGGGTACTCGCAGTGGCGACTCAGTCAGTAATCACTGAATGACTACATCTGTGAAGGAGTCTAGTCACATACAGCCAGCTTAGGCACAGATAGAATCATTTACTAGGGGCACCTGCGTGGCTCAGTCGGTTAAGTGTCTGCCTTCGGCTCAGGTCATGATCTCAGGGTCCCGGGATCGAGCCCCACTTTGGGCTCCCTGCTCAGTGGGGAGTCTGCTTCTCCCTCTAACCCCTCCCCCTCACTCCTGCTCTCTCTCTGTGTCTCTCTCAAATAAATAAATAAAATCTTTAAAAAGGGAGACAAAAGGAATCATTTACTAGGCACGTTGGGCAGCCCTGCCCCCTCCTGTCACCCACTCCTGCAAGCCACCCAACGCAGAGGTCCAGCCCTGGGACTCCCTCCTGGCCTGTGGTCCCATGAGGGAGGCCCAGCGACAGGAAGTTTATCCAGATAGGCCTTAAAATTTGGATAGGATGTTGAACGGGCTTGTCCCTTCCTTGTTCCCTCAATCTTCTCCCCCCTAAGGAGGAACTTCTGAGGTGCCCATGCTCTGTTTGTTGCTCATCTCCCTGAGGGCATGGCTTCCTCAGTACACATTGGCCTCCCCAGCCCCTGTGTCACTTCTCAAATGGCCCCCTGGAAGTTGAAGTCCCTTCCAAGGTGGAGAAGGTGCTGCCAGGTGCTGGCTACCAAGCCCTCGCTGAGTGTGGAACCAAAATAAACCCTGTTGGTATGGAAACGGGTCGAATTATTTTAAGAAAAAAATTGCTCCTTCATTAAGTCTCGTTGTTATGGCAACCGGGATTAGGAAAGTAACTTGGCCAAGGAGGTTATGTGCAATGTTTTGGGACTGAGAGCTTTCGGAATAGTGGAAAACAATTCGGGAGCTCATTCCTGCCCCCCACCCGCCCCCGGCCACCACTCCCCTTGGCTCTGCCCAGATAAGACTCAGCCCGTTCCTCCTGGTGGATTTGTGCTGCGAGGCTGGGGGCCACTGGCGGGGGAGCTGCCTGTGGTGATCCAGACCAAGGTCATAACTGATATGTGGGAAAGGAACCGAGCCGGGAAGAGGACGTCCTGACCAGAGATCCAGCCCTGTCTGAGTGTGCACTCGGGCCTCCCACTTAGCTGCAGGAGGAGTGCCCCAACTTCCCTGCACTAGGGGGGAGGTGGGAGAGTTGAAGACAAATTCCAGTAGCTACTCTGATTGGGTCTTCACTGTGCCAGTTACCGCGCCAAGTTCTCGACACGCTCACATTCAGTCCTCAAAACGACCTGGCCAGGTGCTATTAGCTCCATTTTATAAATAGGGAGACTGAGTCTTAGGTCAGTGGCGTGACTTGCCCAAGGTAACACGGTAAGTACAGACCTGGGATTGGAATCATAGACTCTACTTGTGTTCTCTGCCGAAGAGTCAAGGGACTGTTAAGGTGAAACATGGACCCAAGCCATTATCTTCTGCCCTCCTTCAGGCATTCATTTATAATTCATGTCACCAAAAGTCCTTTACTGAGTACCTACTCTGTGCAGGGTCCTGAGGAGAGTATGGACATATTACACTTCCTTTTTGCTTTTTTTTTCCTCCTTTTTTTTGAGGGACCATACGCTGTTTTAATCTGATTGTCTGGTGGCAATATAAATCATTGATTTCATAAACATTTTTTCTAGTGTTATTGAGAAATAATTGACATACGTCACCATGTAAGTTTAAGGCGTACGTATGGCGTGCCTATATGGATTGATTTACATATATTATGTCATGATTACTACAGTAAGTTCAGCGACATCCGTTTTCTCATATCCGTAACAAGGAAAAGAAAGAAGAAAAGAAGAAGGGGGACACATTTCTTCCTTGTGATGAGCGCTCTTGGGATTTACTCTTAGCGGCCTTCCTCCGGCCACGCTCACCGCGAGCTGCGTTCCGTCCCTCGTGCTTCTTTGTCTGGTACCTGGAAGTCTGTGCCTTTTCATCACCTCCCTCCAACTCCCCCCCCCCCACCTCTGGTCACCACCAGTCTGATCTCTGCTTCTGCGAGTTTGGTTTTGTTTTTGTTGTGAGATTCCACATAGGAGTGAAATCAGATGGTCTGTGCCTCTCTCGTCTTACGGAGCATAATGCCCTCGAGCTCCATCCATGTTGTCGCAAAATGGCAGGATTTCCTCGTTTGTTTTTACGGCTGAATCGCGGTCCGTTGTGGATGCATCTCCCAGCTTCTTCGCCCACCCACCCACTGATGGACCCCGAGGGTGTTCCCGTGTCTTGGCTATCGCGGATAATGCTGCTATGAACATGGGGGTGCAGATCTTTTCGAGTTAGTGTTTTTGTTTCCTTTGGATATATTCCCAGAAGTGGAATTCATGGATCATATGGTAGTTCTTTTTTTAATTTTTTGAGGCTCTTCCACAACTGCTTTTTGCCTTCAAGGAGCCTAAGGAAGAGTAGGGGAGAAGCCTTGCAATAAGGTGGGTATGGACTCTGGCAAGGCTCCTGGCAGCGGGGGAGGCATAAGTGCCCCTAGACAGAAGGAGTAATGAATCTGCCACTCCTCAGGGGAACCCTGTTCTCCTTTCCAGATTCCCTCTTCCTCTCAGATATTCTGAAGGGCTCCTCAAACTCAGGAAACACTGGCCTTTGGAGGGGGCAGCAGAGAGGTTGGAGGGCTTAAAACGACAGAGGGGAGGGGCAGTGACGCCTGGGGGATTCCATCGTTAAGCGTCTGCCTTCAGCTCAGGTCATGATCTCAGGTTGCTGAGATGGAGTCCCACATTGGCCTCCCTGCTCAGCTGGAAGCCTGCTTCTCCCTCTGCCTGCTGTTCCCCCTGCTTGTGCTCACTGGCTTTCTCTGACAAATAAATAAATAAAATCTTAAAAAAAAAAACAGAGGGGAAGGGCAGAAGTGGTGGGTATTCCAAGAGTTAGGAAGGGAGAGCAGTCAGGGGCCCAGCCTCCGTCTAGTTCTTCCTTCCTACCCTCGTAATCTGGGAAATGTGTCGTGAACCCTGGAAGCTGCAGTTTAGAAGGCTGCTGTGAGTGTCTTGGTCCTACTGGAAAAAGTAGGCTATAATCCGCTATGTCCGGCCCATTGTGTGCCGAGCTTTTCTTAATGCATAGCAAAATCTGTTGCTTTTGAAATTGCCAGTTAGTATTAAATAAATAGCACTGGAGCCCTTTGCCCTCTTTTAAATCTAGACTCCAAGAGGCTATTGTTGTGAGATTATTGCCACCCTGTTGGGTGCTAGTTTGCTTTGTGTCATGCAGAGAGTGCCAGAAGCTGAGGCCTCTCGCTGAATAACAAGGGCCTATTAAGGAGCCCCTCACCCACCTGGAGACAGAGCAACCCAGGACCCAGCAGGGTGCACCCTGGCCCCAGCATGCTCCTGTCAGTTCTCACCACGGAGCACAAATGGGGAGACGCCTGGGTGGTTCAGTCGGTGAAATGTCGGCCTTTGGCTCAGGTCATGATGCCACGGTCCTAGGATCGAGTCCCATATCGGGCTATCTGCTCAGTGGGGACCCTGCTTCTCCCTCTGCCTGCCGCTCCCCCTGCTTATGCTCTCTCTCTTTGACAAATAAATAAATAAAATCTTTTAAAATTTTTTTAAAAAGAGCACAAATAGGGTCCAGTCCATCCACACTCAGGAGACCCAGTGAGGAAGCACCCCCCCCCCTTCACCACACCAGATGCAGTGTTGAGGAAGGGAGTAAAATTTGCTGTCACTTGAACATCTCCACCCCTGTGTAATCTACACTGTAAGGAAGATGCTATTTTTTTCCATCTTATGGAAGATTAAAAAAACAAAACAAAACAAACCGAGGCTCCCAGAAGGGTAGTGACATGCCCATCCATGGTCCCACAGCTGGGAAGTGACAGAGCTGAGATTAAGAACCACAGAAGTTCTGGGGCGCCTGGGTGGCTCAGTGGGTTAAGCCTCTGTCTTCGGCTCGGGTCATGATCTCAGGGTCCTGGGATCGAGCCCCACATGGGGCTCTCTGCTCAGCGGGGAGCCTGCTTCCTCCTCTCTCACTGCCTCCTTCCTCCTCTCTGTACCTGCTTCTCTGCCTACTTGTGATCTCTGTCAAATGAATAAATAAAATCTTTTAAAAAAGAAAAAAAAAAAAAGAACCACAGAAGTTCTCAACCTTCACACCTTCCTGGGCGGGAAGAACCATCCAGAGAACTGCAGTATGACTCTGTTGACTGCCTTAACACTCCAAGCACTGTTTATAGTCAGCCCTCTGCTTGCAGTCCCACTGCCCCCTGAAATCACTGGGGATACAAGATTAAGAAATCCTATCTGTTTCCTCAGGCTAGACTAAGAAATTAACTGTTAGATCTAAATTTCAGCAGAGGGCTATTGTTTACTAGCTGCATGGCCCGGACAATTTACGGAGTCTCTCGTCTCCTTTTTTTTTTTTTTTTAAGACATTTTTTAAATTGGGGCACCTGGGTGGCTCACTTGGTTAAGCAACGGCCTTTGGCCCAGGTCATGATCCCGGAGTCCCTGGGGATCGAGTCCCACATCTGGCTCCCAGCTCTGTGGGGAGTTTGCTTTTCCCTCTGACCTTCTCCCCCTCGTGCTCTTTCTCACCGTCTCTCTCTCACATAAATAAAGTCTTTTTTTAAAAAGCCTTTTTTTTTTCTTTAAATTTGAGAGAGGGGCACCTGGGTGGCTCAGTCGTTAAGCGTCTGCCTTCAGCTCAGGTCATGATCCTGGGGTCCTGGGATTGAGCCCCGTTTAGGGCTCCCTGCTGGCAGGAAGCCTGCTTCCCCCTCTCCCACTTCCCCAGCTTGTGTTCCGTCTCTCGTGGTCTCTATCTCTGTCAAATAAATAAATAAATCTTCTAAGTATATAAATAAATTTGAGAGAGAGAGATAGCAAGAGAGAGCACGAACCGGGAGGAGAGGGAGAAGCAAGATCCCCGCGAGCAGGGTGTTCAACACGGGGCTCCATCCCAGGACCCCGGGATGATGACCTGAACCAACGCAGACACTTAACTGACTAAACCACCCAGGCGCCCCTCTCAGTCTCCTTTTTAAGATGAACGTTTGTTCTAGGAATTAGAGATTATGTGTGTACAGGGCTTACCTAAATGCCTGACATATAATAGGGAATCAGTACAGGGTTTTTAAGAGGGAGCCAGAGGCTAGATCTTGGTAAGGACTTTGCATTTTAGTCTGGTATGATGATAAGCAATGGGGGGGATATACTGGGGAGCAATATTTTTTTTAAAGATTTTATTTATTTATTTATTTGACAGACAGAGATCACAAGTAGGCAGAGAGGCAGGCAGAGAGAGAGGAAGGGAAGCAGGCTCCCCGCTGAGCAGAGAGCCCAATGTGGGGCTCGATCCCAGGACCCTGAGATCATGACCTGAGCCGAAGGCAGACGCTTTAACCCACTGAGCCACCCAGGCGGCCCTGGGGAGCAATATTTAAAAAAAAATACTCTTTTTGTCAAATAACAGCTTTATCGAGATAGAATTTACGTGCTGCACACTTCAGCCATTTAAAAGCTTACAATTCAGTTATTCTTGGTATATTCCCAGGTATGTGCAACCATCACCACTATCTAATTCCAGAATATGTATATACATTATCCTCTCAACCCCCAGCCACTGGTAACTACTCATCTACTTCCCATCTCTATGGACTTGCCTACTTTGGACATGTCATATCAAAAGGAATCCTGTAATGTGTACGCTTTTCTGACTGGCTTCTTTTCCTCAGCATAATGGGTTCAACGTTCGTCCATGTTCCAAGATGTAACAGAGCTTCATTCTTTTTTATTGTCCGGTGACGTTCCATTGTGTGTGTACACCACCTTCTGTTGATGTGTTCGTTCATCCATTGATGGACATGTAGGTCATCTCCCTATTGGGACTGTCATACATAATACTGCTATAAACATTCATATACAAGCTCCTGTGTGGACAAAGGTTTTCCATTTTCTTGGGTACAGACACCACAAGTGGGATTGCCGAGTCACTGTAGTCACTCTCCGTTGAGTCATTCGAGGAACTGCAGCCTGCTTTCCACGGTGGCCGCACCGTTTTACATTCCCTCCAGCAGTGTATGAGGGTTGCAATTACTTCACATCCTCACCGACACATGTCATTATGTGATTCTAGCCATCCTAGTTGGGTGTGACGTGGGATCTCCTTGTGGTTTCGGTTTGCATTTCCCTGGTGCCTAGCGATGGCGAGCATCTTTTTATGTGTTTATTGATTATTTGCATATGTTCTTTGGAGTAATGTCTATTCAGATCTTTTGCCTGTTTCTTTTAATTGGGTCGTCTTTTTCTTTTTAAAAAAATTTTTTTTAATTTATTTGAGAGAAAGAGCATGAGCAGGAGGAGGGGCAGAGGGAGAAGCAGACTTCGCACTGAGTGTGGAGCCTGAGTTGGGGTTCGATCTCATGACCCTGAGATCAGGACCTGAGCTGAAACTAAGAGTCAGACACTTAACCAACAGAGCCACCCAGGCGCCCCTTTTCTTACATTTCTTTCATGCAGATCCCATTTCCTGTTATTCCCCTGGTCTGAACCTGGTTGGGCAACTCAGACATCTGGAAAGACAGGCTCGGGGCCAAGTCAGAAGGTGATCCGGATGGCCTGGGATGGCTGGGGAGGAGCCCCTGTCACACTTACTCAGCATGGGACCTGAGAAAAATGTCTCTTTCAGGGCCTCAGTTTCTACGTATATATTATCTGAGGGGATTGGACTAGGGTCTGTGACTGCCCACAGTTTTCTGAGCCTTCACTTCCCCATTCTCAGACAGTAACTTAACATGACTGGCAGAAACTATTTATTGTGGGAGTGAGAGAGAGAAAGTTTAAGCAAACCACAAAGCGATACTACAAGATAACCCCATATTTGTTTGGCACAGGAGAATTTCTGGAAAGATATATCCAAGGTAGCAGCCATGCTTGTCTCTGATATGTCGGATTATATGTTGTTTTCCTCTTTCCATTTGTATGTTCTGATTTTTCACTGTAATAAACTTATTTTGCTTTTGTAACAAGAACAAAAAGGCCTATGAGAAAGAAATTAAAGTTGACTTTCTTTAAAAAGATTTTATTTATTTATTTGTCGGAGAGAGAGGAAAAGAGAGCTCGTGCACATGAGCGGGGGTGGGGGAGTGTGGGGGGGAGGAGCAGGGAGCCCAATGAGGGGCTTGATCCCAGGAACCCGGGATCATGACCTGAGCCAAAGGCAGATGCTTAACCGACTGAGCCACCCAGCTGCCCCGACTTTTGTTTTTGTTTTTGTTTTTTTGAAGAGAGAGTTTGCCTGGAAGCCATGAGCAAGGAAGGGGAGCGGGAAAGGTAGCAGCCCGCCACATCTCTGTCAGAGCCGACGGGAAGATGCATTAGTGCACCTTCCGCACCACAGAGCGCCCTCCCTGCCAAGGGAGGTTGGGTGTCCTGGAAAGCAGACTCTGGGATGGAGATGAGTACGCAGGGAGGTGAGGAGGGAGTCTCTGGGGATCGCTAGCTGTGGCAAGTGGGTAAAGAAGCAGGATCGTGCAGGGCGGATGCAGAACCTTGAACCGAGGTCCTGACCAAGGCTTCATTCAGTCTGAGTGGGGCTCTCTGGTGCTGGGACAGCACCTCTCAGTCATTCTTAGCTGGGGTGAAGGAGCCACCCCAGGAAGGAGGTGTGACATGGGGCAAGGCAATCCCCAAGGAGGTCTCAGAGTACATCGCTGCCTTAAGGCCACAGCGCCAACCCTTAGCAGAGTAAGTCGTTTTCTCTGTGGCAGGATCTGGGTGGCCCCTTGCAGCACCCACTAGAAGGGAACCGCCTGGAAGAGTTGACCTCCACGAAGGACAAGGTTATAGGCAGATATTAGGGGGATTTTTCAAAGAGGAAAACGTTTCTCACTCAGAGGCCTGGCTCCTTCCGTCATTTGGAGCTCCGAGCTCTGGTCCTGATCTGTCTCCTTCGGCAGTGACCTTTGAGGCCCATAGATGGGCCGGCCTCTGGTTTAGATGTTTCCTAGGATCCAAAACATTGCTCCGGGCTTTGTCTACTAGGATCCTTTCATTGCTCTGGAATGCTGAGAGGGTGGGCGTATTATCGGCCTCGTTTTATCGATAAGGAAACCCAGATTCAGAGAGAAGATAGAGCTGCGTCGAGATGAGGCAGAGTCTCAGAGCCCGCTCTGTCCAAACCTAGGTCCCCTTTCCCTGGTAACACAGCTCCCTGGACTTCCAAGTGGTTTATTCCATGGTCAAATGGACCAATCTTGTTCCTTATTAACGCTGGACCAGATGGTTCCCCACGCCCACCCACCAGTCTTCAGAGGACCTACTCGCACTGCTGCAAACCGCTGAGTGGAATTGGACTTCCTAGGTTCCACACAAAGGGCCCTGACTCTCCTGGAAAGATGCTCTCTTTGGAGAGGAGCAGAACTTTCTTGCACCGGGGACAGGCCTGAGCCTCCCCAGTCTGGGGGACCTGTGGAGGCAGGGGGCCACCTGGCCGAGCTGATCGAATTAACCTGTGAGATCCGTGGGCTGCAGGCACCAGGCACAAGAATTCAGCAGCGGGCTGCACAGCCTGACTGATTTATCAATCCTTTGAATGGCTGATGTTCCATTTAGCTAATCAAGTCTGACATTGGCAGGAATGGGCCCTTTTTTTCAGGCAACCCTTTTGGGACATGGTACTCCTTGGTGGCTGCCCAGCCGGCGCAGAGGGAAGGGCGAGGGAAGGAGAAGAGGAGCCCCATGGCAAGTGACGGCGCCCTTCCTTACCCCTCTAAGGACTGGTTTGGGGGTGGGGTCCAGGGATTTCTAACCTGTGGGCTGCTGCAGGCAGGCGGTGCCATGCTGGGTAGCCATTCTCAGACGTGATCTTCAGAACCCTCAGCAGCTTGGGAATTTGTGAGAAATGCCAACTCTGGGACTCTATCCCAGATCTACTCTATTAGAAAGAAACTCCGGGAGCAGGGCCCAGCAGTCTGTGTTGTAATAAGCCCTCCAGGGAATTCTGAGGCTCACTGAAGTTTCAGACCCACTGTGGAGGAGTCGTGAGCACAGACTCCTGGCACCAGCCTCCTGGGTTACTGACTGCATGACTTTCAACAAAGCCATCTAACCTCTCCGTGTCTCAGTTGCTCACTCTTATGTTCGATGAGGGAAATAATAGGACCTGCCTTATAGGGTTGTTGTGAGGATTAAATTTGCAAAATGCCTAGAGCAATGCCCAGGACAACTGTTATTATTGGAAATAATGGAGCCTAGGACTTCTGTCTGCTCCCTTAGTGTGACGGTTATTCTAAGTAAAATACTAGATCGTAAAATTCCTGTGATTTTATAAGTAAAAAAAAATAGTACAAAACTGTATCTTTCCTGAAATTGTTCTTATCTAAAAATATGTGTGTATGTGGACAAGGTAAAATCATAGGTGACTTCTTTCTCTAATCACCGACTTTTGAAATGTGGCTGACTAGGATATATCTTTGGAATCAAAACTTTCAATACATTCATATTAAACACCCACATTAAAAACCATTCATTTGGGATGCCTGGATGGCTCAGTCAGTTAGGCGGCTTCCTTCGGCTCAGGTCATGATCCCGGGGCCCTGGGATTGAGTCTCACGTAGGGCTCCCTGCTCAGCGGGGAGCCTGCTTCTCCCTCTCCCTCTGTCCCTCCCCCTGCTGTGCTTTCTCTCTCTCTCTCAAATAAATAAAATCTTTAAAAAAAATACCCACAAAACTTAAAAATCATGCAAATGAAAAACACTCCTAGAGGACGCAAGATACAGGACAGCCATACCTGGGTCCCCATCTCTACCCAGGGACAAGAGGGCAGTTCTGGGCTCATCAGGTCAAGTTGGAGCAGAGCACAAGGTCCCTCAGGGTTAGAAGGGAAGAGATGTGAGCCAAAGTCTGGTCCAACTGAGGAACCTCAACAACAATACCAAGGATTAGGGTGCCTGGGTGGCTCAGCTGGTTAAGCGTCTGACTTCTGCTCGGGTCGTGATCTCGGGGTCCTGGGATCAAGCCCCATGTCGGGCTCTTGCTCAGTGGGGAGTCTGCTTCTCCCTCTGCCCCTCTCCCTGCTCATGCTCTCTCACTCACTCTATCTCTCTCAAATAAATAAAATCTTAACCAAAAAAAGTACCAAGGATGGTTGGCCCCAGGGATGATGCTGAGAGTTGGGCATGAGGACTGGGCAATGGACTCATCCTCAGGAAGGGAGAAAGAGGCCAGCTGAGAACCAGCATGGTCCTGGAAGCTGTGAGACAGCTATGGAAAAGTCTCAACATTCGATGAGAACTTCAATGGGATCTTCGTCTCTAAAAGAACTGAGTACAGCTAGCCAGCAGGGTCTGTATCTCCATCTTGCCTCCTGCATATCTCTAGGTATCAGAGGACTCCTGATTGGGCTGTAAAATCCTGCCATAGGTCCAGGAGAGCTGGCTTCAAGATCACGATCCAGGTCAGGTTATTGGGGAGAGTGTGTGGTAAGGCTAAAGCTCCAACCAGGTATGCCACTCTCACCCCATTTTCCTCTTTTACTTTTTATTTATTTGTTAAAAGATTTTATTTATTTATTAGACACAGAGAGAAGGAACACAAGCAGGGGGAGTGGGAGAAGGAGAAGCAGGCTTCCCGCCGAGCAGGGAGTTAGATGCGGGACTCAATCCCAGGACCCTGGGATCATGACCTGAGCCAAAGGCAGCTGCTTAACCGACTGAGCCCCCCAGGCGCCCCTCATTTTCCTCTTTTAAACTAGAACAAAGACACTCCAGGAAGAGTCTACTAAGATCTGACTATGGTGCTTGTCTCTACAGAGTGTTTCCTTGCAGCACGGGAAACAGTTTCCTTTTCAATGGTAGCCCACCTACTGATACATGGTCACTGTGGAATATTCTATGATGCACTAGAATTTCTGCAGTGTATCACAAAGCTTCCCTGATCTCATGTCGTGGCCTTTGTTTTGGTGCTTGAGTATGATACCATGGTATGTTTCTGACTTTCCAAATTTCTTTTCTGTATTGATCTTTATTTTTTTTTAATTCTGTTTATTTGTTAGAGAGAGAGAGAGAGAAGCATGAGCAGGGGAAGGAGAACATGAGCAGAGGGAGAGGGAGAAGCAGACTCCCGTGGTGAGCAGGAACCCCGACACGGGGCTCAATCCTAGGACCCTGAGATCATGACCTGAGCCAAAGGCAGATGCTTAACCAACTGAGCCACCGGGCTGTAATGAGCTTTATTGAGACCTAGTGCATGCATATACCATACTATCAACCCACTTAAATTGTACAGTTCCATGGGTTTTAGTATATGTAAAGAGTTGTGTGGCTATCACTACAATTTTAGAATATTTTCAGCATCCCGGAAAGAAATGCTGTACCCCATTTCCCCCCAGCCCCTTCCCCAGCCCTAGGTAACCACTGATCCATTCTCTCTCTCTCTCTCTGGATTTGCTTATCTTAGACCTTGCTTATCTTAGACCTGTCATATAAATGGAATCATCCACTATGGGGCATAGTGTGATTGGCTTCTTTCACGTGACCTGTTTTCAAGATTCATCCTTGTTGTAGCAAGCATCAGTCCCTCATTCCTATTTATGGCTGGATAACCTTCCATGGTATGGCTACACCATATAATGGCATCTTGTCGATTTCTCCATTCACTAGTTGAGGCACATTTAGGTCGCTTCCACTTTTTGGCCATTATAAACAACGCAGCTGTGACCATTTGGGTACACGTTTTTGCATGGATGTGTGTTTTCATTTCTCTTGGGTATATGCCTAGGAGTGGAAGTGCTGGGTCTTGGGACAATTCCATATTCAAATACATCGGGGAACTGACATTTTCCAAAGCAGCTGCACCATGTCACATCCCCACCAGCAATGTGAGAGAGTACCAGTGTCTCCACGTCCTCATCAACATCAGTCTGACTCTTTGATTCTAGCCATCACAGTGGGCGTGAAGTGGGATCGCGTTGTGCTTCTTGTTTGCATTTTCTGAATGACTGCCAATGTTGATCATCTTTTTATTTGTTTGTGGGCCATTTGTATATCTTCTTCGGAGAAATGTCCTTTGCCCATTTTTGAATTGGATTCTTTGTCTTTTTATTATTGCTTTGTAAGCTGTGTTTATATGCTCTAGATACAAGTCTCTCTGTCATTCTGTAGGTTGTCCTTTCGCGTTTTTCGTGGAGTTGTTTGTAACAAAATTTTGTTAAATTTTGATGAGTTCCAATTTATCTATTATTTTCTTTTGTTGCTTGTGCTATTAGTGTCATATCGATGAAATCATTGCCTAATTTGGGGTCTCAAAGATTTACATATATATTTCCTTCTAAGTTTTATAATTTTAGCTGTCATGTATAAGTCTTTGATCCATTTTGAGTTTAATTTTGTATGAGTGTGAATAAACTTCAACTTCATTCTTTTGTGTGGGGAAATCCAGTTGTCCCAGCACCACTTGTTGAAAAGACACTTCTTTCTTCTTTGAATGGACTTGATACCCTTGTCAAAAACCAATTGGCAATAGATGTGTAAGTTTATTTCTGGACTCTCAATTGTGTTTCATTGATCTATATGTCTATCCTTATGCTATTAACACACCAGTTGGATTACTGTAGTTTGTATAACTTTATTTATTTATTTATTTTTAAAGATTTTATTTATTTATTTGACAGAGAGAGAGAGAGATCACAAGTAGGCAGAGAGGCAGGCAGAGAGAGAGGGAAGCAGGCTCCCTGCTGAGCAGAGAGCCTGATGTGGGGCTCGATCCCAGGACCCTGAGATCATGACCTGAGCCAAAGGCAGAGGAGCACTGAGCACTGAGCCACCCAGGTGCTCCTGTATAACTTTATTTAAAGATTTTATTTATTTATTTGACAGACAGAGATCACAAGTAGGCAGAGAGGCAGGCAGAAAGAGAGTGGGAGAAGCAGGCTCCCCACTGAGCAGAGAGCCCTAAGTGGGGCTTGATCCCAGGACCCTGGGATTATGACCTGAGCCGAAGGCAGAGGCTTTAACCTACTGAGCCACCCAGGCACCCCAAGTTCCATCTGTATAACATTTTGAAATCAGGAAGTCTGGGAGTCCTCCAACTTTGTTCTTTTTCCAGATTATTTTGGCCATCCTGGGCCCCTTGGATTTCATATAAATTTTGGTATCAGCTTATCGATTTCTACAAAGCATCTAGCTGGGCTTCTGATAGGGATTTCATTGACTCTGTGGATCATTTGGGGGAGTATTGCCATCTTAACAATATTAAGTATTTCCACCCATGAAAATGGGATATCTTTCCACTTGTTTCAGTCTTCCTTAATCTCTTTCAACATGTTTTGTAAGTTTTCAGTGTACGAGTCTTGTACCACTTTTGTTTAATTTATTCTAAGTGTTTTATTCTTTTGATGATATCTTAAATTATTTTCCTAATTTATTTCAGATTGTTTATTGCAAATGTATAACAATAAAAATTTTTATATTGTGGGATGGCTGTGTGGCACAGTTGCTTTTAAGTGTCTGACTCTTGGCTTTAGCTCAGGCTATGATCTAAGTATGGTGAGATCAAGCCCTGCATGGGGAATCCATGCTCAACAGGAGTCTGCTTGTGACTCTCTCTCTCCCTCTCCCTCTGCCCCACCCCCCTGTGCTCGCTCTCTCTCTCTCAAAAAAATAAATAAAATCATAAAAAATTTTATATTGACTTCATATCCTGTAACCTTGTTGAATGCAGTTATTAACTCTGTCTTCTAGCAGATTCTTTAGGATTTCTATATGTAAGATCATGTCATCTGTGCAGATAATTTACTTCTTTCTTTGCAATCTTTCCAATGCCTTCTAATTCTTTTTCTTATCAAGTTGCTCTAGCTATAACCTCCAGTACCATATTGAGTAGAAGTGGTGAGAGTGGACACCCTTGTCTTATTCCTGATTTTGGAGGGGAAGAGCTTCTAGGGTTTCACCATTATGATACTATTGTGGGTTTTTCATAGATGCTTTTTGTCAGTTTGAGGAAGTTCCTTTCTATTACTAATGTGTTGAGTGTTTTGGGAGTTTTTTCATTTTTATCATAAAAGGGTGTTGGATTTTGTCAAATCCCTTTTCTCTGTCTATTGAGGTAATTATGTTTCTGTTTTTTATTGTACTGATATGCTGTATTTCATCAATTGATTTTCAGATGTTACAAGTTTGCTTTCCTGGGATAAATCATGTTGGCCATGGTTTATGATCTTCTTTATCTATTGCTGGATTTGGTTTGCTAGTGTTTTGTTGAAGAATTTTGTGGTCATATTTATAAGAGATATTGGTCTGTAGTTTTCATTTCCTGTGATGTTTTTGTCCAGTTTGGGTATCAGGGTAACATTGACCTCATAATGAGTTGAGAAGTGTTAGACTATGAATGAGTTTGTGAAGAATTGATGTTAATTCTTCTTTCAGTGTTTGGTAGAATTCACAAAAGAAGTCGTATGTATCTGAACTTTTCTTTGAAGGTAGTTTTTTTTTTTAAGATTTTATTTATTTATTGAGAGAGAGAGAGTGAGCAGGGGAAGAGCAGAGAGAGGGAGGGAGAGAGAGTCACAAGTAGACTCCACGCTGAGTATGGAGCCCTACAAGGTCCACAATCTCATGACCCTGGGATCGCAACCTGAGCTGAAATCAAGAGTCAGAGGCTTAACCAACTGAACTACCCAGGTACCCTTCTTTGTGGGTAGTGTTTTTTTTAAAGATTTTGTTTATTTGAGAGAGAGAGAGAGAGTATGAGAGAGAGATCATGAGCAGAGGGGAAGGGCAGAGGGAGAAGCAGACTCATTACTGAGCAGGGACCCTGGGATCATGACCTGAGCTGAAGGCAGCTACTTAACTGACTGAGCCACTGAAGGAACATTTTGTGGGTAGTTTTGATTACTAATTCAAGCTCTTTACTTATTATAGATTTATTTGGAGTTTCTATTTATTCTTCAGGCATTTTCAATAGTTGTCGTCTTTCTAGAAATGTATGCATTTCATCTAAGTTACATAATTTATCGTACAGTTGTTCATATTCTTTAAAATACTTTAGATTTCCAGTTTGACTGTAATGTCCCCTCTGTCATTTCCGATTTTAGTAGCTGAGGTCTTCTTTCCTTTATTCTTAGTCAATCTGGCTACCCAAATATCTTTTGTATCTTCATTTGGTCCTCAGTCTCCTTCTGCCTTGACCAACTGAAGAACATACACATATTTCTTTTATAGTAAATTTAAGTCTTCTTCACATTCCAGTATATGGAGCTCTCAGCCTGCCCCCTATCCCCAAAGCATACTGTTCTGTTCCCTTGAATAACTGAGGTAGATTCATTTTTTTTTAAAGGTAGATTCATTCTAAACTGGCTTCTCTATTAGCCAATGGCTGTAGTTCATAAGGCTATCATAATTTGACCCTCTCACTTTGGAAAATGAGCTGCAGCCTTTTAATGCACATGGCCATTGACCAAGTGTTGCTCATTTCTGAGTACATATCAGGGCCCAGGGAAAAGAAGAAGGCAGCTGACCCTGGCCAGCGGGGACCCCCAAGCAAGGTACTGTGAGTAGGCTTGGGGCCTGGTTTTTCTGAACAGTGCTCTCGTCGAGTCTTGAATGGGAATAGAAGCAAGTTAAAAAGGCAGAAGCCTACTGCTGTTCTGACCATTTGTCTCCTTGGCCACAGCGCCCAGGACTGTGCTGCCGTGGTTGGCGCGGACTCAGCTGACAGGTGGCAAAGTCAGGAAGTCAGGAAAAAAAAAGCATTTGGTATTTCGGGAAAGTGTCGATTCTGACTGTTGTTCTGGGATTCACGGCACAGTTAGTTGTCTTTCCCCTTCCTCTCTGTGAGCCCTAAAGCCTGGCCGGGATGGTAGGGCAGAAGAATCCATGAGCTCAGAAAATGTCTTGGAGCTTATTAAATAGCCACTGAAAGATTATTTCGAGACTAATGAGATATCTGTGTGTGCAAGTGGGTCCAAATCATAAAATGGAACAAAACCCACCAAGATTTCACTGGTAAGGAAGTGGCCACAGATCAAGTCTTCGGGATGCGTGTGTGGTGAGCTTTAAACTCAAACCAAGTGTGACAGCCTTGGCCCCACCCTGGGCTGCTGACTCAGGACCAAGAGGAAGAGGGAGCTGCCAGACTTCATGATTTCTGTAAACACTTCTTGAAAGAGAAACCACACATTGTCTTTCTGCCAGCCCGCAGCTTCTCCTCACGGCTGACAGTCCAGGCATTGTTTTTTCTCTGACATCCGAGGGCAGGGCTCCTTAACTTGAGCTCCGTGCCCCTCAAAGGGCCACGTGGAGAGAATTTAGGGGACATCTATGAACTCGGATGGGAAAACTATTTGATCTTTTTTCCCCCACTAAGCTCAAATGGAAATTTAGCATTTCCTCAAATTTGGAGTGTGGGCAACAAGCCATAATAGTATTAGCAGTATCTGTTACTTTAGCGCCGATAGAAATCACAAACATCATGTCACATTACAGTCGTATCTCCAAAAAAAAGTTATATATGCTCATCACCTCTTTGAAACTTCTACCTCTAGCCATGCCACTAACTCTTGTGATTTGATGCCTTATTAAAGCAGTCGTATAGCTCAACCACAATTTCTTAAAAACATTTTAGAACTGTTTCAGTATGATTGGTTTCCTTTGTAATTCCATGTATTTTATTTTATGCACCTGAAC
Organism: Enhydra lutris kenyoni; assembly: GCF_002288905.1. Classification (NCBI taxonomy): domain Eukaryota; kingdom Metazoa; phylum Chordata; class Mammalia; order Carnivora; family Mustelidae; genus Enhydra; species Enhydra lutris. The sequence goes on along the minus strand of NW_019154165.1, from coordinate 658,798 downwards.
ACATTATCCTAAAAAGCGGCTTCACCAAACTGCTGAGAGGGATCTTCGACTTGAAAGAGATTAAGGCCCCTGCCCTGGATCTTGGCGCTCTCCTGTTCTGCTGGCCTCGTATTACTGGAGGGCTCACAGCACTTGCATGCTAGTGCTATGGCATTGTGCAAGTTAAACTATCCATGCCATTTCTTTTTTTTTTTAATTATTATTTATTTATTTGAGAGAGAGAGTGCACGAGTGCATGAGCAGGGAAGGGGGTCAGTGGGAGAGGGAGAAGCAGGCTTCCCGCCAAGCCGAGCAGGGAGCCCAACGCTGGGCTCGATCCCAGGCACCAACCCCAGGCCCCTGGCATGATGATCTGAGCTGAAGGCAGACGCTTGACCGACTGAGCCACCCAGGCGCCCCCATTTCCAAACCATTTCTTAACCCGCTAAATGGGGACTAAGAACAATACCTACTTTATATGGTTGTAATCATTCAGTGAGATAATAAATGGAAAGCACTTAGTGCCCAAGAAGTAATAAGTGCTAATAAGTATTAGCAATTTTTATTGTTGTTGGTTCATATCAATTATTTTGCCAGTGTATACTATTAGTATCTCTAATTTCAGAAAATGGAAATGGGGCTTAGAGAGGTGAAATAACCAACCCAAGGGTATCCAACAAGGAAGTGGCAGAGCCTGGGTTCAAAGGCAGATCTGTGTAATCCTCAAGGCCAGTGGAGGCTCCTCTCCACCACTCCACTGAGAGGGAGTGAGATGGGGGCCACCAGTAGGTGGTCAGTTGGGAATGAACAACAAGCTTTGCAAATACTTGCTTTCTCTTATTCAACTCGTTCCAACTGTCCGCACCTCCAGCTTGATTGGGATGTGGGGGAACACAGTGCTTGCCTACCCTCAGCCCTCAGCCAGGACTTAGGAGACTACTCCTTCCAAAGTCTACTGCCAAGGTAGCCCCCACTTGAAAGGGGGATGAGTGCATGTTCTCACACTAAACAGCAGCCTCACAGCAACAAATCTACTTGGGATCGTGAACCAGCCTCCACTCCCAGCTGGAACTTGAGCTTCACAGAAGGGTCGGGGGCAGGGAGGCAAGGGAAGGCTCAGAAGGGCAAGAGTTTGTCTGGGAAGCGAAGGCAGCTTTGTGGCAGAAGTGGGCTTTGAGCTGAGAAGATAGCCAGTTGGAGTGGGGCCAGGAGTGCTGATGAATTCTTAAGGCAGAGTATAGGGCATGCAAAGGCCCAGAGGCATGAAAGGGCCTGGTACATAAGGAAAGAAGGGAGTGTAACTCAGGATGTCTGGGGTTTGAACTGAATGTAAGAGGGAAGAATGATGGCATGGGTAGTTAACGACCAAGCAATGAAGAGTGCCAGAATCAGATCCCCAAGTCTTCTAATAGAGGAAGGAGAGCCCTTGAAAAGTTTTTGAATAGGAGCAACAGGATCAGATTTGTGTGTTCCAAAGAACCATGCCCACCAACCCCTGAAGTGTATGGGAAGGTGGATTGATTAGAAGGGGGTAGAGACTACTAGAAGTTGGTGAGACTGGCTGGAAGGCTACCTCAGTAGTCCAGGTGAGAGATGAGGAGAGGCTGCACTGTGGGGGAGAAGTCTGGAACTTCTGGACATTCTCTCTGGTTCTTGTGTCCATAGTTAAGTGGTGAGAAACAGGCAGAACTGCAATTGCTGGGGGGCACTTGCCCTCCTCAAGTTTGGTTTGTGTGTTTGTTGGGGGAGGTCTCATGAAACAGGGCTTCCTTAGAACAGAGGACAATTGCCATGAATTCACACTCTGACATCTTCCCCTTGAGCTTCTTTCTCCTGTTAACAGCCCACAGCAAGAGCAAAATAAAAAGTCGGGACCCTACTTTCTGGCACCCCTGTCTCAGGGGAGTCGCTGAGGTGAGCCCCCACCCCCTGCTTTGGGTGACAGGCAGGAAGGGGAGAGAGGATGTCAGGAGCAAGTCAGAGCCCGCTCTGTCAAAGGAAATATCCACCCTCCCGGAGCTTTTCAGCAGACTGTTTTCTTCCAAGTAGGTCCCACTGTTACCATGGCAACTGAGATCCCTGGGCTTTGTGTTTCTGTGTCTATTGAGTCCCTGGGGAGAAGTGGCCTGCTGAGCTTTCTCTCCTCTCCTCAGGATACAGGAAATGCTAGCCAGAGGTGGAGCCTCCCAGCCCCATTTGGGGGTAATCTCTTGCTTCCTTAATGCCTGTCATACCTGGGGAGAGGCCAAGGCTCCACACAGAGTCAGTTCTGGTGGTCAAGGTTAAAGGCTTAGGCTCCAGTGAACCAGATTTCTCAAGGCTGGAATTCTGCATCCATCCTACAGCACATCTCTTTCAAATGTGCTGTCTGAGGTCACCTGAGTGACTCAGTGGGTTGAGCGTCTGGTTTCGGCTCAGGTCATGATCCCAGGGTCCTGGGATCAAGCCCCGCATCGGGGGCTCTCTGCTCCCCCTTTTCTCCTGTTTGTGCGCTCCTTCTCTCTCTCAAATAAATAAATAAAATCTTAAAAAAAAATACAATCTCCAGAAGGGGCGAGCTCACACCAGACCATGGCATACGCTGGGGGACTGTTGCACAAATATTTCGTGATCACTTACTATGGGCTAGTACGGGATGTCCAGGCTGGTTTCTGCTCCAGGGAGCTCTAAGAGAAGGCTCAAAACCAAACTGGCCATTAAATGTTGCCTGGGATAGTTGTCCCCAAGGCTCTTTTCTGCAGGAGGCTAGGCATTAACATTACATTAACATTGCCTAGGGAGCTTTTTAGAAATAGAAATTCCTAGAGATTCTGATTCCATCATTGTGGGCATGAGTGGAGGGTAGAGGTGAAGAGTTCTGGGTATCCAGCTGCTGGAGCTCACAGTCCAAGTCAAATGAATGACCTTGAGCTGCCATTTCTTCACAGAACGAATGATGGAACAGTGGGGCCTGCTTTGCAGGCAGCAAGATGCTCTCTGCCTTCTTCCACCCCTTGGCAACAGGGTTTTTACAAATTTTAATCCAGAAGCCCATTTATTCACTCAAGCTATGCATCAAGCTAGGTTTGAGATCCTACTGTGTACCCAGACTTGTGCTGGGCACAAGGGACCCCTCAGTCACTAGACAGATGAGGAAGCTGTGGCCTGAATAGGAATGGGATTCATGCAAGCTCCCAAAATGAGTCCGTGGCAGGGCCGATAAGGAATCCTGGGCTCTTTCCCCTACACTCACAGGGCTTGTGGCTGCAGGGGTATGGAGCAAGTCTCCCCCTATTCTTATTTCCCCCCACCCGCTCTGATGGGCCATGACACAATCTGGGCTCACCTACCCTTACTTGTGATGGCATGAGAAACTCTGGGGGTGCTAGAGACCTTATCTGGCCCCCTGAGGCAGAATGGGCAGCCCCAGGGCTGACTGAGGCAGCCCACGGTGCCACAGCCCTGTCTCTCCCCCAGAAGGGGCAGTCAGTCACACACTCGCACATACTTAGCACCTCATACTCAGCACCTTACTCTGCAGAACTTTCCCTGCTGGGCAGAGCTCGCCACGCGGCTGGTTCTCACAGAGCCCCCCTAGAGACAGTGCCCCTGATGCATAGATCTGGCTGCTTTGGCAAAGACCCAGTGTCCAGTCAGGTTGAGACCTGAGCTCCTCAGTGGGCTTCCTTGGAATCAGCATGGTGTTATTAGAGGTGAGAGGGTACGGCTTTGGGAGTCACAGAAGCCCGAGTCCCCGCATGGAACCTAATATCGCTGAGATTCAGATCCTTCAGCTCTCAAAGAAGACACATTAACCTGCTGTACTGGCTTGTGGGAATGAAATGAGATTTGTTGTCGAAAGTGCCTGCTACATGCTGGTTCCCCGCTCCCTCCATGCCTTCCTCTGTCTTAAAGGGGCAAAGCAGATGTGCTTCTGAAACAGGGCTTTGTTTCTCACTGTGCTCTGTAAGCAGGGGAGGCGGTGGGACCGAGGGAGTGGAGGCAAAGAGCTCTAATGGGCGGCTGTGGAGCTGTGGGAAGGCCACTAGCCCCTATAAACCTTGGGCCTGTGACTGCTCCCCTCTAAGCCTTTGTTCCCTCATCTGTAGGAGGAAAAGACAGCGGTGGCGGATGTGAGGTGCCTGGTGTTAACACTGGTACCTGGGAGGGGGCTTAGTAAACATTCCTACCCACTGTCCCAGGGCTGGGGGTGGGGGAATTCCAATTCATAGCTGGGAAACCTTAGTAAATCCAAGAAGGGGATTCAGTTTCTTCTGACCCCAGAGTCTTGGAGGAGCAGTGAAATCTTGCTGGGAGGGAGGGTCTGTGTGTGAACTGCTCTGGGCTAGCGGATTCAAGAATCGGCAGCCGCCAGCTCGGTTATGTCCGGTAGCACCACCTAGTGCCCCAAAGTGGAAGGGCCCTCCCGCTTCACCGGCCCTGGCCTCCCACCCTCCCTTCAATGTCGCTTGCGCGCGCGTGCGTGCGTGTGTGTGCATGTGCGCATGTGTGTTGGCGGCCAGGAGAGGTGCCATTATAGGATGATAGGACCAGGGGGGAACTAATGCTATTTTTCAAGATAACTAGTCTTTTTACCTCCCTCCCTCCCAACAAGTGCCATCCCCAAGTGTGTAGGACTCTCTGCAGGTCCCTGGGGCCTGGCTGGGCCTTAGCTTCCTCATCTGAAGACTGCAAGGCTTTGGGCTAGGGTTGATTCAGGCAAGGTGCCTGGGAAATGATCTCTGATGCCTACTGAGTGCCCGCCTATGTCTGTTTGCTCAATGATCCAGAGAGACACGGTCTTTACACACCCTTTATATTTTTATTGAGGAGAAAGCTTTAGCATACAGAACAATTTCTTATTTTCACAACACAGTAATGCAACAATAACACAATAACGATAACACATTTGTTTCAAACGGGTTTCCTCCCGAGTCTCTGGGAATCCTTGGGCTGCCTTTGTACCCCTGCATGCATTCCCCCCCCACCCCCACCCCCCACCCCACCCTTCTTTCAACCCAAGAAAGCACCCAAAGCCCATAGTTCCTCTTACAGCTCCTGTGGCTGTTACGTCACAACAAATATTAAAGATCTAGGAAAGGTGGGGGAAGAGGGTCAAAGGGAAGCCCAAGCCCCCCTGCCACCAAAGGGCCAGAAAACAGCTCACTGCTCATCCGCTCTTTCCCTGGCTGAGTCTACAAGGGCTCAGGGTGAGAGGCACCACGGGAACAGCAGGGCCTATGCCGAAGGGTCCCTGGAGGTAGGGGTGCAAGGCACCTGTCCTTTGCACTTCTCCGGCAGGGATGCAGGCAGCAGGCCCAGCGCATCGACCGTCAGCAAACAGGATCCACAGCCTTGAAGGATAGCCGTTCCCGTTCTGGAACTCTCTCCTGAGGAAGTAGCTGAAAAACAGACAAAATTTTCTTTACATAGTTGTTGACTCCTATACTGGCAGGAGTGGAGAAAAACAGGCAATTAAAATGTCCAACAAATTAGGAGACTGCTTAAATAAATTATTCAGTATGCATGACTGCATAGGTGGCAGCCATTTTAAATCCTGCTGATCAAGAGCTTACAGCATGATCTCAGCTTTGAAAAGATAGAGGGAGAACATGCTAGAAAGGCATCAAAGTGTTAACAGCACTTGCGTTTGTGTGGCCAGATTCTGAATGCCTGGGGGTGTTCGGTCCTTAACAGTTTTCTCTATTTTCCAAAATTTCTGTTATGATTATCTGTTACTTTTCTCCTTGGAGGAGGGGGGAGCCTTTTTAAAAGGCAGCAACAGGTTCTAGGAACCCGGCTCCCCGTATTCCCCAGGCTGCCAAGGGTGTTATAAGCAAAAAGGGCTTCTTACCTCCTACTGACGAATAGAGACCTCACCAGAAACCAGCCGGAGGACTGGGTTTCTCTGTGACTCCTCTTCCTCCAGCTCCTTCCGCTTGTCTCCAGGCTCAAAATCTTAAGGCTGGGCTGAGGTTCTATGTCAGACTCCAGTGAGGAACAGAGGCATAATTTACTCTGTTTTCTTCCCTCCGGCCAGACACTGTGGCTGCACTCGCCCAGCTGCCAGGCACTGTGCACGAAGCTCAGTGCTAAGGGCAGTTCAGGCCAGCAGTGGATCTGGCTGGCATTCTGGGCCCAGAGTGACATAGTATATATTTTTCACTGCTGAAACAGTGTTTTCTGGACCCAAGAGAAGCAGCAGGATTCTTTGGGGGGGGGGGCTGGGTTTGTACCCAGAAGTCCCAGGAGTTACTAGGAGTCAGTCACCCTCTTAAGCCTCATTGTCTACTCGAAGCCCAGCACCTGGCCATGGCTTGGCCCCCATGTGAGAAACAGGAGGAGGTCCCAGCTGCAAGGCTGGAGACAGAACCTTCCTCTCTCCTCTCAGAACCAAGGAATCCTTGAAGTCGAAGTTAAAGAGCAGGCCTCAGGCCCTCTCTCTCTTTGGCAGTCCAGGAAAGAAAGGCCAGTTGGGCTTCCTCTGGTACCTCAAGGATGGCGAGTCTCCTGCAAAGACCTTTGGCTGGGGGCTGCAGTCCAAGGCCTGGCCGGGGAAGGAGACCACCGTCCCTAAGGAAAGAGTCACTCCTTACAATGTCAAGCTGAGTTGTTGCTGCTGCTTTGTCCTCCTCCTCCCTTCCTCCTCTCCCCCCTCCTCCCCCGCCCCTCCTCCACCCTTTGGGCAACATGGAGAGAAGGGTTAGAGCCTGTAACTTTGGGCTCTGTCTCCTGGGGATGCCTGGGAAGGCAGTGTGGTAAGAGGAGAGGGTCCCAGACTTGGTGAGTGGGTCCAAGGGCCCTGATACAGGAGTCTATAGGGAGGAGGAACCAGCTTGCTGGGTCAGTCAAGAGCGGATCTCGGCCATGTTGTCCATTTGACATGTGGCTTTGTGCACGCTCACTGGGCTGGATGTAGGGTTCTCTTCAGGGCCCTTCTGCTGGACGGGGGACTTGAAGCCAGCATCGGTTTTTCGTACATCTCTTGATACCATCCTGCTCTCCTTCAATTATATCGTAAGTGGCCTCAGTGGCTTTAGGAGTTCGGTATGGCCTGTCCTTTAGCTCATGGGGGCAGTTCAGTGAGGCATTGGGTGAAGTCCTGGTGAGCCAGTCCAAGGATAAAACCATAGAACACAGGGTGAATAAACGCAGGAGAGGTGAGGGTTAGGAACAACTAGAAGGGGATTACAAGAGGTGACCAGTTCTTTTATGGGAACAGGCCCAGAACCCTGCTCTCTAGCTTGTTGCAAGACTGAGCAGAGTGTGCTCCAAGAGGACAACTATTGCTGACCCCTTCTTTCTCAGGTGGCCTTGCTTGGACACGGGTCCCTCTCTGGTCATGGCTGCAAGACGATCTGGAGTTCTGCAGGTCTTCTGTGGGCTCTACAGGTCTGGAACTCCCTCAAGTACTGGTCAGCAAATAGGGCAGGTGTGGCAGCGATAGCAGGGGCAGGGGACGCTGTCGAAGGGTGTGTTCTGCGCGGCGAGCTCGCCCCAGCGCTCACACGCGAATTCGGCCACGTGCGGCCCGGTGGCCCCCCTGTCGCGGAGTGAGGCGGAACAGCACGGGCGGGCGTCTTCGAATTTGGCGTTGCCCCAGGCGACCTGCGCGGCGAATCAGTGGGGGCGAGCTGTAGAACGGCGAATTAGTGCCCGGAAGGCCCTCCAGAAGCGGGACGCGATTCTGGTTCCTCCTCCGGCTGGGCTGAATGATGGGAGGCGATGCGTCTAGGAAATTCTCATGGTAGTAGCCAGTGGTCTGAGATGAAGCGTGGGCGACAGTCGGCTCCATCTCCATCATCTCATCCAGGTCATCGTCTTGGGTCTCATCCTCGGACTCCGGTTCCGGCTCCTGGTCCCCATCCTGGTCGGCGTCGGGGTCTGGCTGCGGGACCGGGCACACAAAATCGCCCTTATTCTCTTCATCCTTGACTGTCTCCACATCCACCTCCTCGTCCACGTCCACCTCCTCGTCCTCGTCGTCCTCCTCCTCCTCTTCCTTCTCTTCCAGTTTCTTCCTCATCTCCTCCATCTGCTTCTTCCGCATCTCTTCCTGCTTCTTCCTCCTCTCCTCCTCCTCCCTTGTCTCCTCCTGAACAGCTCTCACGCGCCTCCGCTGCTCCCTGTCGTAAAGCCTGCGCTTGCGTGTCTCTTCATCTTCGTCACTGTGGAAATCTTCATCATCAGTGTCTGCGTTGGGGTCCGCAGCGAAAGGGAAGAAGATGTTGCGGACTCCGGGGAGTGGGATTGGCTTGGGCACGCGCACTTTTCTTTCTATTTCCACGCATTCGAGAATCAGCTCGTCCAGGTCGGCCATTTCAGTTGACCATAAGAGCTCCTTGCGGAAGAATTCCGACAGGCCTTTAAGGAATTGGTTTTGAAGGCGGCAGTCATCCCAAGACAAGAACTGGGCCAGGAACTGAAAAGCATCTGCATAGCTACCTAGGGTACAGTGCCCCTGCTTGAGCTTGCGGATGGCCTTTTTAGCCACGCTCGGGGGGATGGGGCCGCAGAATTCCTTGCGGATCTCATCCAGGAAGCGTGGGAAGTTGGCACGCAGGGGGCTTCCCTCCCGGGTGACAGAGATGGCCCAGTTCTTGGCTTGGCCAGCGAAAAAGGTGATCAGAAAGGCCACCCGCTCAGCGCCCCCGGGGAAATGATCCTCGTGGTCCGCTATGAAGGTCTCTAGCTTCATCAGGAACTCGGCCAGGTAGACCGGGTCGCCCGAGAAGGGCTCTAACTCCGGCCGCACCAGCGGCAGCAGAGGAGGCTGCGCGGGCTGCTCCTTGGCTGGGGGCGGGGGCAGCGCCGGCGGGGGCGGAATGGCCCGCGGGGGAGGGTCGACGGGCGCGTCGGAGGTACCGCAATCTTGGATCACGCTAATCAACAGCTCGTCCGAGGCGTACTCGGGCTCTGCGCGAGGGGGAGGCCAGCACAGGAAAGGCAGATCCCCCTCGGGAACTGCGTCGATCTCGCTGAGCGGGAAGTCAAAGTTCTCCTCGGCAAGGACGGGCAACACCGGCACTGGCCAGCGGATGTAGCTCGACACATTGCCCCGCAAGGAATTAACCTCGGCTAGGGCTCTGCCGAGCTGAAGGCCCAAATTGGCATTCTCCCCGCGAAGGGCATTTAATTCTTCTCGCAGGGCCACGTTCGCCATGCGCAGGCTGTTTAGATTTCCTGCGGCCTCGGACATTAGGAGTAGCTCAGGGGCCCTGGGTCTGAGGGCGGGGACGCGGGTGGGGGTGGGAAGCTGGAGGCCGCAACGGGAGGCTGAAATGCCGCGGTGGGGCGCGTGCGGGGGGAGGGGACCGAAGTGTCGCGGCGGGGCACGGGAGAGGCCGAGCCACACCCACTGGGGCGAGCACGGAGGGCGGGCGCTCCGGCCGGAGGGCCCAGGGGCTCAGCCCGGGGCGCTTTACCTCGTCCCGGTGATCAGAGAGGGAGGGCGGCGGCGGGAGCCGGGAGGCGCCGAGGACGCGGGCGGTAGGCGGCAGGCGGCAGGCGGCGGCGGGGCGGGCGGAGGCTGGCGGAGCGGGAGGGAGTGGACTGCGGCAGGATCTGTCGAGGAAAAATCTTGCGGCTGACGAGTCCCCGCCTTTTAAGCGCAGCCTCGCACCGCCCCCCCGCCCCCGGCAGGGCGGGGCTTAGGGAACCGCGGGCGCCCACTGGCCACCGCGCGCCGCCCTCCCCCCGTCCCCCCACCTCTCCGCCCCCCGCCTGCGCCTCTCACTGACTCTCTCCTTCCCTAGCTGCAGCTAACTCGGGTCGGGAAAATGCGACAGCGACTGCCCACTCGAGGTCGTCATGGCGACAGCCAGTGAACGTGTTCCTCTCCTCGGGCAGGCCCCCGAGTGTAGAGGAGCTGCTTCGAGAGGCGCAGCTCAATCTCCAGAGCCTGTTGCAAGGTACTGAGAGGGAGGGGGGCTGTGGCCGGAGCCCACAGGCGAGATGCGCAGCGGCTGGAGGGAGGCGAAGAAGAAAGAGGACAGGGACCAGCAAGAGGAAAAAAAAAAAAGAGAGAGAGAACAGTTTAAACCCCACTGAAAAACAAAAAACCACACACATCTCCCCATCTTTTTATCTTCCAGACTAAATGATTCGAGAGGGCTCAATTTCTCGGGCTGTTTGCTCGTCACCACCACCCCACTCCACCCCCACCCCTTTATTTTTCGGTTCAGGAGGCCACGAGGGAGAAAAGGGCAGAGGCAGAAGCAGGGCAGTGGTCAAGCCACTTACAAAGGGAGCCGGGGGAGAAATTCCCACAGGGTGGGCTCACAGACCTTCTAGACCCTCTCTTGCTATGTTGCCCATGCCTTTGGAATCCTGGCACCCAAGGACAATGGAGGCATCTGCAGGGTCTCTCCCCCTCGGGGCTTCACCCATTCTGCTCTTGCCACAACCTGTCCATGTGTCTCCTGGGGATCAACTGCCTCATGAGAGTAAGCCCGACTTTCAGTTGGTTGAGCTTGAGCGACCAACTGTTGATCTCAGAGCAGGTCTTGATCTCAGAATTGTGGGTTCAGTCCCTGCGTTGGGCTCCATGTTGGGTGTGAAGCCTACTTTAAAAAAAAAAAAAAGCAAAAAAGAAGTAAGCCCGATACACAGCACCCAGAGTCTCCTCATCCCCAATTTGCAGCCCAGTGTCTTTGGAGTATACAGAGGAGCATGCTGTACAAAAAGCTGGGTCCACACGACCTGGACAAAGAGCCCAGTCATGGTGCCTGAGCAGTCAGACTGCATGCACTGGGCAGAGTGAGAAAATCCAATCTCTGAAATCAGACAGAGCTAGAATCTCATTCCCATCCCTCACCTAACTAGCCGTGGGACATTATGCAGATTACCTAAAGCTTCCGATGAATCAGTCATCTTTAAAGTGAGATTCCAGCTTCCCGTGTGGCACACAGTTTTGTGAGAATTAAAAATGGTACGTAACTTGCTCAGTAAGAGTATCTTGCTGCTGGAGAGACCCCGATAAGATGCACTGTCAACTCCCAATACGTGTCCTTTGGAACACAGGCTTAGCTGGGCGCCGTATTAAAGTTAACACAAAAGAGAGAACAGTGCGGTCGCTGATAGGACCTTACAATACGAAAACCATACACATTGAACGGAGGGATTAAGCCAATGTAAGTCGCAAAGAGATTAAAACTCGGTGCTGTGAAAGAGACAACTGGGGTGTTACAGTACCTGGACAGAGGTTACAAGGGCCATGCATATGTCAAAATTCACTGAGCTGTGCACTGAAGTTGTTTGTACACCTTACTGTAGGTAAGTTATATCTCCATGAAGTAATGAATACAAATAAAATTTCAGTGGTAGTCACAAACTCCATAGCCTACTCCAGGCACTCGCTGTCCCACTGAGGCCTCTCTTCCAGACCCAGAAGCCCTTCCTCCATGTCTTCCTACTTCCAGTCCTTACACTTTCTTCACAGTTCTCTTCTTGCCTCATTCAAAATGCTTTAACACTAGTTCTACACTTTGCTCATTCCCTTCACCAGTGTTCCTGTGAGCCACCTTGGGCCATCCAGCTCCAGAGGACTTATATAGTTCTGAACTGCTTTTTATATCATTTGTTCATTCATTAACTCATTCACCTACTGGTACTGGGCTTATCGTCCGTCCACCTAACCCGACCGACCAAGCTTCTTGACAGAAAGAATCACATCTCTTAGTACCCTCGCGTTTCCAGAAGCACCCGGCACAGAGCTGGATTCCCCAAGAGGTGCTCAGTAGGCATTTGTTGAGTGAACGTTAAGTGCGAAAAGAAGTCTTGTCAGCTCTCGTTTACCCATACCAATGAAGGTCAACTTTTATGGAGAGTAGAAAATGGTAGCTGGGCCACCCAACTGGACTCTAGCCCAAACCCTCGCCTCCCTTGCCAGGGCAGTGGTAACCTTAGGGAAGCAAGATTCCAAAGGACACCACGAGCCTTGTGTTCAGATAAGAGAGGAGCTGCCATGCAGAAAAGGAGTCAGTGTGCTCTGTTGCCACCATGGGCAGATTTGGGACCAGTGGGTGGAGGAAACATGGAGGGAGGCAGATTTCACCTTGAGATAAGGAAGAGCTTTCCTGCCACAGCCCCAACTGTCCTTGGATGGAATGAGCTGCCTTGGGAGGATGGCAGCTCCCCTTCTCTGCGGGTCTGTGTGGAGGCTGAAGAAGCATCTAGAAGGGCTGCTGAGGAGGAACTCTAAGCCCAGAATGGGGTGTTGAACCAGAGGACTTTTGAGGCCCCTCAGCCTCCAAGTTTCTATGAGTCTTAAAGTCTTTGTTCAGATGAGCAGAGAGCCCCACCCCCGTTGGTTCTTTGCTCTCTCATGTTCCTCATCTACTCATCGAACTCATCACTTCAGTGAAGGCCATTCAAACCTTGTGCATCCCTCTTATTCGCTGGCGATGCCCCTCAACTTCTCCTTCCTTCTCTGCCACTACCTCTGCCTTCCCTCTCCCTCACCTTAGCTCTCCTGGACCTGACAACCACTCACAGTGGGACGAAGGTGCAGGGAACCAGGCCCTCGGAAGCTCAGCTGAGAGTTCTTGAGACCCAAGGGAGCACTGCATGTTGGACTTCCCAGTGCAGATTTCTTCATGCTTCCGACAGGTCCTTTCCCTGGTAGGCCTGCAGAAAACCTGAGGAGCCGCAGGGCTTCAGAGAGAGGATAAAGGACCAAGAGGTGTCTGCACCCTGAGCCTCTCCTCCAAGTCAAGCACCTAAGGTGGGGACCGTCAAGACACAGGCTTGGTCTCAGAACCAGCGCAACTCGACTCTACCGACTTTTCTCCTCGGCCCTTGTAGTCCTGGGGAGTAGGCATTTTTCCATTTCCGAAGCCAGAGGCTCGGACACCGGGCCAAACCACAAAGAAACAAGGCAAGTCAGGCCGGGCAGCTAGAGCAGGAGCCCCAGCTTGCGGTCCTCTCCCAGCCCAGTGCTTGGCCGTGGCCCCCTAGAGTGTGTATCCACTGTGCTATTTTTCAGAAGAATATGAGGAACAGTACTCGGAGGCCAGACTTCTGGGGCAGACCTTCCGCTCTGCTGATGAGGCCCCTGAGCCCACTCCTAGCCCAAGGCCTCAGGCGGGCAGGCGTCTGGAGTTTGTATCGATGGTGAGTTGCCTCTTCCCCCACCTGTGAGAGCCAGCAGGGCAGAGCTCTCTCTGTGCTCATTGATGGGGGACCTCGAGCCGCGCACCTTACCCACCGGAAGCTGCTGCTCACCTCTCCTCACCAGCACAGCTACCCTGAGACCCTGCCGAGAGGGGCCCTACCCAGCAGGTGTCTGGCCTGGCAGCCCGTCCACACTTCCCTGCTTCCCAGACGAAGCCTCTGACCACCCTGTCTAGACAGCCATCCCGTGGGCATGGCTCATCTCGTCGGGAGCACACCCTTCCCATCACCTTCTTTCCCAACAGCCTACAAAATGGCAGCTGAGCGAGGATGAGACCACCACCCAGGGTGTGAGGGCCTCTGAGGCCTCCCTGAGCCTGTTGACCACAGCCGACAAGCAAGCTGCCTGGAATAGCCCCTCCCCTCTGCCCATCCTAGAGGAAAAGCGGTGGCTTCAGCCTTGCTCCACGCACTCTGACATTGTACCCATCAACATCTCCGGTAGAGTCGATCAGCACCACCTCCGTTTGCTTCCCTCCATGCCAACTACAGACCATCCTCTCCAAATGCACTGGGGACTGGGGGAGGGAGTGAGACTTCTCTGCTGCTGGCTCACCCTGAACTGTCAAGATCATGGCTCTCGCGGGGAGAGGGGGGCAATGGAGGCATGCAGGCAAGGGGGGCTCTGGCTGCTCTTTCTTCACTCTCTCCTGGCACTGCCACACTAACTGAGCCCATTTGATAGCAAATTCCTCTTAACAGAAAACGCTACGACTCTGTGAACGCGTGTGCTCTTCGGAATGTCCATGGGAACTTCAAGTTTGTGAGTTAGGTTTGGTTTGGCAAGAGAGAACTTCTTGTGCCGGAGGCAAGGTTTGTAGCACACAGATAGGAGTCGGAGTGGAAATGGGAGGTTTGTGGTGCTGGCATTCAAAGGGAGGCTCCCACCCGGGCCACAGAGCCAGGGCCTCGGGGCACGTTCAGTAGCCACTCGGTCTGCCAGGGAGGTGGGCATCTTCACCTTGTGCAGCAAGTGTTTGAGAAGGGAAGTAATGGAAAGAGACCAAGGCAAATGCGGCTCAGCTGACTGTGGCTTTGGGAGCCCAGGGCACCCTAGACCATGCCCATTATTAACTCATGTTCCACACTCCACCAGCTGTACGTGGAAGAGGAGGAGGGTCAGTCATGTCAGAAGGAGCTAGGGCCAGTGACCTGATGACGGGAAACCCCCCTAACTTGAAGGGACCAGAGGCCCCCTGGAAGCCAGCACTGGTCCGTGGTATGCTGGAGAAAGCTGCTGAAGGCTCTGAGGGCAGGTCTGGCCCTATGTGGTAGCACTCCATGTATATGGGGTCATCGGGCACCCCCGGCATCCTCTTGGCAGGCAAATCAGAGGCAGAGCCCAGAGCCTAGGGAGATGTGCCAAGGGGAGTGAAGGCCTGGAAGAGAGACTCATGAAGGGAAGGCGGGCACTTTGTCTCTCAACTTCCACCTCACTCTAAATGAGCCTGGCCCTGAGTTTTGCCCGCAGAGCCGCTTGCTGGGGGCAGGGCGGGCAGTGGGTACAAATGCAGCCATGGGGCTGAGAGGGTGGGGTCTGGTGAGCCCGCTGCTGCTGCCGCCGCAGCGGAATGAGGGACAGCACGGGGGGCATGGGGTGGGGAGCAGTGTGCCTCACCCCACCCTTGCCCCAGCAATTCCCCTGGAGAAAAGACTGACCCCGGGTTTCAGGAGAAATAGATCTCAATCACTACATAGGAGTGAACATTGATAAGATGTGATCAGGTGACTGGAGGACAGCCTATCGGGCAGCTTCCTGGCTGGTGGGGGCCGAGTGGGGCAGCTTTTTGGAGGCCCTGTCCTTACTGGCCCATACAAAGGCTTTCTTTGAGAAACGATTACAATCAAGCAACATCTAGTCTCAACCTGTCTCTCTACACCTGTGGTTCTCACCCCGGGCTGTACATCTAAATAATCAGTCGCCCGGGAAGTTCCAGAAAAATGCTCCTGCCGGGGCCCTACAGCCAGAGATTTAAGTGTCCTTGATGAGGTTGAGGTCCGAGGGTTTCAAAAGCCGCTCAGTTGGTGCTCTGTTCATGCTCTCTGTTCATGCTACCGCCATCACCCCTCCTGTGTGCCTCAGACCGATTTCCACTGCGCTGTAAACAGAAACCAGGATGCACCCAAGTGTCTTTATTTTGGCTACAGGGCAGCAGTTTGATAAACATGCAAGTTTGCGACACTCGTTGTTTAACACAGAGACAGCCGTGAACCCCAAATCCACCCTGAGGCGGAGGCGGACCATTATTGGATTCTCTAACTTTTCCCAGCGAGACCAAGGTGACCCCATCACAGCTGATGCCCCAGACCTTTCCCCTTTTCCCTTCCACCAGCCCTGCCACCCAGGAGTAATTCAGTGTGTGTGTGTGTGTGTGTGTGTGTGTGTGTGTGTGTGTGTGTGTGAGGGGTGGGGGGTTGGGGGTTGGGGGGCTTTGGATGTCCTAAAAAAAAAAGCAGATGTTGTAATTAAGGATAACCAAGGGCCCTTTGTCAAGGGCATCAACTGAATATGGAAAACAGGCCTCCCAGACTGGTAAATTCATTAAGTTATTGCCTCCCATTCTACATGGAATAGAGGCACATGTGTCAGGTTTAGGCAGATGGATCAAGGCAGGAACCACTGCAAAAAGCATTCTCTTAACAGAGCATTACTGCCACTAAATGGAAGCCAGCCAAGGGGTGCAGACCAGAGAGATATGGATGCGAGTCCCGCCTCTCCACTTAATAAAACCATGAGGCCTTGTCCAATCTTCAAAACCCCTCTGAGCCTCAGCGCCTTCGTCTGCACAGTAATACCAAGCTGGCGGAGCCATCACGCGGATTAGAGCTGTTACATGTAACCGGCCTGCCGTGTGCCTGCTACATGGTGGGCGTCAAGCAAATGGTGGCTGCTCTTATACATTTATTATAGTCACAGGAGCAGCAATGATGTGACAGTAATGATTGTTGTAGATGAGAACATCTTTGGGGACTTTGGACATCACAGTGGTTTCCCCGCATCTGTGGTCACCCTAACTCTTTTGTGTAGGGGTAAAGCTAGAAAGTGCCAGGTGCCAAAAATGCAACCAGGCTCTGAACTTGCCAGCTGTGGCCTACTCCAGGTTCATTGCCAGGGCTGCAAGTCCCACACACTGTCCTTTGGCAATTCCACAGCCCCTACTCTTGTCTCAGGAGAGAGTGAGCACTGAGATCTGGGACAGTCCGTGAGCCTGGCCCGAAAGCTCCGGGGGGTGGGGGAAAGCCCCAGGTAGCCCCACACGCCATTTGAGCTCCCAAAAGGAATAATTAAAGCCAGCAAGGCCTTGGCAGGCTCCTGGATAATTCAAGGGCAGGCACCCCGTGACTCACTGTGTGGTGATGGGCAAGGACCCAACTTCCCCAGCATCCTCATCTAGGGAGAGGAAGAACCAAGGAATCCCGACCAAGCTGTTGGCAGATGCTTCTTGGCAAAGCTTTGGTGCTCCTGTCTCGAGAGGACGACCTCGAGGGGGATCCCCGGCGGCAGGACTCACTCTCTGTGTTTAACTTCTCCAGGTCACAGCAGCAGGCTGGCAGGTGGCGTGGCCCACGCCACCACCTCGGACATCAGGCCCAGTCATTCCACCCCAGAAGGTGTGCATGGAAGAGTTGCAGTTGGCCAGGAAGCTCAGTTCCCAAATCTCACCTCCCCAGTACTAAGGAGTCCTTCTAGTGAGCCGGAAGAACCTCTCCAGGTGTTCAGTGCCACAAACTGCCCTGGCATGGAGAGCGTGGGAATGGTGTACAGCATCCCCAGTTCTTGCAACGGGCTGACAGAATCGACGTTTTCTGCTTCCTGGAAGGGAGATACTCTTACCTACATGACTCCAAGCACCGCCAGCCAGAGCAGTCGAGTCGGCGAACACGGAATAAATCCTTCCTCAGGCAATGCTTGGGTCTCTCTGCACTCGCTGCCCCCTCCGGTTCCTAAGGAGGCCGCTGCCCTCTTGGTCACTCGTGATAACCCTGCAAGATGCAGCGGGTCGGCTGCCTACTCCGAGCACCCTTCTCGACGATGGCAAGCTTCCGAGCGACCCTCCAAGATGGGCCTTCTCACTAGTGGTACCTCGAGGCTGGAGACGGGCCCACTGGGGACCAGCAGGTTCCGGGAGCGGTCGCTGTCTGTGCCCACAGACTCGGGCACTGTGGAGGTGGCCTACGAGGAGGAGCAGAAGGCCAGCGAGGCCTGTGCCCTGCCTTGTGCCAGTACGAGTTCTGAGGGCAGTAACAGTGCCGACAACATCGCCTCCCTCAGCGCCCAGCAGGAGGCCCAGCACAGAAGGCAGAGATCCAAGAGTATCTCGCTCAGGAAGGCCAAGAAGAAGCCTTCCCCACCCATGCGCAGCGTCTCGCTGGTCAAAGATGAGCTGGCCCTCTTGCCAGAAGGTGGGTCAGGACTGCCCAAGGACCAGAGGCCCAGGAGCCTCTGCCTGTCCTTGGAACACCAAGGACGTCACTCGTCCCCCCCCGATGCTCAGGGTCACCCAGCTGCACCAACTTTCAAAGATCCGGAAGGTCCACAATTCTCCCACCACTGGTATCTCACTGACTGGAAGTCTGGCGACACCTACCAGTCCTTGTCTAGCTCCAGCACTGCCACTGGCACCACAGTCATCGAGTGCAGCCAAGTTCAGGGCAGCTCAGAGTCTCTCGCCTCCCCTTCCACGTCCAGAGCCACGACACCATCTCAGCTCTCCATCGAGGTAGAGGCCAGGGAAGTATCCTCCCCTGGAAGGCCCACTGGGCTGATGTCACCCTCCAGTGGCTACTCCAGCCAGTCAGAGACCCCGACGCCCACTGTGTCCCTGTCCTTGACCCTGGGCCACCTGCCACCTCTGAGTGGTGGCGTCCGGGTGCGTCCGGTGGTCCCTGAGAGGAAGTCGTCGCTCCCCGCAACCTCGCCGATGGAGAAAATGTCCAAGTCGCGGCTGTCGTTTGACCTGCCGCTCACCTCTTCGACCAACCTGGATCTGTCTGGGATGAGCATCTCCATTCGAGGCAAAACCAAGGTGAGCCGGCATCACTCAGATACCAATTTTGGGGCCAAGCTGGCCCAGAAGACGAGCCCCAACCAGCCCGTTATGCCCATGGTCACTCAGTCGGACCTCCGTTCCGTGCGTCTGAGGTCTGTCAGCAAATCTGAGCCGGAAGATGACGTGGAGAGCCCTGACTATGCTGAGGACCCAGCCGCGGAAGTCTTCACCTTGCCCGAGAGGAAGATGAAACCTCCCATAGCCGAGAAGCCCCCCGTGGCCCGAAGGCCTCCGAGCTTGGTCCACAAGCCACCATCCGTCCCCGAGGAGTGCCCACTCATCTCGCCAACCTTGGCTATGACTCCCAAGAGCTCAGCTCAACCCACGCGGCCACTCCCTCCAGACATCTTCACAGTGGTGGTGCGGAAACCAAAGTCCTCCAGCTTCCCCGAGGGCAAAAGCCCCGGGGAGACGCCAACGCCCTCCTCTCTCGCTCTCACACCTTTTGCCAGTTCCTCTGGTGCTTTCTTCTCAGGAACACAGCAACCTCCCCAGGGCATGATGGAGGACGGGGGCCCCAAGGCGAGAGCCCTGCCTGAAAGAATCAGCCTCCAGAGCCAGGAGGAAGTGGAGAGAAAGAAAGGCAAGATCCCACCTCCCGTTCCCAAAAAGCCCAGCGTGCTGTACCTGCCTCTCACCTCACCCACGGCTCAAATGGAGGCATACGGGGCCGAGCTGAGGCTGCCTCTCAGCCCCATCATCACCCTGCAGGAAGAGGCCAAGGGTCCCCCCACCAGTGACCACCTGCAGTCCCCTGGTACGAGGACGACTTCACCACTGCTGGCTGAAGGTGAAAGGGAGGCCAGTCCTCTAGGTTAGTAAACTGTCTGCTGGCTTTTCCTTTCAATCCCAGGCAAGATGAGAGTAAGCACAGAGTGCCAGAGACAGAAGCAAATGTCCCTGCCCCCAGTAATGATCCTGAG
Source organism: Enhydra lutris kenyoni (assembly GCF_002288905.1). Taxonomy (NCBI): domain Eukaryota; kingdom Metazoa; phylum Chordata; class Mammalia; order Carnivora; family Mustelidae; genus Enhydra; species Enhydra lutris. The sequence goes on along the minus strand of NW_019154165.1, from coordinate 639,693 downwards.
TCCCGGACAAGTGGGTCAGTAGGAGGCATCTCTTGAGGGTTAGGGTTCTTCCAAAGAGAACTCACTAGCCCTTGGGATCAGGAGTGACCCAGGAAGGGGTGGATCTCCAAGGCCCAGTTTGGGCCAGTCCACCCTGGAACCCCCAGGACTGAGAGAATACAATCAAACTAGGTCTTCGCACCCTAGGACCTTAGGAATCCATCTGCCTGGTCAGGCGCACATCCCCCGCCCTGGGAACTCTCTCTCTGCCTCACTGGACAGCACTTTTCGCTAGCCACACTCATTTCAGTTTCACGCACAGGACTCAGTACGTTCCCAGACTGTGATCCGGTGCCACTGCCGGCTCGCAGGCCTCTGAAAACAATGGCATAGGTTTCCAGCGGCACCCTTTCTTAGTGCTTTCTAGAGGAAAGGGAGCTCACTTGCTTGGATTCTTTGAGGCTGGCGCTTCCCAGGACAATAAGACTAGGCTAGATAATCTTTCTCATCCTTTTCTGGGGTCGTTGTTTCATGTCCCCTTTTTGTTTTATTGTGGTCAAATACACATGACTTGAAATTTACCATCTTCACCACATTTTAAGCATTCACCTCAGTACCGTTGGGTACATTCTCGATGTTGGGCCACCATGACCGCCCTCCCTCTCCAGAGCGCTCTTCATCTTGCAACACTGAAGTCTGTACGCACTAAACAATAACTCACCACTCTTCCCTCCCCCTAGCCCCTGGCAACCATTCTTCTACTTTCTGTCTCTATGAATCTGACTCTCTCTAGGGAGCTCATGTAAGTGGAATCACATCGCACTGGTCTTTTGTGGACTGCCTATTTCACTTAATAGATTGTCTTCCACACCCATCCGTGTTTCTCATCCTTTTTTTGAACCCTTAATACCAAACATCAAAATCTTATCACCTTCCTGGGGCGCCTGGGTGGCTCGTCAGTTAGGCGTCCAACTCTTGGTTTCTGTTCGGGTCATGATCCTGAGAGGTCGGGGTGCTGGGATCAAGCCCCACATTGCATCATCGGGCTCCTTGCTCAGCGCAGAGTCTGCTTGTCCCCCTCTGTCTGCCTCTGTTCCTACCCCCATGCTCGCTCGCTCTCTCAGATAAGTAAAATTTTAAAAAAATCTTATGACCTTTTGTAATTGATTTGGGCTTTCAGCACAAGTTAAATCACACAGACTAGAACAGGCAAACAAGTCAAAGCCACAGGTAATTTTAGATTATGCTTTGTCAAACTCCACAGGCTCCTCTGAGATTCAGCTCGGTCCCACTCCCACCTACTGCTTGAATCATTGCTTTAGATTACTCTCAGCTTCTTGATTTTTGAAAAATGATGCATTCAAAGCAAGAGAATGCTCAGGGAACCTGTTGTAATGGAAAAGGCATGAGAAAACAAGGACCCATGCTGATCTTCACCGGTCAGGCCACCTTGGCCAAACACTAACCTCTGGAACATCGTGTTCCTCAGCGAAATGGAGACATTAAGGGTCTCTGCCCAACAGCCCTTTTGGAGTTGCTTTAAACATCGAATGAGATTCATATGAGAATGTGCTTTGTCCTAACTCTTGTGGTCTAAGTATTTAATTCCTTCTGGTTCTTATGCCTAGGGAGCTCTGTGGAACCGAGCACTGCAGAAAAAAGTGTCATTAGTGATAAAACAGCCGAATGGATCGCCGAAGATGACGATGATGTGTTTGTGGCTTCACGCACAACGGAAGATTTGTTTACTGTGATACACAGGTCGAGACCCATTTTCTTAATTCTTATTGGAAATGCCTACCCTGTTGAGACCTCTAAGCAGCCATGAGCACTGGAGACTAAGTTCAGATACCCACATGTGGCAATGGCGGTCTGAGGCCTCGCAGATGCAATTTGCTGACATCTTTGGGTGAAGTGGAGGAGGGGCCCGGGAAGAGAGGACCAGGTGCCGAGTGAGAGGCCTCTCGTCTCCTAGCAACAGCACGGCCTATTGTGGCTCCATCTGCTCTCTCGCAGCTCTGTCTACAGACAGAGACATTTAACCCTTCACAGCCTTCGTTGTACCAAACAAATCTTAGCAAGAAGTGCTGTGGGGATGGAGTGGCTGGGTGATGGATACTGGGGAGGGTATGTGCTGTGATGAGCGCTGTGAATTGTGTAAGATGGATGAATCCCAGACCTGTACCCCTGAAGCAAATAATACATTCTATGTCAATAAAAAATAATTTAAAAGGAGAAGTGCTGTGGGGCACCGAGCCAGGTATCAGAGCAGGAACGGAGGTGAAGGGGGACCGGATGGGGACCCTCTGTTCTTGGACAAGGGCAAAGAGCAGGGGCTTGGTGGTGAGAAAAACTAGAAAGATCCCAATTCCCAGAGGTGCAGGAGCATCAGTTCCCTCAGGCTGTCTTGAGTCAGAGTCACTGAGCAAATAGCCTTGACTCCTTAAATTCTTCCTCGGTCCCAGAACCCTGTAGGCCCTCCAGCTGTGGGCACTGAAAGGAGGGTACAACCAGGGAGCCAGACAGGGGACTCTGAGGACTTAGCAGTGAGAGAGAGAGAGGGAGAGAGGGAGAAAGCTGGTCAGTGCAACAACACACGAGGCTGCTATGTAAAAGCTTCCAGATCATGTCACTGGCCTTTGTGAAGTTATATGAGGCATTAGGAAACATCTGCCGCGTTGAATTCGCTCAAAGCAAACTTTTTCTTATTTAGGTCCAAAAGAAAGCTGCTTGGCTGGAAAGAGCCTGGGGAGACCTTTGCAGGCGGCAGCAGACCAAGCTCCCATTCACCAGGGAAGAATCCAGCTGATTCTCCAGTCAGTGAGTCAGCTGCCTCTGCGGGGTCAAGTGGCAGTGCTAACCTGGATGCTGGCAGAAACGACGAATTCAAGGCCTTGCTACAGAAAAAGGGGAGCAAGGCAACCCCAAAGTCCCGGCCCTCAGCAGCCGAACTGCTGAAGACCACTAACCCACTGGCTCGGAGAATTATTGCACAATTTTCAAAAGACTACGAAACCACCGATAACCCCAGTACCTAAGGCCAGGGTTCAGCAAACAGGGTTTAGTCACTAAACTTGAGTAGACGAAGGGGAAGAGAAAGGGTTTTAGAAAGGAGTCATGGAAATAACAAAAGAGCCTACATGTCCTTTCCATCCATTCACCCTCTGGACCGCAGGAGAGAGGCCACTAGACCTAGAGCTAAAATCATCAGGCACTTTAATCACCTTCGGACATTTTGCATTTTCACACTTAATAATCTTGCCGTTACTGACTACCGATTTTCTCCTTCTTTCCCCCCAGTGCTGTGCCCTGAGGAGAAATTCTGAGGCGCAAGAGCACCTGCGCCATCTTTTCGGTCACTGACCGAGCTGCTCCGTCCCTGACTTCTGTCACTGAGGAGCACAGTGAGAGGGCCGACCGGCGCTGCCAAAGCTGGGGGTCATGGGGTGCCGTTGCCGATGATTCACTTTTTGGGCAAGGCCTTGCTGGCCCCGTGTGGAGAAGCAGAAAGACTCTGAGGCCTCTTCAACCACAGTCTAGCTCTCTGCACCCCGCCCCCCAGAGAGGTTTGGGGGTGTACACTTATTTCGGCATGGGGTTGATTGGCTGGCTTTTGTCACGCAAAATATGAATGTGACTCTGTCTTGAAATTCATGCCTTTTTCAGTTTGATTGTCTATGCGGAGAACAGGGTGATGAGTTTCGAAGAACCTGTAGCCCCTCCCCCCACCCCTTTAGCTAGGAAAAGTCAGGACTGAGTTGCTTTGGGTGAACCAAGTTCAGCCACCAAAAGAGGCAGCCATGTGTTCTCTCAGATCCAGCCAAGGCGACTCGCGCGTGCGCCTTGAGATTCTTCAAGTGTCTGTCAACAAGGATAGCTAGGATCGGTGCCCAGCTCATGCTGCATTCTAAGAACCTTCGTTTCATTTGCATATAACCTTCATTACAGGAAGTAATTAGCTGAAGGAACAGCGTCATCAAAGTCTCAAGGAGGAGAGAAAGTAAGTGTAACTTGTCCACCTCCATTCAGTTTAGACTGTGGTGTGTGGTTGCTTTTGTTCTGGTTAAAGGAAGTCTTACTCTGTTCCAAAACTAAGAATGTATGGACTAAAAAGGATATATCCCAAACCTAAAAGGCTGCCTTGCAAGTTGCTGTGGCCCATAACGCCAAAAAAAGGGCTATCTTTTTTTAATTTTTTTTGCCATTTATGTTCCACCATGTGACCAACTTTCAATTAACTATGCTGTGGGGGAGTAGAGGGGTTGGAGGAAATAGGATGTTGACAGAGCCCCAGAACAATCCCTGTGACACCCCCCCCAACACACACACAAGCTTATAGGCACTTGTCAGTTCAATTTTCTAAACAGGGCAAGGGGAGTGATTCATTTGATTTTCATACGTCTGGTTGCTGGGAGTTTGGGGGAAAAAAACAGACAATGCATTAAACAAAAACTGGCTGACCATTAATGGAGGGTTAATTGTCCATGTTCCCAAGAAGGGAAAAGCAAAGTCAAATGAAATTGTAGCCTGGTTCCTAGACCCCTTCCTCCTTCACCACCGCCATCCCCCCCCCTCCCACCCTCAAACGGATTCATTGGCCAACCTCCTGGAGGATGCAGAAACTGCCCCAGAGACAAACAGTTCTTGATTTTGATAGGCCGCCTCGCTCACCAATGAGAAGCAAGCTCTTAGCTCCACTGCCCACACTCTAGCAGACTGAGCAGCTGAAAATCTACACTGAGAGCTGAGGAGACTTGGGCCTCTCGCTTAGAAGCCTTAGGCCTAGGCCCTTGGTTGGTACAGTTCTGAATTCTAGACTTCTGAGTACAGGGCAGGCTCACCAACTTCTTCGCAATCTGCACTTGCCCTTGGTTTAGGCAGAGGCTGCTTAAAATAATAAGCAGCGAGTACCCAGTTGCTTTCAAAAGCATCCCAACTATTTGGTTTGAAGGTCCTGATCAAATTTCAGAGAGGTTGCCTGACATAAAATAGACTCATTCCTGGCCTGAATTTATATACGGATGCCACACTTGGTCTGCCCCAGCCTCAGAATTCCAAAAGACGGAAACATTTTCCTCTGTAGGGAAATGAAGGGGTGTTTGTGCCTTGGCCTAACAAAAGTGAAATGCTGCCAGGGCCTTCTCCTTGGGAACTGCTTTGAACAGCTGAACTCAAGCCGAATACGAGACTCACATAGTATAGGATTTGTTACATCTGCTGGTTTTTCTGGAAGCTTCTTGTTTGCTGCTTCTAAGCAGGTTTTGCCTCTCCCCTCACTTTGCTATTCCTGATGGTTTTCCCAAAATGTTCTAAAGCTGAATGCCCAGACACCTTTATGTTTTAACACTGCCTTGAGTCTTGCTTTCCTCTGCAGCAGTCTGTATACCTGTATATGGGATTCTTAGAACGTCTTCTGCATCATTATTATGGCCCTCAAATGCCCAGTGGTGTTTTCATTAGCACAGGAGGATTTGGGGTAGTGATGGTGTGGCTAGAGGGAACACCAAGGACTAGAAATATTCCTTTAATATTTTGCAGCAGGGGACCTAATCCCAAACAAACCACCAAACTGTAGACTTCATTAGTCAGTGAGGACCATAACACCAAACATCTTTCCTGCTCTTAACAGTCAGCCTGTCTCACGCCCGTGATTATCGTAACACCAACTCGCTCTCTCCCACCGAGGCCCATAGCCCAGTGTTCGCTGCCTTGTACACCTACTCTGCTAAGACTGGAGAAGACAGGCTGAAAGCCCCTCCAGGCAGGCTTTCAGAGAACCTCTTCCTGCCACTGTTACTTGTGTAGATAATAACGATAACAAGTGAAGTGAAGTTGACCCCAGGAGGTCAGCTTCCAATTCAAGTTGTTTCCATCCTTCTTGCTTGCTCTGATTCCAGCCAATAGCAGCAGGAGGCTCTGCTGACTGACCTCAGTCTAGTCACGAGTAGAGGGAGTCATCCCCAGGATTGGTTAGTGGGTAGCTAGGAGTGCTTTGCTCTAGGTGGGCATTCATTACATGTTTGTGGTTCAAATGTTGAGGGGAGATAGCAAGCCATTCTTGGTACAACAGGAAATCTTCTTGGTGCCTCCTCTCCTTTTCCTGCCTTATCTCTTGCCTAGGTCCCGCCCCCCCGGTCCAAACTTGTCCCTCAGTTCCAACTCCCATGACCGGCATCCCTAGCCTATAGCGTATGCTTTGAGGAGGCGGGACCACAGGCAGCAAAAGAGTTTGCGTTAGCCTTATGACCATAAGTCGACCAGTTAGTCGGAAGGCATTACCTCGAACGTGCAAAGATGGAGGAGATTCTACAAGGCTTACAAATCGCATTTCACCGGATATCCATCTTAATTAACTCTCTAGACGACACAGATCAGCTTGCAATCCCGCTGTACCTATCTGTCTGAGCAGATGTGCCCATGCACCTGCCCTCTTCCTCACAAACCATCCCTGAGAAAAGATGAGTTCATGGCCAGGGCTCTCTCGTCCTCACCAGGGCAGCCTTCCATCCTCACCAAGTGTGTCAATGCAGTAGCAAGCTTTCACTTTAACCGGATCTGCCAGGGCCAGGACCAGAGTGACGTGAATAAGGCGCCCACTCTCGGGAGCTGCGCACATGCCTTACCCTCGTCCCAGCCCTGCACTTTGCACTCTATAAATATCGGTTTATCTTCTATCCATGCACAAGTGTGGTTCCATCAACGACTCCCTATCTGCCGTTGTACCAAATATTTTATTACCATCTCTTTTTCCATTGCTCTCAACCTTTGTATGCCTGTATGTCAAAGAGCCTTCACTATGATCAGAAAACATGGTTGATTTCCAAGCAATCTGCTCCGAGTGGCAAGTTAGCCCTCATTTCGGTAGGGATGCAGACAGGGGCTGCCCTTCAGCAAGACGGTGAATGAGTTGGAGGCCTGCCACTGGGACGCTCTCTGTCCTCTTTCTGGTCCATGTTCCCCAGACCTTCGTTCCCAGCACCAACTCTCCTGAGTGCCTCCTCGTTTGTTCTCCTCACTCAGAAAACCATGCTCTCAGGAAAGGGATGAAGTCCTTTACTATGACATTGTAAGGCTTAATGCTACCTTTTTTGAGGGTCACTTGCATTGTAACAGGGGAAAAGCCTTAAGCCAAAGGAATTGAAATTCTACTTGTAGAATGTTAGGCACCAATTAGTCGCCAAAGTGTATTTTTCACCACGGAAATGCCGAATTCCCTGACAGCTAACTCCAGAATACAGAAAATACCTTAGTCTCCTGGAATTATTTCATTACATTGCCGGTGGTTGGGTATAGAGTCCTGATCCCCAGAGCTGTCCTCTTGGACAAGGGACGAAGGGACCACATCTACCAAGAGGCTCTCGGAAATGGCTCCTGAAAGCCATGGAGAAGGCTGAGATTCTTCATATTGTACAGTGACATTTTGACACAAATAGAAGTCATACGAATCATTTTAGTGAAAGAACACAAGGAGTTAGAGTTTGTGAGACTGCGTCCTGCTCTTGAAAGGTGAAACTGTCCAGTCAATGTCTGATCGATGTCGGTCGCCCAGTGTTGGTAGTGATTATTAAACTTCCTGGAGGTACAATGTTACTGAAATCAAGCCTCTGCTTCCCCTACCCTTATTTATGTTTTGTGCTATCACTTCCGCTTGGTGTGAGAAAGACCAGATCTCTGCCAGGGCATGCAGTCCCTTCAAAGCCTTTGCCTGTGTTTCAGCCATAAGTCACAAAGATATTAGTGATTTAAGAGGACAAGAGAGTGGGAAAGGTGTACAAACAGCTGTCTTCGTCAAAGGACAACAAGAATTGTAATTTAAACGTGAAATGAAGTCCTAGAATATTCTGAAACAGACTTACATAGGAATACAGTAGTAAATGGTTAGAGACAAATATTTGAGGCGCTTTTAATAAGTGTAGCAAAAATACATTTGCATAAGTAATGGGTTGTGTGAAATGCGTGTATATGTTTGTTCAGCAAAGCCCAAAACCGAGCGTGATCTCGGAACTAGCAGCAGCAGCAGCCCTGGGATGTGTGTCTGTGTGTGTGTGTGTGTGTGTTCGCGCGCGCGTTGTGTTTATTCCAGTGATGTTACTTCTTCACGCCCCTGAATCCCTAGCGCTCCGACTGTCCAGATGGTTCCAGCCTTTTCTGTCGTTTCTGCTGTCATTAGAGTGATCCGTATCTGGCCAAGTGATGTACATTGTCGTGTTGGTCTGGTGTACATTTATTTGGTGTTAAGAAATGATCAGACTGAATCAACTACTTGCTTACCCTGCAAAGCCTTTGATTTGACTTAGCTGGGACATCTGGCCTGTTTGGGGTTTAATTTTTTTTTTTTGTAATTCACGAATAGGAAAAAGGAAAAGTGTTCTATTTGTTTGGTATTGCCGATCCTTAAACACCCATCTTCACCATGGTGGCTGTTCTCGACGAGGGCTCTGATTTTAAGATTTTTGCCTACGTAGTGGAATTTGATATCAAAAGATCCACCAACAAAATCTGAACTGGAACAACAAGTTAACCCCTCTCAGCTTCTCCTTCAAGCTAAGCTTTATAGGAACTTATTCCCTACGTGGTGTTCAGCTTTTTATTTTTTAACGTCCAATTTTATAAGATGTTATGCATGCGGACGCAGCATTGTGCTCATTGTATAAGTCGCCCCAAACTCATTTTCAACTCCGTATGTATGGTGGTGAAGAAATATCAATCTGTGTGTTCTTACCTCTCCCGATCAACTGTAAATGACAAATCTTTTCATTAATTTTTAAATGAGATATATTTACTCTGGCTAGTAGTTAAATTTTTCTTCTTTTTATTATATTTCAGTGCTACTGTTTTCTACTGATTCCAAAGCTTACCTTGGGGAATATTTCTTATTTCTAAGTTGCTGTATTGTTCTTATTTCTAAATTTATCTGTAATCCTGGAATGTTAGAACTGAAAGGGACCAACCTCTCATTTTACACATGAGGCCCAGAAAGGTCAAATAACTTACACAAGGTCATGTATACAGTAGCAGGGTCTGGCCTCGATCCCAGGTCTCCTGCCTCTGGGGCCAGTGTGTTTGCGTTTAAAGCACTGCATTTAGAGATAACCCACAGCTGGCTTCTACTTTTACAACATATGAATTTCCCGGATAGTTCAGTGAACTAATTATCTATGCTTTAATGGAAAATGCTCAAGATTTCTTTAGTTGAATCCGAAGACAAATCTCATTTTCAATTTAGGAACAAAATTCATTTCCCCTCCAAATTCAGTATATATTCCCTACTTTGTATATGTTTTCCCTAAGAGATGTTTGAAAATGAATTTTTGTAGATCAAATTCCAGTTTTTGGTAAAAAAGTCTCTTATGTGGGGGAATCTTCTGGTGACTTCTTTTGAAAAACAAAGAGTCCAATGTCCCCTAATGCCTCTACTTCTTTTTAGTGTGAACTTTTGTAATTGGTATTTACTTAAAGTAGGGAAAACCAACATAGGCTTTCCTAGAATCTACTTTATCCTTCCCTTCTTAAACTTTATGAGGTACTTTCAGGCTGTTAGATGCTCATGAGGTCTTTAGTTGTGTTCTAGAAACTTCACCTAGCTCAATGTTATGTCAATCCCTGGGCTCAAACTCCATCTCCATCTTATCCGAAAATAATAGAATTCCCTAATCAATACTGAGCTCTGCATGCACTCTCTTTTCTGGAACATTTTTTGCCCAGTGTGACTCTCTCTTTAGCTATTCTTGGGCTTTCTTTTATGGCTCATGCATACCTTATTATTCGTGGAACTGCAGGCGGTGTCCCTTTAGGGCCCTGCCAGTCAGTTGGAGTGGTATTTCCAGTTATTTCCATTGTTCCCTTGTTTCTACTGGACCTCCTCTGGTTTCCATTTTCAGGAATGCTCAGAGATTAGTGGGATCTCAACCCAAAGGGTTGACACACTTTTTTGGTAAAGGGCCAGAGAGTAAATATTTTAGGTTTTGGGGGGCCACATGTGGGCTTGCTGCCTTCCCATCTAATTACTACACTGTCACACCAGTCGGCACAGAAGTGGGTGAAGGAGGGCTGTGTATGTCAACCCATGAATCTTTAGAAGGGTGCTCTTCATCATGGTGTTTTTCTCTCTCTCTCTCTGTCTCTATCTTTCTCTCTCAGTGACTATCTTGGTGTAGAAACCCTCATTCATTTTTCCAGACCTCCCGTCCTAGTTATCCAATGTGCCTCTGCTTCCTCAAGTTTAGGGTAAACTGGCAGGGAAGAATGGATTTCTGAGTTTTCTTATTTCTTTTGTCCCATCACTGGTCTCCCAAACCGTGGCTGGGCACCCCTGCCCTGGGTCATCTGGCCTGCCCTGCCCCATATTACCATTGTGAGTTTAGGGCTGTCTCTGGAAAGTCTGGTAGCCCAGGTCGTGAAGTCCCAATCCAGTCTACAATTTCCTAGGAAAATCACCAGCCCTCTTGGTCCCCATGGCTGGTTTTAAAACCCAGAATGTCCATGTGTCCATTTTCTATAATTCCATTTGGATCTGTTCTATATTTAGGCCCAGCAAGAAAACCAACAAGGTATAGAAAGTATTCTGCTCCCACAGTGTTTACCTGCCTCAACCCCTTGCCTCTTGGGTCCCCAGTTCCAAGGGGGATGGACTCCTTGGGATGCCCAGTGCAGCCTCCCCCCCAGCAAACATGTGACACACCACCACCTCCTGTTTTCTGAACCTTTAAAAGGATTCTCTAGGGGTGCCTGGCTGGCTCAGTTGGTAGAGCATACGACTCTTGATCTTGGGGTTGTGAGTTCAAGCCCCTTACTGGGCCTAGAATTTACTTTTAAAAAGAAGAAGAAGAAGGAGAAGAAGACTCCCTAAAGCTTCTTCACAACTCTCTCCATCTCATGCCCATCTCTACCTCTCATGCTACTTGGAAGTCTAAACCTCAGATTCACATTTTCCCATTTGCTCACATAAGCCTTGAGGGGCATGAATGAGGAAGGTGTGTGCCTGTGCATGTGAGCATAGTTTCTCCACTGGGACTGTGAAGGCCCCGTTGACTAATTCTCTCTCTGTCTCTCTCTCTGTCTTTCACACATACGCACACACACACCATGTGCATAAGCACACACTCCATCCAGTGTTCTCATCAAGTCTCTGGTCCAGCTCTACGTCTGGTCAACGAGAAGGGGATGGTTGGGGCTCCAGGGGCATTTCCCTTTTTCTTGTCTTTTGAACACTTCTTTCTGCTCGTTTACGCTTGCTTCTTTCAGGAAGCCATTAGAAGAAACTCCTCTGTGACAATTGTGGACAGGCTGACATACAGAGTGCTAGAACTTTCATTCAATAGGCACTCGGTCACTCAGACATACCTCTGAGGCTGGAGTTTCCTATCGAAGCAAATTGCTTTTTAGGACCTTTCTACTTGCTTCCTGTCGTTTGAGCCCAGGGGTCTCCCCCATTACTAGAAACTAAATTTTTAAAAAGTCAGAGGCATGAGCAAGTACCTTTCAGGATCTCCCTATGTGAAAGCATCTGCGAAACAGTTTCTTCCCACCTTTGGTTTAAGATTGCCAGACTGAGGAGGGGAACCAGGCTTATACCTTGATCTCTGAGGCAGCAAAAGAACTATGCACCTGCCGAAAGCAAAATAAGGAAGGAGGATTGACTAGTCCTACCGTGCATAGTCAGGAGACAGACTTTTGTCACGTCCACATGCAGTGCTTACTAAATGCCAACAACGCACTTAAGAAAAATAAGGGAGACTGGAATTTACAGACCAATGTCCTAAACTGGAAGGTGGAGATAAGGCCATTCCCCCAGTAAAGAGACAGTGTCCCTGGATAAAAATTTCAGGAAGCGGCAGAAACTAGGAGAGATCAACATCCCAGTCTTTTTTAGAATTCTAACACACAATGGAAGGAAGCCCTCTGCGGGGAGATAAGACAAAGGGTTTTTCTTGTCTTTCTTTTCTTTTTCTTTTCTATCTTTCTCTCTTTCTTTTAAGCATTCCATACTGGGTTGCTACCAGCAATTGAAGCGTATTCTTTATATAGCTAGAGCTGTTTGTGTCTTCTCAAAATAAATTGTTTCTGTTAAAAATCATTTTCTGTCTCACCCTCTGGTTTTCATTGTAGCAGTGATGCCTTTATTCAGACACTAAGCCGAGGTCGTGAGCCTCTGTCACTGACCACACAAGTGTGGGACCCCCACACAGGGGGTTTGATTCTCACAGACCCGTGAGAGCCCAGAGCCAATAATGCAGGACATGGTGTCTTGCAGGTACCTGGCCCACCCAGCAGCGAACCTAAGCTACACTGGCAGGTAATTCATGTTCGAGGACTTCATCTCGGGGATTCGAATACAACCGCTTATGGCCTGCAGAGGAGGTGAGGTTCTGGTGAAGTGGGCAGCCGTTGCCAAGCTCCCGGAAGGAGGAGGTTGCCATGGCAACTGTGCTCAGGGCACGCACTCCCTCTTTGTTCTCTGGCTCGATGAAGCCATTCAGCAGGGCAGAGAAGAGTGAGTCTGGGCTGGGAGCAAAAGAAACAAAACAACAACAACAAAAAAAACAAAAAAAAATAAAAAACAAACACCAAAACAAAACAAAATGAAACAAAACAAAAAACCCACAAACCAGATGTAGCCCCGGTCACTTGCCATCACCATCCCTCAAAAACGGTCAGATCCCACCATGCAGGTAGCGACAGCTGTATTTCAGGATCAACTTGCATCTGAAAGGAGCTTTGCTGTCTGCTCCCCACTGGCCCATGCATGTAAAGTCAAGGCCCTTGCAGCCGGCATCCTTGTCTCCTCAGGCCCTGAGTTATTAGCTCATGCCCTTGACAATACCAGGCTGTTCTTCCAAAAAGACACAACAGAGCTGGAAACAATCTAGAAGGTGCACAAGGGAAGGGGGAGGAAGGGCAAGGCAACTCTCAGACCATGGCAGATGTTAGGATTTAAGATAAAGGTCAGAGACAGGCTGGCTTGAGGTGGGCCTCGTGGTAAGTAGTACCTCAGTGGACCCTGTGGTTCCGAGTCGAGTGATCACCCTGGCAGGGTCGGGGCCCCCTTGAGCTACCAGACCATGAATTGGGGAAGCTTTTAGGGACTGACCCACACTGACCAAACTCACAAAAGACATGTCAAAGGCAGGATATGGTATATTAATTTACCAAGAAGAGAACACACCTTTAAAGCAGAGGTTGTGGGGGCACCCTGCTGGCTTAGTCGGTAGAGCACATGACTCTGCATCTTGAGCCTGTAAGTTTGAGCCCCACATTGGGTGCAGAGATTGCTTCAAAAGAAAATAAAATCTTGAGGCGCCTGGATTGCTCAGTCGGTTAAGCGTCCGACTCTTGATCCCAGCTCAGGTCTTGAGCTCAGGGTCATGAGTTCAGGCCATACCCAGCGTGGAGCCCACTTTTTAAAAAATCAAATAAACAAACAAATAAAATCTTGAAAAAATAAAATAATACAGCACAGGTCATAAACAGGAGGCCTGCAAGCTGGATTGAGCTCCCACACACTGTCTGAAGTACACGATGTTCTTTTTCAAAATTTTTTAAAGATCTTATTTATTTTATTTGAGAGAGAGAGAGAGAATGGGTGTGTGCATGCGAGTGGGGGGAGGGGCAGAGGGCAAGTCTCCGGCAGACTCCCTGCTGAGTGCAGAGTCCCACATGGGGCTTGATCCTACCACTCAGATCATGACCAGAGCCAAAACCAAGAGTCATATGCTTAACAGACTGGGCCACCCAGGCGCCCCTCCTTGTTTTTCAATTTTTGAAAATGTAGGTGGGACACAATTTCTCCACTTTACCTAGTTCCCCACCACTCCCTGTTGTAGTAAACCCAACCAGCTTCATCCACATATACTGCCTGCTATGGCCCTGAAGGCATGTGAGCCTGTGAACCTTGCATCAAGGCATAGTTGTGGGTTGGGGTGCCCCCAGGAAGCACTCTGGGGTGGAGTTTGGTGAGCAGGATATTTATTAGGGAATGCCCCGGGGATCGACACCTGTGGGAGAGAGGGAAGGCAATAGGCTTCGGTAGAAGGAGGAAAGGGCGGCAATGCGGCAACCACAGAGCCCTCGGCTGACTTGATGGCGAGCTCGGGTATCACACTGACCCATCAGAGCTGTCCCACCCTGGGCCAAAGGGAGGCCTTCATACATAGCCCTGCTCCAGTGACTGGCTGTGGGCCGCCTGACCAAGGGCCTGACCTCGGGTGAGGTGACCCTCTCTAGCTGAGGTGATCTCCAGGGGAGCTGATGGCTAAAGAAAGGTTTTTGCCGACGGCACTCCCTGCAGCCGGGGCAACAAGTCTGCCCTTGAAGGGAGACCTGGGCCACAAGGCTCTATGTCCATCACAGGTGTCTCTCCCAGAAACGGGGCCAATTAAACACAAATTCTTATTTTCCGACTTCCACTCCTTACCTCAGACAAGAGTACAGTTCATGGGATGAGGTTTGTAGCTTTCTTAAGTTGGAGTCACCCGTTGACTGTTGGAGAGCCTTAATTGGACTTCGGGGTTTCCCAAGCCTCATTAATGCCTGGTAACAAACCTTCTCCAAGGACATGTCACCTGTGCTAATAAATAAGTCAATCCATCATAAAATGCCAGGAATAAAATGGCACTGGCATGTATCAAGCACCCACAATGGGCCAGGCGTTGTGTGCTCCTCCATCCAGTCAGCAGGACTGTGACGAGCTCCGTCTATGTGCCCAGCAGAGCCCTAGGCGCTGAGGGCGGAATAGTGACCAACAGACATCCCGCCCAACCTTGCGGAGCTTGCTGTCCAACAGGGCCATGGCTGAGACTAGTTCACTGGGTAGTCCCGGGGACCGGGACCAACGGGCCTCATGTTCCTATTATCTAGGAGTCACCACCCTGGAAATGAATGCCTCTGGTCATCTCTTTTCTTTTTAAAAAGATTTTATTTATTTTTATTTATTTGAGAGAGAGAGTGTGAGCATAAGTGGGGATGTGGGGGGGAGGGACAGAGGAAGAGGGAGAAGCAGGCTCGCCACTGAGCAGGGACCCCGATGTGGGGCTCAATCCCATGGCCCTGGGATCATGACCTGAGCCAAAGGCAGACACTTAAATGACCGAGCCTCTCAGCGGCCCCTGGTCATCTCTTTCAGTACTTCCTTCACATTGTTCTAAGCTTCTGCTCTGCTACTCAACTTTCCACTGCTCCCCTCCCTCCCATTCTTTTCACCTGGGCCCACTGGAACCCCAGTTCTAGAGATTAATAGCCCTACAATCCGGACAGAAGTCCCCCATATTACCTTCTTTAACTGAAAACTGGATCACTCTTGAGAACTCCATTTCTCCTGTAGGCCTCTCCTCAGAGATCCTTCCCGTCCTCCCCACCACCCACAAGTACTTTTGCATCTGGTGGTGGAGTGGGTCCCTTCCTTACTACCCCCTGCTGCACCTTTCAGACTATAGTTGCTGAATTTCTCAGTCTGTCATCCCACTTCTAGACTTGCCTAAATCTGGGACCACTTGAATATTCATGTAAGAGCCCCATTGTAAATCCCTGACTTCTCGTTTCTTTGGCCTACTCATCTCTGATGACCTCCTTTTCTGCTCCAGTCACCCACTCTCAGGGTCACAAACGGACCTCATTGTCCCCCAGAATTGCCATCTCACTGATATCTTAACTTTAATCTCCCACTACCTCACATCTTCTTAACTCTCTCTCATTCAATTACATTACACTATCGAATTTCACGAGACCTCTAATAGCTTCATTCATTCATTCATTCATTCATTCAATATTCAGTAGGCTTCTACCACAAACAAGGCAGCAAATACTGGGGATACAGTTTTGAATGGGATAAATGTAATCCCTGCTCTCGTGGAGATCAGCCTACTGCTCCCTTATCTCTCAGCCCTTGTCTGTCTTTTAACTTCTTCACCAGTTAGTTCAGCTCTAGCATTTTGACCACTCTCTTGCAAACATCCTCAACTACTTTTGTTCTATTGTCCTTCCACCCCTCTGCCAGACACAACCCCACCTGGATCAATCCAATTGTCCACAGTCTCCTCTCCTACATCCAGGCTGCTGGAGAAGACACTGGTTCTCCTACTGAAAAGGGGCCTGCAGCTCTACTAAAAAAAAAAAATCCTTCTCCGGTTCCATGGTCATCCTTCTTTCCTATTCATCACAACTTCAAACCTCCATTCTCTTCAGACTCAAAGCCCTCCACTAGCACCTCCCCCCTGCTACTTCTCTGGGAGATGACTTCTCAGCAGAAGTAGAAACCATCATACAGGAAGTCCATTACTGTCCTAACAGCAAATCCGCTATCCCATCTGTATGTGCGTGCTTCCTTATCCCCTCTCTATCTCCAACTTCTCCTTTCCAATGAACATTTATTCAACAAATACTAATTAAACACCTACTGTGTGACAGGCACTGTGTTAGGAGCTCAGACTATAATGGTGAGCAAAACAGTCAAGGCTCCTGACTTTCAGGTGCATACATTCCAACGTGAGGGAACAGATAACGTGTTAATAAACTAACAAGATCATTTTAGGTTATTGAGGAAATACAGTCAAATGTTATGATAGAAAGTGATATGAGAGAACTATTTTGAATATGGTGGTCCAGGAAGGCATTTGTCAGGAGGTGACTTTTGAGCTGAGGGGAATGAAGTTATGTTTTGAACACATTAAGTTTGAGATTCTTATTAGTTATAGAGCTGGAAATATCAAGTAAGTAATAGGTTATACCTGGAGCTAAGGCGAGAGGTCAGAGCTAGATATATAGATCTAAGAGCCATAAGCATATAGGTGTGTTTTATGCCTTGGTGCCAAATAAGCTCACCTAGGGAGAGAGTGTAGATAGAGGAGAGAATTGAGGCAGAGACGTAGGGCCCTCCAAAACTTGGAAGCTGGGTAGAAAAGGGAGTCAGCAAAGAAAATTGAGATAGAGCAGAAGGAGAACACCTAGAGAATGTGGCATCATGAAAGTAAACAAGAAAGGTTTTCCAAGAAGGGAGGAGTGATCAACTGTGTCAGGTGCTGCTGAGAGATCAAGTAATATGAGGACTGACATGTAACCACTGGGCTGTCGGATGGGTGAGGAGGGTAGTTTCAGCAGAGTTGCAAAATGGAACCTCAACTGGAGCTAGTTGGATAGAGAATGGGAAGAGAGGGAGTGAAAAGAATGACGACCGACCAGCCTTTGGAGATTTTTTGCTGTGAAGGAAGGCAAAGCAATAGGAGCATTATTTGGTGGGAGAGACAAAGTGGAAAGAGTATTTTTGAGGATGAGAGAGATGGGTGCTCATTGGTATACCGATGGAAATCATCTGAGAGCAAGGAACTATTGATGAAACAGAAGCCCTTGAAAAGATAAGAGATGGGGACTCCTGGGTGGCTCAGTCATTAAGCATCTGTCTTTGACTCAGGTCATGATCCCCGGGTCCTGGGATCGAGCCCAGGGTAGGGCACCCTGCTAAGTGGGGAGTCTGCTTCTCCCTCTCCAGCTGCCCCTCTCTCTGCTCATGTTCTCTCTCTCTCTCTCTCTTTCTCTCTCTCTCTTCAAATTAAAAAAAAAAGTGAGAGGGGCGCCTGGGTGGCTCAGTGGATTAAAGCCTCTGCCTTTGGCTCAGGTCATGATCCCAGGGTCCTGAGATCGAGCCCCGCATTGGGCTCTCTGCTCTGCGGAAAGCCTGCTTCCTCCTCTCTCTCTGCCTGCCTCTCTGCCTACTTGTGATCTCTGTCTCTCAAATAAATAAATAAAATCTTTTTTTTTTAAAAGTGAGTTAGTAATATCCTGAACATAGGAGGAAGGGTTGGATGACTTTTTATAGGTGTAAGGGACATTTTCTCCATAGAAACAGGACAGAAGGCAGAGTGTTTGGGCATAGAAGCAAGTATAAGACTGCTGCAGATGTTGGAGCCTGGGAAAGTTCATTTCTGGCTGCTTCCAATTTCTCAGCGAAATAGGAAGCAAAGTCACCAGCTGAGATGGTACAGACTTCTTGGGAGAGGAGGTCTCTTTCTCTCTCTGGAAATAATGAGGCAATGTAGAGGTCCATGAGGTGTCCCAGGGGATTCTTTTCTCCTAACTCCTTCTGGTTAGAACAAAAACAGATGCACATCTTTCCATCTGAAAAATCACTCTTCCTGGACCTCACATCCCTTTCCAGCTACCGTCCAGTACCTCATCATCTCCTCTCTTTAAGACTAACATCATACCGCGAGCCCAGGTGGCTCAGCTGTTAAGCCTCTGCTTTGGCTCAGGTCACGATCTCGGGGTCCTGGGATCGAGCCCTGCATCAGGCTCCCTGCTCGGCAGGGAGTCTGCTTCTCCCTCTCCCACTTCCCCTGCTTGTGTTCCCTCTCTTGCTGTGTCTATCTCTAATAAAGAAATAAAATCTTAAAAAAAAAAGACTAACACCATAAAGTAATTGTCAGCACTGACCACATGCCTCTCACCACTTTCTCTGATCTGATGTCTGCCTCCATCCCTATACTAGGTCCGCTGTCCTGAGAACCACCAAAAATCTCTGTGTCAAAAATATCCAGTGAGGCTTTTGATCCTTATCTTGTATCGTTGAAGCACTTGGTACTATTGACCACTGCCTCCTTCCCCCAAAGCCTCTTCTTTTGACCTCCTTGACACCACACTCTTCCAGGCTCCCCTCTCACTTATCTGACCACTCCTTCACAATTTCCTTTGCTTTGCCCTCCCCTCTTCCTTTAAGCACTGGACTCCTCAGGCCTTCTCTCCTTTTCCTTTGCAAGCTTTCCTTGTCGTGTCATCCACTTCTACTGCTCCTCTCCCTGTTTCCTACCTAACTGAATCGTATCACCACCCACTCATTTGGCACAAAACAGAGGCCTGGGCATCTCTCCAGATGTCTCCTTCTCTGCAACATCCAATATGCTCTGCAGATTCTGCCATGTAAATTTCTCTTGTATCCCTTTATGCTTTGTTTGACTTGTTGCCGTAGGAGCTCAGTAAATGTTGAGAACCCTATCATCTTATTTCATTTATTTCACATGATAAAAAAAGGAGCCTCATACCATACTAAGAAATCATGTCCAGGTAGATAAAAATCTAAATATGAACAGCAAAGATATAAGACTTTTGGAAGATAATACAGGAGAATATCCTCATGACCTCGGAGCAGAGAAAGATTTCTTAAACAGGACACAAAACCACTAACTATAAAGGAAAAGTGTTAAAATTCAGCTCCTTTAAAACTAGGAGACCATTTAAAGAGTGAAAAGACTAGCCACAACAAAGGAAAAGATATTTGCCATGCACATAACCAACACAGAACTAGTATTCAGAATCCACAAAGAACTCCTACAAGTTATAATAAAAAGACAGTGAACTCAATAAAAAATGGGCAAGAGACTTACATGGGTTCGTGGTAAAAGAAGAAATCCAAATATCCAAAAAGCATGGAACGATGCTTAGTCCCATCTATCAACAGGGACATGAGGAATGAGGGAGGATGGATTACAAAGGGGCAGAGGGAAACTTTCGGGTGTGAGGGGTATGTTCATCATCTCAGTTCCCGGTTTTACAGACATTTACTCATCAAGTTGTCACTCTAAATATGTGCAGTTTGTTGTACATCAATTATAGCTCAACAAAACTGCAACGCGCACACACACATGATGACATACCATTTCGTACCCCCAGACTGGCAAAACATTTTTAAGCCTGGCAG
This sequence comes from Enhydra lutris kenyoni, assembly GCF_002288905.1. Taxonomy (NCBI): domain Eukaryota; kingdom Metazoa; phylum Chordata; class Mammalia; order Carnivora; family Mustelidae; genus Enhydra; species Enhydra lutris. The sequence continues at coordinate 620,033 of NW_019154165.1, read as the reverse complement.
TAACTAGTGTTGAGGAAGACATGAAGGAACAGAAACTGATAGGATGCCGATGGCCATCTAAATTGATTTCAACCACTTCGGAAAACAGTTTGTGTTTATCTGTTAAAGCTGAAGATACACATTTCCCAGTACCCAGCAATTCCACTCCTAGCTATTTAACCTAGACAGATGTGTACATCTTTTCCAAAAGAGATATAGGAGATTCACAGCACATCCCACAGGGCAGCCCAAACTGGAAATAACCGGACAGTCCATCAAGAGGAGAATGGGCAAACTGCGGGATTCTTCTTCTTTTTATTTTTTTTTTGAGAGAGAAGGGTGGGGAACACGTGCATGCAACTGGGAAAGGGGTCAGAGGGAGAGAGAGAATCTTAAACAGGTTCCACGCCAAGCTCAGAGCTTGAGCTCATGACCCTGGGATCATGACCTGAGCCAAAATCAAGAGTCTACCGCTCGATTGACTGAGCCACCCAGGCGCCCCCAACTGTGGGATCCTGTACAGCAAAAGCAATTAAACGACAGCACTTGTAACAACATGTGTGGAGCATGGGAATATAAAGTTGAGCAAAAGAAGGAAGATGCAAAGGAACACATACAGGATGGTTCCGTTTGTATGAATGCAAAAGCCAAGAAATGAAATTCTTCCTTAGGGATGCAGAGGTAGGTGGTAAAACGATAAAGGAAAGCCAGGAGTTTGTTATCCTAAACGTTAAGAGAGTGGCTCCTTGGACGTGGAAGCAGCCACTGTAATTGGTGAAGACAGGGGAGGAGTCTCTGGTATGGGCAAAGTTCTATTTTTGGACCTGGGCGGTGGTTACACTTGTGCACACTTGTAACTATTTTTACAAGTCTACCAGCTGTCCATTTGTCTGAAGCACTTTTCTTCATGTGTCTATGTCCTATTTCACACCAAGAACATTTTTTAAAGACCCGGGACACAAGGGTGAGTTACACCAAATTTACGGGAAGGGCTGAAAGAAAAGGAGTCTAGGAAAAAGACTGCAGGCGGCCTACCAAGAGAGAAGCAGCTCCCAGATTTCCAAAGGGGGTGGACAACAGCTCCAACCCTCCCCCGGCCCCGCCCTGCAGGACACAGCGGAGCGGGGCTGGGAGCCGCCAGCCTGTGTTCTTGCAGCCGTAGCAGGAATATGCTCACGCAAGAGAAAACTGAGCGAAGGCACAAACAGATGAGAATAATACTATTAGAAGGCAAACATATGGGAAAATGTCTCCTCTTCCTTAATGAGCAAAGACACACAAAATTTTAAAACCCGAATGGCCATTTTTTGCCTATTATAGTAGCTGAAATTGAGGGGAGACAGAAGAAATCACAATATGTCAGGCTGAAAGAGTAGCAAATTGATGCCTCGTTACTGGAGACACACGCTATGAATAAATGCCTTCCCTTTAAAATAAAATCTGGCAGTATGCATCAGGAAATTTCACATGATCATACCCTTTTACTCGTAATCCTACTTCTGGGAATCTATGCTAGGAAAATTATGCAAAGGAAGGAAAAGTCTCTATGAATGAGTCTGGAAGTGACTCAAGTGTCCCTCAACAAGGAAACCATTGAAAAGCAACTTTGAGTGCCGCTAAGTAAAAATCATAATTATGATAATGGGGAAGGAAGGAAACTAACACTTATTGAGTGATACTTTTTGACAGGTACTCTATCTATTAGGTGTATTACTCTATTTAGTTTAATACAATCACCTCCGAAGTCTTTGTACTGTTTCTTACATTTAACCATAGACAGACTAATAAATAAAATCTTTTTTAAAAGTCGGGGAGTGCCTGGATGCTGCAGTCATTAAGTGTCTGCCTTTGGCTCGGGTCATGATCCCGGGGTCCTGGGATCAAGCCCCGCATGGGGCTCCCTGCTTGGCGAGAAGCCTGCTTTTCCCTCTCCCACTCCCCCTGCTTGTGTTCCCTTTCTCGCTGTGTCTCTCTCTGTCAAATGAATAAATAAAAATCTTTTTTAAAATTAAAAAATAAACAGAGAAACTGAAGCTCAGAGAAATGACGCAACTTGCCAAAGATCACACAGTTGTGAGTGGAAGAACCAAGATTTGAGTACACATCTGTCTGAATAATAAGCCTCTGTAATTTTCACTCCATTACACTGCAATGTGAAAAAAAATACCTCTACTGGCATTTCCTGAACTTTATTCTCCCAAACACGTAGGGTATTATGAATAAGTTTTCTTTTTTTAATACCAGACATAAAAGGTTTCTTTACCCCTGGACTTCTCAGAGCTTTAATCACTCATTCAACTTTCACTCATTCAACCAGTAATTACTGGGTGTGTCAGACACTTAGGTGTTGGGGACACACCAATGAACCTGAGAGACAAGATCCCTGACCTCATGAAGCTTATATTCCAGTCAGCTGAGGCAAAATGCAAATAAATACCCCCTAAGTTACCCCAGATTGCAGCGGAATTAACAGGGTGACACGATAGATGGGCACTGGGAGGGGAGCTAGTCCAGATGGGTTGACTGATTGCAGAAGGTTCCTCTAAGGTGACTTTTGAACTGAGACCTCAATAGCCTGCAGAGAGACTCTTCCAGGCAGGGGGGACAGCAAATGCAAAGACCCTGAGGAGGGAGAGAGTTTGCTGTTTTCAAGGAATAGAGAGGAGCACAGCATGGCTGGGGGATCAGGAGTGAAACCCAGAGACCACACTGAGGAATTTGGATTCTATTCTAAGAGCAAAGGAAAGCCATTGGTGGGTTTTAGGAGGGTCACTGACATGCTTCGATTAAAAAAGAAAAAATTTACTCTGGCTGCTCTGTGGCTAATAGATTGAAGCAACAATGAAGGCAGGAGACCAATGAGGAGACTGCTGACCAGGGAGAAGACTGCTACAGCGAGCTAACCAGGGAGGACAGTGGCTTGGCCCGGAGTGGCGACTGCAGAGATGGGGAGAAGCAGAAGGATTTGGGTTAGATTTTGAATATTGAGCCAGCTGGACTGGCTGGTGAATGGGAAGTGGGTGATAAGTGAAAGAGAGGAATCCAGAACAAGTCCTAGGTCTTGGGTTTCAGCAGTGTGTGGATGGTGGTGTCACATATTGGGATGGTAAAGATTTGAGGAAGAGAGGGTTTGAGAGGGACAGAGGACTGAGTGGTTATACTTGATGTATATGAAATCTGAGTTGCCCATAGGACATATGAGTGGTGACGCTGGGTGGATTGGCAGTTCAGGGCTGGGGAGAAGTTTGGGAGTCCTTGGAACCTCAATGGTTTAAACCAGATGAATTTCCCTAAGGAGAAGAGAAGAGGACCCAGGATGAGCCTTCGGGCTCTCCAATGCTCAGGTGGCCAGTAGAGAAGGAAAACCCCAGATGGGCAATTGAGTTGTGGACTGAGAAGAGGAGGGCTCTTACGTGCAGTGTTCCCAGGCCTTCTTGACCATGGAACCTGTTTGTCATGAGGCAGCTTGTGCTCATCAAAGCACAAGTAGATGCTGGCTTCTGCTGGCTCTGCAAGTGGAAAGGCAGGCTACAAAATGGTATGCAATTTATGATCGCAACCATGTACACCCACGGACAGAACATGCCTGGCATATATGCTCAATAAGTATTCCTTGAATAAATTAATGAATGAAAAGGAATATGCATATGGACAACAGCCACAACACAACCGCTACCAGGGAATAAACAAAAATGACAGTAGTTGCTAGTCCTGAGATATGTCTAGAGATAGCTTTTCCAACTTGTCTGCGACGTTTCATTGCCTATTTTTTACTAATGGTGTTTTGCCAATTCCGTGCCTCCATCTGTCTCTGCTGCATTCAGGGATACTATTCCCAGACATTCTATAGAAATCCACTCTGCCTGTGTGCTCTTGCTCGTCTTGAAATCCTTGACACCATTCTTGGACTGTTTAATTCCAATTCCATTCAGTTCCAGCAACAAATATTTACTGAATCATCTCCAGCCTAAAGACATGGTATATATGAGGCCTGGCTTTCAAGTTGCTCACGATCTAAAGGGAGATGGATCTGCAAACCTTACTCAAAATCCATTTCTCCTCTAGTCCTCTGTAGTCCACTGTAGTCTTCTTCAGTCTATCCCTGGACTTTTTTTTTTTTAAGATTTTATTTATTCATTTGACACACAGAGAGAGAGCACAAGCTGGGGAGCAGCAGGGAGAGAGAGAGGGAGAGGGAAAGCAGGCTCCCCGATGAGCAAGGAGCCGGATATGGGCTTGATCCCAAGACCCTGGGATCATGACCCGAGCCAAAGGCAGACATTCAACAGAAGGAGCCACCTAAGTGCCCCATCCCTGAACTTTGACACCTATTTGTTCATGCTTTCATGCTTCCAAATCAGTCCCCTCTAGCTTCCAGCTGTAGTCTTACCCCTGCCCCTCCAACTAGCCCACTGAAGTACCTACTCAAGGTAAATAAGCCCCATTGGCAAATATCTGGAATAAAAGATTACAGTGGAGTTTCCACCACGAAGGTGATTCCTTTGAGTTCCTGTGTAAACTGTCTTTATGGACATTTGCTCATTGTTGTTAAACATGTCTCTGTGTGTGTGACTGTTGCTTCTCTGTTTTTGGAAGGACTCCTAAGGATTTTCATAGGTTTTGCTAGGAGAAGCCACCTTTATTTTTATTTTTTTAAGATTTTATTTATTTATTTGACAGAGAGAGACAGCAAGAGAGGGAATACAAGCAGGGGGAGTGGGAGAGGGAGAAGCAGGCTCCCTGCTGAACAGGGAGCCTGATGCGGGGCTCGATCCCAGGACTCTGGGATCATGACCTGAAGTGAAGGCAGAGATTGAACCCCCTGAGCCACCCAGGTGCCCCTAGAAGGCACCTTTGCACTGTACAACACCTCACCTTCCAGCCAGATGTCATCACATAGAGCTTTGAATACGTGAATTGATACATTTTACCGGAAAAGGAAGAAACACTGGCTCATGCAAACATAATAGTTGCTTACATTGGTTGAGAGTCTGTCAAGCATTGTTCCTAAGGGCTTTGTTCAAATTCATGATTTAATGCTCCCAACACCCAGTGAGGAAGATATTAGTAGTACCCTGTTTTACAGAGGAAGTCCAGAAATGTTAAGTAACTCACCGGTGATGTCACAGCTAGGAGGTGACAAAACCGGGATTCATACCCAGACAGTTGGGTTCCAATGCTACCCTTACTGTAGTCACTACAAACTTACTCACGTATACGGATACATCATACATCACCTTCTGTGTTGTTTTAAGTCCGTTAACGTGGATTACTATCTGGTCCATATGAGTCTCTTAAAGCAGACCGAACAGATGTTCACCTCATTAAGTTAGAAGGGGCAACACTTTGAGACACTACAATGACCCCCTTGACCACGTGAACTTACATCCTTTTTGGAGCAAGAGTTTTGTTGAGGTTACAAGAGAGTAATGGGTCTAACATGGCTAAAACAGCTACTATCTTGGAACATTTTAGGTGTAATCCTAATCTCAAAGGAAAAAAAGCCCCCCGAAGGCCTATAATTAATTTACTTTGCTTAAGAAATGTCGTTTCAGCAGAGCAAAGACTACCACTTGGGAACCTTGCCATGGCACTGTTCCTTAAGCCAATTTAGTATCAGACCAGAGGCCTTGGATGGAATCCAAAGGAGGTTTATTTCTGAAGTAATAAGATACCCTTGCTAGATGGCAACTTCCCTTCCTGAGGTAGTCTTATGGTCTGGATACAGAGAAGAAAGTTTTATAGGAAAATCTTGTTATACTATTAGCTAATTAAGTGATCAAGGCACTTCTTTCAAGAATAACAAGTCAGTTGGGACGCTTGGGTGGCTCAGTGGGTTAAGCCTCTGCTTTCAGCTCAGGTCATGATCCCAGGGTCCTGGGATCGAGCCCCACATCGGGTTCTCCGCTCTGCGGGGAACCTGCTTCCTCCCCCCCCCTCTCTCTCTGCCTGCCTCTCTGACTACGTGTGACCTCTGTCTGTCAAATAAATAAATAAAATCTTTAAAAAAAAAAGAATAACAAGTCAGTGAAGAAAAACAGGTACCCTTACGCATGATCAACGAGAGCATTGGTTGGTCTTCCCTCTTTGGAAAAAAGTTCGACAATTAACTATGCAAAACTCAAAGTTCAAAATCCTTTGTCCAGACTGTTCCGTGTGTGGGAATCTATGCTAAAGATATCTCACATCTGTGCATGATATACATTCAAGATGTACATCACAGCATTGTTTGTCATAACAAGAGACCAGAAATAATCTCTTAAGTGTCAATCAGTAGGAAACCAGTTAGATAAATTATGATACAGCCATGTAATGAAATTCTATGCAGCCATTAAAAAAAAAAGAGAACTATTGGGGCACCTGGGTGGCTCAGGGGGTTAAGCCTCTGCCTTCGGCTCAGGTCATAATCTCAGGGTCCTGGGATCGAGCCCTGAATCAGGCTTTCTGCTCAGCGGGAAGACTGTTCCCCCTGCCCCTCTGCCTGCCTCTCTGCCTACTTGTGATCTGTCTGTCAAATAAATAAATAAAATATTTTTAAATTTTTTTTTAAAAAGAGAACTATTCATACAGTGGAATACTACCAGCAATTGAAAAACAAACAAACTGCTGTTACCACTCACAAGGAAGTCAGATACAGAGGAATGCCTACTACATGCTTCCATCTCTACGAAGCTCACAACTTAACTTCCCTTTCTGGCCAAGATGGAGTAATAGGGGCTAGATTTGTCTTCTGGTCTGAAATAACAACAACAAAAGTAGACTATATGGAACTTTGAATTACGGTTTTCAAGAGACTGGACATCAGTAGATGAAAAAGAGCAAATCTTGGGGATCCCTGAGGGACTGGAAACAAACTAGGCGAGCCCTGCAACTGCCTGGGCTTCCTACTACAGGAAAGGCTCCAGGAGACGGTGCAGGGAGGGGGAACCCAATTAGAGCCCAGTGGACATTCCGAGTTGAGCAAATGGGGCTGAGAGTCCAGGAAGACTGAAGCAGCTAGAATCAGCAGGACGGCATTCCGGAGAGGAGGGCACTTCACGGGAAGAGAGAACCTCAGAGATCTGGAAGGAGGATTTCCTCAAGTATTCAGATGAGTACTGATTCGTTTGAAGGAAACTGCTTGAAAAGAACAGAGACAAAAATTGCTGGAGCTCACCTAGGGCGATAAGTAGATGATGTTCTTCTCAAATAAGAGCTGAAAAACTCCTAATTTGTGGGGAATTCATTAGAGTCCTTGGAAGGCTATTGCCTCAGTAGTGGGGTCAAATTAGATCTAGACTGAAGTCTGTTATAAGCCTCACTTAGCAAAACTTGAAAATGAGCCTCAGGTGCACCTTGGGTGACTTGGTGAGTTAAGCATCTGACTCTTGGTTTTGGCTCAGGTCATGATCTTGTGGTCGTGGGATCCAGCCCCCCACCAGACTCTGCGCTCAGTGTGGAGTCTGCTTTGTATTTCTTTCCTTCTCTCTCCCACTCTCGCTCTCTCTCTCTCTCTCTCTCAAATAAATAAATAAATAAATAAATAAATAATATCTTTAAAATAAAATAAAATGGGGCCCCTGGGTGTCTCTGTTGTTAAGCAACTGCCTTCGGCTCGGGTCATGATCCCAGGGTTCTGGGATTCAGTTCTGCATTGGGCTCCCTGCTCAGCAGGGAGCTTGCTTCTCTCTCTCCCTCAGCCTCTCCACCTGCTCGTGCTCTCTCTCTCTCTTCTTCTCAAATAAACAAATAAAATCTTATAAAATAAAATAAAATGAGCCTCAAAGGAATCAAACTGTTTCCAAGTAACTTAACTGCATCCCAGAATAAAGCTCAAGAATCCTTATAGGAATACAAAAATCTAGCACACACAACATAAAATTCACAATGTCTGGCATCTGATCAAATGATAACATTGTGTAAGGCAGAATTGCGAAACGGGCCCCCAAGACTTCCTGACCTAATCCCAATAACTGTGAAGATGGTCTGATAATGTGCCCATAATTATGTTAAGTTTGAAGACAAAAGCCATTTGGGGGATGTAATTAAGAATACTAATCAGTTGACTTTGAATTAATCAAAAGGGAGATTATCCTGGTGGGTCCAATCTAATCACTGAGATCGTAAAAGCAGAGCATTCTCGGGGTTCCTGCTGGCTCAGTGGGTTAAAGCCTCTGCCTTCCGCTCAGGTCATGATCTCAGGGTCCTGGGATCGAGTCCTGCATCGGGCTCTCTGCTCAGTGGGGAGCCTGCTTGCCCCTCCTCCTCTGCCTGCCTCTCTGCCTACTTGTGATCTTTCTCTGTCAAATAAATAAATAAAATCTTAAAAAAAAAAAAAAGCAGAGCGTTCTCTCTAGCTGGTAGTAGAGGAGGAACTGAGAGAGATTCCAAATGTAAGAAGGATTCAGCACACCGTTACTAACTTGAAAATGGAAAGAGCCAAGTGTCCAGGGATGAAAGTGGTCCCAAGAGACTGAGAGTGGCCCAAGGCTGTCAGCCAACAAGAAAACAGGTACCTCAGTCCTACAAGTGCCAAGAAATCACTTGAATGGGCTGGGAAGCAGATTCTTTTCCAGAGGCTCCAAATAAGAGCCCAGACCAGCTGACTGCTTGGTTTTCAGTCTTGTGAGACCCTAAGTGGAAAATCCAGTCAAACCTACCCAGACTTCTGACCTATAACACTGTGAGATTATCCATAAGTATTGTTGCTTTTAAAGTGCTAAGTTTATAATAATTTGTGATTTAAAAAAAAACTAATACAGGGGTGCCTGTGTGGCTCAGATGGTTAAGTGTCTGCTTTCAGCTCAGGTTATGATCCTGGCGTCCTGGGATTGAGCCTCATGTCAGGCTCCCTGCTCAGCAGAGAGCCTGCTTCTCCCTTTGCCTCTGACTTTCCTGCTTGTGCTCTCTTTCTCTCTCAAATGAACCAATAAAATCTTTAAGATAAAAAATTTTTAAAAACTAATACATCATGTAAAGTTGCAAAAAAAAAAAACAACCCACAGAGGAAGAAAAATAACCAATATAAACAGCAAGAACCAGATGATATATTTAATACACAGGGATGTTAAAACTGCTATTAAAAATATCTTTCAGGGGCACCTGGGTGGTTCAGTCTGTTAAGCGTTCAACTCTTGGCTTCAGCTCAGGTCATGATCTCAGAGTCCTGAGATCCAGAGTCAGACTCTGAACTCAGCAGTGAGTCTGCTTCTCTCCCTCTCCCTCCGCCCTTCCCCCAACGCACATGCACTCTCCCTCTCTCTAAAACAAATAAATCTTTAAAACAATATATTTCATATATTCAAGAAGACAGAAGAAAGAATAGCATAATAAGAAGAGAAATAAGTATTTTAAAGTACCCAGATAAAATTTCCTATAAATAACTGAGATGAAAATTATATTATGTGAAACTAACAGAGGATTTAATACTGCAAAAGACAAGATTGGTGAACTTGAAAACAGATAAAGTAAACTTCAGAGCAAAAAATTGTTACCAAGGACAAAGAGGGAAATTACATAATGATAAAAGAGTTGGAGAAGTGATGGCAGCAAAACGGCCATGAAGGCAATTCCAAATGCCCATCCCTCCACAGAAACCTCAAAAAACAAGCAGAAACTGTTAGAATCAACTTTGTCAGAACTCTAGAAAATAGTTTTACAGAAACTAAGCAAATGCTGAATCAAGAAAGAGGAAATTTGGGATGCTTGAGTGGCTCGGTGGGTTAAGCATTTGCCTTTGGCTTGGGTCATGATCCCAAGGTCCAGGGATCCAGTCCTGTGTCAGGCTTCTTGTTTGGTGGGGAGCCTGCTTCTCCCTCTCCCTCTGCCTGCCCCATGCCTTGCTTGGGCCCTCTCTCTGACAAATAAATAATAAAATCATTAAAAAAGAGGAAATTTAAAAATGGTAAGAAAACTTTCTGGCTTTGCCCTTGCCCCACTCCTTCCCTGGCTGGGTGTTGGTGTTGAAGATGACACCCTAACCCATGCTGTGTGGCCCTGCTCCCTGGTTTCAGAGGGAGTAGAGAAAACCTCATTTGAAATTTATTTTGTTTGTTCTAAGCTGTCTGGGGACTAGCTAAAGGACTGACTGAAAACGTTTATTTCTGGGTTGCCTGGGTGGCTCAGTGGGTTAAGCCTCTGCCTTTGGTTTAGGTTGTGATTCCAAGGTCTTGGGATCGAGTCCCGCGTCGGGCTCTCTGCTCAGCAGGAAGCCTCCTTCTCCCTCTCCCACTCCCCCTGCTTGTGTTCTCTCTCTTGCTGTGTTTCTCTCTCTGGTCAAATAAATAAAATCTTTTTTTAAGAAAAGATCTGAAAAGACTCTAAAGGTTTCATTTCTGGGTAATCTCAAAGCTCAGTGTGAGCAGTAAGCAAAGGCTACGACGGAGTTGCAAGTGGTCTGCCTAAAAATTGAAAGAGTGATCCCGTACAGAGCCAATCCACAAATACTAGGGAAGGAGCTATCTGCTTGTTTGTCTTAGTTCCTGTTATTCAAGGAAACCTGTTAAAATACTGGTGCACATAAGCTAAAGGAACAGAGAATTCAAGGACCCCACAAGAGGAATACAGTCGTTACAAAAATAGTTCGGAAAAGTTGAGCCCAATGAATGGATAAATATAGCCTTCAACAATCAAGAACAGCAAAGCCCGAAGAAGGACAAGAATCTGGTTTCCGGATTTTCCACATTATAATATCCAAACATCCAATTTCAACCAAAAACCACCAGGCAAACAAAGAAATAGGAAAGTATGGCCTAGTCAAATATAAAATAAACTGAGAGAGATTGTGCATGATATCCAAGCGTTAGACTTAATGGACAAAGACTTTGAAACAACTCTCTTAAATATCCTCAAAGAGCTTAGGGAAACCATGAACAAAGAACTAAAGGAAACCAGAAAAATTTTGTATGAACAAAGTAAGAATATCAATAAGGAAACAAAAATTTAAAAATAATGTTTAAAAAATTATAAAAAGGAGCAATTAGAAATCTGGAGCTGAAAGTACATGATGGTCTATATAGAAAATCACAAGAAATCTATGAAACAAACACCAAAAACAACAACAACAAAAAAACTAACAAAAAACTCCAACGTCCTAAAACAAATAAATGAGTTCAGCAAGGTTGCAGTATACCAGATCAACATAGAAAAGTCAACTGCGGGGCACCTGGGTGGCTCAGTCGATAAAGCATCTGACTCTTGGTTTTGGCTCAGGTCATGACTTCAGGATCATGAGATTGAGCCCTGTATCAGGCTCCACACCTATGGAACCTGCTTAAGGTTCTCTCTCTTTCCCTCTCCCTCTGCCCCTCCACCTCCCCCACCCCTGCTCAAGTGCTTGGTCTCTCTCCCTCTCTCTCCCTTTCTCAGTAAATAAAAGAAAATAAAAAGAAAAAACTCAATTGTATTTCTAAATATTAGAAATGTACATGTGAGGGGGACCTGGGTGGCTCAGTGGGTTAAGCATCTGCCTTGGGCTCAGGTCATGATCCCAGGGTCCTGGGAACGAGCCCTACATCAGGCTCCCAGCTCAGCCTCTCCCTCTGCCTGCCGCTCCCCCTGCTTGTGCGCGTTCTCTCTCTCTCTCTCTCTCTCTCACTATCTCTCTCTATGTCTTAAAAAAGAAATGGACAATATCATCCACAATCACTCAAGGAAAATACATAGATATAAACCTAAGAAAACATGTAAAGGACTTGTACACTGAAACTACAAAATGCTGATAGAAGAAATCAAAGATTTATTTATTTTTTTTTAAAGATTTTATTTATTTATTTGACAGAGAGAGAGAGAGAGAGAGATCACAAGTAGGCAGAGAGGCAGGCAGAGGGGGAGAGGGAAGCAGGCTCCCCACAGAGCAGAGAGCCCCATGCGGGGCCTGATCCCAGGACCCCAGGATCATGACCCGAGCCAAAGGCAGTGACTTAACCCACTGAACCACCCAGGCGCCCCGAAATCAAAGATTTAACTACATGGAGAGAGATACTGTGCTCATGTATTGCAGGACTCAACACAGTAATGATGTCAGTTCTCCCCAAAAGGTTATACAGGTTTTACAACATTCCTATCAAAATCTCAGCAATATTTTTTGTTGATACAGACAAGATTATTCTAGAATGTATATGGAAAGGTACAAAGAACTAGAACAGCTAAAACAATTTTGAAAAAGAAGAGGGGCTCCTGGGTGGCTCAGTCGGTTAAGTGTCTGCCTTTGGCTCAGGTCATGATCTCAGGGTCCTGGGATCGAGTCCCATATTGGGCTCCCTGCTCAGAGGGGAGCCTGCTTTTCCCTCTCCTCTTCTTCTCCCTGCCACTCCCCCTACTTGTGCTTGCTCACTCTCTCTCTCTGTCAAATAAATAAATAAATTTTTTTTAATTTTTAAAAGATTTTATTTACTTATTTGACAGACAGAGATCACAGTAGGCAGAGCAGCAGGTAGAGAGAGAGAGGAGGAAGCAGGATCCCTGCTGAGCAGAGATCCCAACTCGGGGCTTGATCCCAGGACTCTGGCATCATGACCTAAGCCGAAGGCAGAGGCTTAACCCACTGAGCCACCCGGGCGCCCCAATAAATAAAATATTTTTTAAAAAAGAATAAAGTGGGATGAATCACTCTATCCAACTTTAAGACTTAGTCTGTAGCTACACTAATCAAGACTGCATAATACTGTGTGATATTGTGGAAGGATAGACACATAGACCAATGGAATAGAACAGAGAATATAGAACAGACTCACACAAGTACAGCCAACTGATTATTATGAACAGAAGTGCAAAAGCAATATAATGAAGGATAATGCTTTCACTAAAAGAGGCTGGAGCAATTGGACATCTATAGGCAGAAAAAAATGGACTTCAATCTAAACCTCACATTTGCCACAAAAATGAACTCAAATGGATCATAGATTTCAGTGTAAAACATAAAACTATAATACCTTTAAAAAATGAATTAGGAGGGGCACCTGGGTGGCTCAGTTGGTTAAGCAACTGCCTTCAGTTCAGGTCATGATCCCGGGGTCCTGGGACCAACCCCACATGGTGCTCACTGCTCAGTGGGGAGCCTGCTTCTCCCTCTCCCTCTGCCTGCAGCTCCCCCTGCTTGTGCTTGCTCTTTCTCTCTCTCTATTTCTCTGACAAACAAATAAGTAAATCTTTTTTAAAAAGAAATGAAATAGGAGAAAATCTTTGGGATCTAAGGCTTGATAAAGAGTTCTGAGACATAACATAAATAATCTATAAAAGAAAAAACATTAAGGACTTTTTCTCTGGAAATAAAAACCCTCTAAAGAGGATGAAAAAATAAGCTCAGAGACTGGGAGAAAACATTTGCAAACCACATATCCGACAAAGTACTCATATTTAGAATATATAAAGAGCTCCTGAAACTCAACAGCAAAAAAAAAAAAAAAAAAAAAAAAATCCAATCAGAAACTGGGAAAAAAATAACACATGTTTCACTGAAGAGCATATACAGACAGCAAATTAACACATGAAAAGATGCTTAACATCATTAGCCATCAGGGAAATATACATTAAAGCCACAACGAGGTATCAGTACACACCTATCCAAATAGGTAAAATAAAACATTGTGGTAAATTGAAATGCTGGTGACTAGGCAGAGAAAGATCACCCATACATTTCTTGTAGGAATATGAAATGGTACAGCCACTCTAAAAAAAGGGCATGGCAATCTCTTACAAAACTCAACATGCTTACCATGCATCTCAGCAATAACACTCTTGGAAACTATCCTAAAGAAATGAAAACTTGCATTCACCTAAAAACCTGTATCTTCATTAAGATCAACTCTTCTGCACAGCAAAGGAAACAGTCAACAAAACTAAAAGGGAACCTACGAAGTGAGAGAAAATACTTGGAAATAACATATGAGATAAAGAGCTAGTATCCAAGATCTATAAAGAATTTATCAAACTCAACCCCCCAAAACCAAATAATCCAGTCAAGAAATGGACAGAAGACACGAACAGACATTTCTCTAAAGAGGACATACAAATGGCCGACGGACCCATGAAAAAGTGTTCATCATCACTCGGCATCAGGGAAATACAAATCAAAACTGCAATGAGATATCACCTCACACCAGTCAGAATGGCTAAAATTAACAAGTCAGGAAATGACAGATGCTGGCGAGGATGAGGAGAAAGAGGAACCCTCCTACACTGTTGGTGGGAATGCAAGCTGGTGCAGCCACTCTGGAAAACAGCATGGAGGTTCCTCAAAAAAGTTGAAAATAGAGCTACCCTATGACCCAGTAATCGCACTACTGGGTATTTACCCTAAAGATACAAATGTAGTGATCCGAAGGGGCACGTGCATCCCAATGTTTATAGCAACAATGTGCACAATAGCCAAACTATGGAAAGAGCCCTGATGTCCATTGACAGATGAATGGATAAAGAAGATGTGGTATAGGGCGCCTGGGTGGCTCAGTGGGTTAAGCCTCTGCCTTTCGGCTCAGGTTGTGATCTCGGGATCCTGGGATCGAGCCCTGCATCGGGCTCTCTGCTTGGCGGGGAGCCTGCTTCCCCCTTTATCTCTGTCTGCCTCTCTGCCTACTTGTGATATCTCTCTCTCTCTCTCTCTGTCAAATACATAAATAAAATCTTAAAAAAAAGAAGATCTGGTGTATATATACACAATGGAATACCACTCAGCCATCAGAAAGGATGAGTACTTACCTTTTACATCAATGTGGATGGAACTGGAAGGTATTAGGCTGAGTGAAATAAGTCAATCAGAGAAAGACAATTATATGCTTTCACTCATATGAGGAATATAAGAAACAGCACAGAGGGGGAAGGGAGGGGAAAACTGAATGGAAAAAAGCAGAGAGGGAGACAAACCATGAGAGAATCTTTTTTTTTAAGATTTTATTTATTTATTTGACAGAGAGAGAGAGATCACAAGTAGGCAGAGAGGCAGGCAGAGAGAGAGGAGGAAGCAAGCTCCCTGCTGAGCAGAGAGCCCCATGCGGGGCTCGATCCCAGGACCCTGAGATCATGACCTGAGCTGAAGGCAGAGGCTTAACCCACTGAGCCACCCAGGCGCCCCTGTTGTTTTCATTCTTGTAATTAGTTTGTGCCTATCCTCCAGGTGCCCGTTCTTTGCCTATTGCACAAGGTGCTTGAAATTTAAAATACTGATTGAAGTTCCTCTGAAAGCTGTCTTCAGTTATTAATCCAATCATATATTTTAAACAACAATTTTTTAAAAGATTAAATCATTTAAACTGACTTAATCTGGGCACTCTTCCTGCATATCAGTTACTTTAAAAAGCCAAGTATATTTCAGATATGCCACTTAAAATTCTACATTCACAAATCAGAATGTGCAATGAGGAAAAATAAATATTTAGGAAATAGATCCTAATTTTTGATTTAAAAAGATATTTTAGTAGTGTTAAAACATAAAATTTTCTCTTTTTTTTAATTTTATTTTTTATAAACATATAATATATTTTTATCCCCAGGGGTACAGGTCTGTGAATTGCCAGGTTTACACACTTCACAGCACTCACCATAGCACATACCCTCCCCAATGTCCATAACCCCACCCCCCTCTCCCAACCCCCCCTCCCCCCATCAACCCTCAGTTTGTTTTTTTTTTTTTTTTAAAGATTTTATTTATTTATTTGACAGAGAGAGAGATCACAAGTAGGCAGAGAGGCAGGCAGAGAGAGAGAGGAGGAAGCAGGCTCCCCGCTGAGCAGAGAGCCCTATGCGGGGCTCGATCCCAGGACCCTGAGATCATGAACTGAGCCGAAGGCAGAGGCTTTAACCCACTGAGCCACCCAGGCGCCCCCCTCAGTT
>NW_019154165.1:563641-604147 GCF_002288905.1 Enhydra lutris kenyoni | reverse complement strand
TTTATTTATTTATTTGACAGAGAGAGAGATCACAAGTAGGCAGAGAGGCAGGCAGAGAGAGAGGAGGAAGCAGGCTCCCCGCTGAGCAGAGAGCCCTATGCGGGGCTCGATCCCAGGACCCTGAGATCATGAACTGAGCCGAAGGCAGAGGCTTTAACCCACTGAGCCACCCAGGCGCCCCCCTCAGTTTGTTTTGTGAGATTAAGAGTCACTTATGGTTTGTCTCCCTCCCAATCCCATCTTGTTTCATTTACTCTTCTCCTACCCCCTTAACCCCCCATGTTGCATCTCCTCTCCCTCATATCAGGGAGATCATATGATAGTTGTCTTTCTCCGATTGACTTATTTCGCTAAGCATGATACCCTCTAGTTCCATCCACGTCGTCGCAAATGGCAAGATTTCATTTCTTTTGATGGCTGCATAGTATTCCATTGTGTATATATACCACATCTTCTTTATCCATTCGTCTGTTGATGGACATCTAGGTTCTTTCCATAGTTTGGCTATTGTAGACATTGCTGCTATAAACATTCAGGTGCACGTGCCCCTTCGGATCACTGAGAGAATCTTAAGTACAGGAAAAAGAGGGTTGCTGGAGGGAAGGTGGGTGGGGGGATGGGGTCAGTGGGTGATGGGCATTAAGGAGGGCATGTGATGTGATAAGCACTGGGTGTCGTATGCAACTGATGAATTACTGACCTCTACCTCTAAAACTAATGATGTACTCTATGTTGGCTAATTGAATTTAAATTTAAAAAAGAAAAAAAAGAAAATCCAGTTTACAAATGTTGACAGCCACTTTATTTACGATATCTCCCAAATGGAAACAACCCAAAGGTTTTTCAACAAGTGAATGGTGAAACAAACCGATCCATCTATAGCATGGTCTCTTACTGAAAATCATACAAATACTGAAGATAAGCGTAGGGTGGTTTGGCAGCAGAAGGAGGGAAGTGCCTAGCTCAGCCTGGGAGAATTAGAGAAGAGAGGAAGACTTCCAGGAGGAACTGGCCCCCGAGCATGGTCTTGAGAGGTAAATAAAAGTTAACTAGGTAAGAAATGGGGGAAGAGTATTCCAGGAAGACAGAACACCATGTGCAAAGGCGTGAAGTCTTCAGAGAGCACCATACATTTGAGGGCCTGCAAATGGCACCTCGACATGGTTGAAGCCCCCTGGGGTAAGAGATGAGGCTGCAGTTGTCAGCAGAAAGGCCCTTGGGTCTCCAGGCTAAGGAGCCTCTCAGATCACAGGGAGCCACTAAAGGGTCTTCAATGGGGGGAATGAGTGTCAGATCTGTGTTTCCGAGAGCTCTCTGCCAGACATCCGGGAGCAGAGCTCGAAGGGGATGAGACTGACGGCTGAGAGACTACACATGGAGTCTTTTCCAACGGTCTGGAGAATGTGCAAAAGGCTGTGGCAGGGGGGCGAGGGCAAGAGATGCCTGGTGAATCTCCACAGAGTATTCGTTGTTCACTGTACAGCGATGAGGGGCAGGGAGATGAGCTGTTCAGAAGGCAGAATCCATAAGACACGGAGACATGTTCCTGAGGAGGAGGACAGAGAAGACCTCTTCCCCACTGTCCCCCTCCCACCGCCTTGGCTATAGTGCTCTGCCCACTGGCCCCCACCCACACCGTGTTCCTTCTTGCCTCTGTTTCTGGGCTTGGGAGGTCCAGTAGGCAGAGGTGATCACCTTCTAGACTACTCAGAACAAACACACTGATGCATAAGCCAGAGGTGAATTGATTTCTGTATGGCGGGGGCATAACTTGGCCCTGGCACATCCTGGGCAGAGTGCCCCCTTGGAAGGCATCAGGTGCCTGGGAAACTGACTTGAACATGCGCTCAAAACAAAGGGAACCAGGTGTTTCTTGGGCTTTGCGTAGGGGAAGGCAAAGCCTGGGGCAGTGGCATCATGCCGGAACAACGGACTAGCTTGGATGTAAGACAGATCTGAGTTCAGAGCCCAGCCCTGCCACAGTCCCCAGATGTGCAACCTTGCACACATCTCTTAATTCCTCTGAGCCTGTTTCTTCAGCTCTCAAATGGCAACAGGGAGTCTCTGCAAATAAGACTGTTGTGAAAACAGGGGTGCCCAGCTGCCTCTGCTGGTAGAGCGGGCAACTCTTGATCTTGGGGTTGTGAGTTTGAGCCCCATGCTGGGGGTAGAGAGTACTTAAAAATAAAACCCTGAAACAAAAGACTGTTGTGAAAACTCAAGGAGATAACAAAGGGACAGCACCTGGCTCATGCTATGTATGCCACTTGCATTGGTTGTTTTCCACTGTCTCAAATGAATGCTGCCTCAGAAAAAAATGAGAAATTCACCTCACAGGATATCAGAATATTAATGTACTCCAGCAACTGCAGCTCTCGCTTAGATAATGCTGGACGGGGGCACCTGGGTGGCTCAGTCATTAACCGTCTGCCTTTGGCTCAGGTCATGATCTCAGGGTCCTGGGGTAGAGCCCCACATTGGTCTACCTTCTTGGCGGGAAGCCTGCTTCTCCCTCTCCCACTCCCTCTGCTTCTCCCTCTCCCACTCCCCCTGCTTCTCCCTCTCCCACTCCCCCTGCTTCTCCTCTCTCACTGTGTCTCTCCCTGTCAAATAAAAAAATAAAATCTTAAAAAAAAAGGACAATGCTGGACAAACACAGATGGAATCTTCTTCTCTGAAGCCCTTTTATATTTTTATTTACTTATTTCTTTTAGAGAGAGAGAGCGCTCATGAGCCTGAGCAAGGGGAAGAGGGGCAGAAGGAGAGGGAGAATCCTAAGCAGGCTCCACACCCAGCACAGAGTCTGACTCAGCAATCGATCTCACAACCCTGAAACCATGACCTGAGCCGAAATCCAGAATCGGAAGTTCAACTGACTGAGCCACCCAGGTACCCCTGAAACTCCCTTTTAAAAACCATTTGTTCAAAGTTTCATTATCTCCTGCCAAACATGTTAACAATGGCAAGAAAAGGATTAGAAAGGTCTTTGGCCACCGGCTGTGCTCAGGAGACACATCCATCCCATGGGCAATATACTTGCACCCATTGGCCACGATGGGTGGCTACTTTTGCAGGTGGCTGATCTCATCCACCATGTACCGATTTTCCTTGCTTTCAGTTTCCAAAGGTGACCTTTTTCTACCCTTGTCTCCAGAAGCTGGGGCCCAGAGCTCCCCATGGATTGACACCTCTGAATGGGATCAACAAGATCTCTGTGCTCTGTTGCTTTAAGCACCCCTTTTAACCTTTGTGGGGGAGGGGGCTCTAGGCTGGAAAAGAAATTGCAGCCCTTGGCTGTGGAGCAGGTAGGGCAGGACAGGGAGTCTCTGTCAAGGTTTATGAACTGTCCTGGGCAGAGGGCTGTCAGCTTCCCCTTCCTCATTTTCCTTGTTTAAGAAATATGTAGAAGAATCAGTCTGAGGAGATAATTAATAGAAAATACAACTGGCAGCCGTTCCTGGCTCTGACTCACTGTGCACACTCCCGCAGTCGTTACCATGGTTTCAAGGCTGAAGTTTTCTCCCCTCTGCCCCCCTGCCCGCTCTTATGTTCATTTGTCACTCCGCTCCACAGACTCCTCCACAGTCGGCCTCCACAGGCTGGTGCAGACTTAACCCTGTAGAGAAGCTAGCTTTTTGGGGTGTTTATTTTACAAATAATGTTTATTGCTTTTTTTTTCTTGAATAAAATAAAAATGCAGGCCAATGGATATAAACAGAATCTAACGTAAACAGAAAAAAAAATGGAAGGTAGGCACAAATTCACATTCCAGACCAAACACTTAAGAATCATTTTAAAGATGTATTTATTTTAGAGAGAGAGAGCAAGAATGGGGGAGATGTGGGGCAGAGGGAGAGAGAGGCACAAGCAGGCTCTGTGCTGAGCGGGGACCCCGACATGGGGCTCGATCCCACCACCCTGAGATCATGACCTGAGCCAAAACCAAGAGTCAGATACTTAACTGACTGTACTACCCAGGTGCCCAAAGAATTTTTTTAAAGATTTAATTTTTTTAAATCATTTTTAATTTAAATTCAATTAGTTAACATACAAATGTATTATTTGTTTCAGGGTACAGGTCTGTGATCCATCAGTCTTATATAATACCCAGTGCTCATTACAACACATACGCTCCCCAATGTCTATCACCCAGTAACCCCACCTGCCACCCCCTTCAGCAACCCAGTTTGTTTCCTGAGGTTAAGAGTCTCTTAAGGTTTGTCCCCCTCTAAAGACTTAATTTATTTTTAAGTAATCTCTACATCCAACTTGGGGCTCAAACCCACAACTCTGAGATCAATAGTCCCGTGCTCCACAGACTGAGCCAGCCAGTCACCCCGAACACTGAAGATTTTATCGTATTTCCTTCCCCATCTTTTTGTGACGCATACTGCATAGTTGAGATTGTACATGATTTTAAATCTGACTGTCCTATAGTGCTTTTGACCTTGAAACCCCCCAGCAGGCCTATGTCCATCCTCTTCTTTGAACTGCTGGTCTCTAGGTACTGCTTTGGGTAAGTTCAGCCACTTAGAGGCTTGCTTGTTATTATCGCTGCTGTTATCTGCTGGAACACGCAGAGCTCTCACAATGTTCCAGGCACTAAGCTTCTGTCAGGTGCATCTGCCATTTAATGCCGGCTCTTCACTGGGAGCTGAACTCTGCTTCATTCCCCCTCTTCATGCCATAACCAGTGGTCACAGGAAAGGCTGTTACTATGGAAAACCAGAAGTAAAGGGGCCTCCTGGGCTTCTTGCCTGTGGATAAGCTGATGAACATGAGGCCACACTGTTGCTGCTGAAGCCCAACCCCCACCTTCCAGCTGACTTGAAAAGTCAGTATAGGGGCAGGATCCACCTCGGAAGTGGGGGACCAATGATTCTCTCAGCACTGGATGCGTTTCCCATCGTTGATCACTCCCAGATGGAAACAAGGAGTGCCCGAGATGTCTTGTGTCCAAATGCCACAGCAGTACAACATAAGGGGGCTGCTTGTTATGTATGAGTTGGGGGTGGGCACAGTCTCAAAAATGCCTGATCCTTTGGTGTGGGAATGAAGCATCCCAAGTGCAGCAAGGCTGTATCCAAAAACTAAACTCTGAACTGGAGAACCCGTATATTCTGGCCGGCAGTGGCAAACTACCAGCAGGGTAGCTTAAGACGGCAAGGGACAGCCATCTTATGGAGTAAAGAAAAAGCCCCGACCTTACATACAAATTGGGAGAAGAGGGTTTGCAGATAAGGGAAGAAAGTGTGAGGACACAAATTCGAAACCCATTCATCCTCAGCTAACATTCTATGAGTTAGTCATTGGTTTATGTGCTTTACAAATTTGAACTTGTTTAATTCTCTTAACATCCTGTAAGTAGGTACTATTATCAACAACTCCATTTTACAGATGATGAAACTGAGCCAAAGAGGGATGAGGTAATTTCCTCAAGGTCACAGAGCTAGTAGCCAGATGGTGGAACAGGGATTGGAGGTGAGGTGGGCTGGCTCCAGAATGCATGCTTTTAAGTACTTTTTATGCTGCACCGTTACAGAAATTTGGGAAAACACACAGAAACACACACAACAACCTGTACTAGCACCACTGGTCCCATTTTGCTGGATAGCCTTCCTGTCTTTCATATGCACACTTTCTCTTTTTCCAGAAAAATGTACCCTATTTCATAGCTTGGTCTGTAACCTTCCTTAAGGCCATTTCCTGTGTCTCTACAGACAGCTTTACACTCGTTATTTTAAATGGCGCATATCCTTTTGTGTGGTTGAGACATTATTTATTTAAGCAATACCCTATGGAGGGACATTTAGCCTGCTCGCAATTCTTCCTCCATGACAAGAGGCAGAGGGGTGATAGCCTTTTTTAATAAAACTACCTTTTAAATCCAATCACCTACAAACGCAGACTAAAATTTCAAAATGAAAAAACCGCAACGGAGGGCAGGTCTGTGCTTGGGAAGGAGCAAAAAGAGGGAGCCGCCACTGCGGTTCTTCCTCCCTTCCCTTTGTCTGGAGGCCCCACGGGATTGGTTAGAGCCGGCGCCAAGGGACTGCAGAGGCCCGCGCCATCCACTACGCACGCGTAGAGGAACCGGCCGAGAAGTGGGGGAGCACGGGAGCTGGCGCAAACAAGTGCGTGCGACAGAAAAAACAACAACAACCAAAAAACCGCATAGGCGGGGTTTCCCGCCCCTGCTCTATCTTTGGCTCCGCCCCCCCGAACGATCCAAACTTCTTATTGGTCAGCCATCTTCAGCTCCACTGGTCCAAGGGTCCAAGGACCGGGTCTGCCCCAGAATATGCCTGCTTCCAGGGCCGCAGCAAAAACGGTCCGTTTGGGTGCCGTTTTCAGGCATGTGTTCCGGTCATGCCCGTGGGGCCTGAAGGGGCTTTGTACGGCAAACGAAGCCTTTGAGGGTTCTGCCGCAAGTTCCGAAGATGCCGCCCAAGGGAAAAAGTGGTTCCGGGAAAGGGGGGAAAGGTAGAGCGGCCGGAGCAACCAGAGAGAATGGGGTCGGGTGAGGAGGAGGTCGCAGACCGGCGATCCCCGGGGTCCGGGACGGGGGCAGCTGGTGGCCAGTGACTAGAGGAGGGTTGACCGGGAAGTGAGAAGTTGGAGGCAATCAGTGCGGACTTCTTTGGAAAGCCTTAATTGAAAAAAGCATAAAAATTAGGTGGTAGATAGGAGAGGACAGAAGATGAAGAGAAAGTTCTGTTTCTTCAGAATGGAGAAAACCTGAGAGTGAGGCTGACGTGAAGGACCCAGATCCAGTAGAGTTAGGGAGGTAAGGGTTTAGAGGAGTGAGATTTGAGAAAATAGGGTCCAGGACAGAGGTGGAGAAGTTGACCTTTGAATAGGAGCAGGATCACGTTATGCTTGAGGTCATAGGGAAAGAGACGAGGATGGGCATGGTGGTAAAAACTGGAGCCGAAGTGGGGGTGGAGTTGGTAGGGTATCATGATTAATGGCCTCAATTTCTTATTAAAGTGGAAGGCAAGAGTAATTTTGAAAACTGAGGGGCAGGGACTGAGTGGGGGTCTTGAGAGTGGTAAAGGTTTGGAGTGGCCATTGGGGGTGATGGGAAAAGGAACAAAACACTAATAAAAGGATCAGCCCTCGAGGCTGAGAGCCTAAGGTTGGAAGCTCATGAATCTGTAGAAGACACAATCTACACAGTCATGATTTACCTGGTAACCAGCAACTGGCATAATATAGGATTGAAAAGAGCTAGATGGAGCCTTGAGCCAAGGTTGAGGGTTTGTTGGACAATAATAGAATAGCAAAACACGGTGATTAAGGGTGCCAGTGGAAACACAAATGATCAAGCGTGGGGTTCAGAAATTTCATAGTCTAGGAGAACATAGCAGGATAAAGGTACAGTAGTGGGGAGTGGTTTCTGTGAAGCCCAAGAGCCAGGGTTGTGGGAGTAAGGCGTGAGAAGACCGGAAGAACATGAAATTGTAGCCAGCGACTGAACTATTAGTTTTTGGAGGCATGGTTCCATCATGTGCCCTTGGGAGCAGGTGGCCCAGTGTAGAAGGCATGGACATTCAGGAGGGAGGTCCAAAAGTGTGAAGTTAGGCTGTTGGATGGTTCCTCAGCATAGGTGATGAGGTCAGTCATTCAAGGTGATGACGAGAGTGAGGGTGGAAAGGAATCCTGAAACTGCTGCCAGAATCCTCAGTCAGAGGGAGTGAGGTGGCAGTCAGATGGCAGCATCCGGCAGGGGAGAGGATGGGATGACCGGAAGCCATCTTCGTTCAAGAGTGAACATACAGCAAACCCACTTAAAAGTTTGGTGTAGTAAAATTCCTTTGGCAGTAAGATGTTCTTAGGTGTTTGGTGGTTGGTGTTTTGGGTTTTCAGTTTAGTTGGATATTGAACAACTGTTGTGTGCCAGGTACTTTGCTAGGCATTGGAGATACTCAGACAAGGAACATGGAGTCTCCTGATTAAAGACTTTTCAGTGGCTCCCTTTTCTAGGACAAATTCCAGGTTCCTTAGTGGGAGTCATAGGCCCACGTGCCCTAGCTCTCAGTCCCCTGCCCTGGACTAATCTCATAACGCTCCCACCTCAGATTGGGCTTCATCTGTAGTTTCTGACACGTCCCACATTGTTCCACCACCCTGTGTTGTCTCCTCATCCTTGTCCTTTCTTCCTTTGGTCAGCTTCCGCTCATCCAGAAAACCTTCTTCCCTAAGTGGCTGAAATGATCCTCTATGCTTCTATAGCCTTCTGTCCATAGATCGTAGGTCATTCTCCTAAAGTGATCTGTTTACATGTGTCTTCCCCAGTAGACTATGAGGTCCTTGAAGGAAGGTACCATGGCTTGTTCATCTTTGTATCCCCAGTGTCTGGAATTTAGTAGTTATTTAGGAAATGTTTATTGAACTGAACATTTAATCCAGCAATAGTTCTTACGAACATCAGCCCCTAACAGTAAGTACGCTGCTGTGAACACAGAAGTTGGCTTATTCGACATCTTATAAGAGCTCAGGGATTTGCTCTTAGTGGGCAGGATTTCAAATTGGGTCCAGAGAATCTGGACCGGGCTTTCAGCACTCTGGTTCACCCATCAGCACACTCACTTGTCTATCCCTTTCACATAAAGGGTTTCTGTAAGGCACACATTTCTTGTTTTAAGAGAGGTAAGTCACAGACAAATTCAGCCTCATGTAGTAGGGTGTCTGGCAAAGGGCCCTTTTGAAGTGTGGTGCTATGACAGATTATCGGCTCCTATTATCTCGGCTCTTTGCGTAAGTATCAAGATGCATTTTAAATGAGTACCTGTGATCTCTTCTCTAAAGGGGGAGCAGCCTCTGGGAGTGACAGTTCTGACAAGAAGGCTCAGGGTCCCAAAGGTGGTGGCAGTGCAGTAAAGGTGAGTCACTCGTTCCTTTTTTTTTTAATGTTGAATATCAATAACATATATACACATGTTACTTTGGAACCCAGGAAAGGAAAAAGACAGTATGCTGAACTCATTCTAAGAGGCTAGCCTAATATGGCTATAGGATCAACATAACATAAAATTGGAAGACAGGGACCAGTCTCACGTATGCAAGGTAATTCCTTTTAAGCGTTTTCTCAAACATACCACATTTCTTCATACTTGTATTGCTTCTTGAAATGTACACTTCATACATTTTAAGAAACGATAGAGTATTAACACAAAAGTATTAGGTACCCTTAATACATATCAAGAAACAATACAAAGTACGAAGAAAATAAGTAAGTGAATGACCTGTCTCTCTGAAGAAAATGATATTTTATAAAACCAAGGGCTTAGATAAACAGGCAAAGGCGCAGGTCTCCTCAGATAGCTCCCCCATGGGTAAGCTACAGGCCAGGGCCCTGATCATGAAAACCGGGGTGGGAGAATAATCATAAATCATTACTTGAAGTACTTGACCCCATCCCAGAGGAGCATCTGCCCTGGGACAATACAGTCTGTGGACAACCATACTGCTTTGTGCTATGCAACAAGGCAATATCCATATTTCTGTCAGTATATGGGATCCTGTACTTGGGTTTATTCATTCAGTAAGGATTTAGTGACAACCGCCTGTCCACCAAGCAGTGTCCGAATTTCCGGGTATGTGTAAAAACAAGAGGTAGGAGACGGTTTCTGTTGTCACACGGCAGCTGGAGCAGTGAGGTAAGGAATACATTTCATTGCTGTGCAGTAAGTGCCGTAGTGCATTTACATCCTATAAATCCAGCCAGACGTGCAGCCAGAGAGAGGGAATATAGTGTGAGCCGTTCTACCTACTTTTCTACTGCGTGAACCAGGGGTAGAGATGGGAGACGTGAATCTGCTTTTCCGTAGTTGATCTCTTGTCTCGTATGAGCATCCAGTTATATGAAGTGGGATTCTGGCATCCGAAGATAGGTTTTCATGAGGCATGTTCCCTAAAAACCAACCAAGTACTTCATCTGGTTTTCAGCTGAAGAAGTGGTCATTGTTGCCATGGGTTGGAGAGACAGACTCTGTTGGGTTTAATGAGGGCTGACGTGTTGGTGTCCAGTAGGGCATCTTCATAAGAGATGTCATAGGGTAATTTTAGCCATGTGCAGTTTTCACCTCACATGCTGACTTTTCCAAGCACCTGGCCTAGAGATTGCTCCACTGCATATGAATTTCAAGAGGTTCCTTGCCCTTTCTGGAAAAAAAATAAGTTCAGTGTGGCTGTGCATGAGGTATGTGGAAAGAAGTGACATGTAATCAGAGCTAAATTCTCTTGTTAACAGACAATTTAAACTCACCGTTGTTAAAGCAAAACAAAACAAAAAACCGTACCTTTTACCCTGTTTCCCCAATGGTGGCATCCTATGTCAGACTCTAGAACAATAGTACAACCAGGAGATTGACATTGATGCAGTAAAGATACTGAACATTTCCATCACCCCAAGGATCCTTCTTGTTGCCCTTTGATAGCCATGCCCACGTCCCTCGCCTACCTTCCCTCCATCCTTCACCCCTGACAGCAACTAATCTGTTCTCCTTTCTGTAATTTTATAATTTCACGAATGTTACATGAATGGAGTGATGCAGTATGTAACCCTCCGGCTTTTTCTGCTGTCAGTGTAATCCTCTGGAGAGCTCTTTCAAGTTGTTTTATGTACCAGTAGTCTGTTCCTTTCTATGGCTGCGTAGTGTGCCATATGATGTAGTGTGCCAGATTATATGGAACGGATGTGCCATATAATGTTTAACTGTTCACTTGCCAGAGGACATCTGGGTTGTTTCCAGTGTTTGTAAAGGTCCCAGCCAGGAGGGGACCCTGGAATCCTCCTGCCTTTCAGGGGCTATGCTCCTTCCACATCCTGCCCTTCTGCTTTCAGCCCCCTTCTGAGCCCACACCCTGCCCTTTGTCTGTAGAGCTGTCCAGATTCTGAAATCCACCCACTGAACAGCTTCCCTCCTTTCCCTTCACTTCCTGCCTCCCCCAGTCTTGTTCTGTCCTTCTCTGCATGCAGACCTCAAGCCCTCAAGCCCACCTATTCTCCCCACCTTCTCCCTGGCTTCTTGTCTGTTGTCCAAGCCCCGTGTGTCCTGTGAGCTGGAAATTAGATCAGAGAGCTTGACCACTGGGTCTGGGAGCCCTGACTCTTTTTCCTTGTGGTCATCTGCTGCATCCACTTGCCAAACTACAACTTGGGATCAGTCCAGTGGTCTGCTTCCTTTACCGTTAAGCCCAGAGGTACTGGACCCTGCCGAAGAGTCACACAGGCTCGGGAACTGGGACCATGCCCCATTCCTAGTCTCTGACCTTCGCTAAGCCCTCAGTACTGTGCAGTGATCCTTTGCCGCTCACCTGCAGCCGCCCACTACCCTGCTCTAGTCAGTCAGCAGATGACCGTCCAGTGGTTCTGAACCCCGGTGTACATCGGATTCCCTTAGACAGCTTCTAAAACTACCAGTGCCTGGGGTCCCACCCCAAACTGGCTGCCTCAGAATCTCCAGGGGGTGGGGCCTGGACCTTGATGGATTTTTTAGCAGCGCTGAGGATGGTTCTGACATGCTGCCGGGATTGAGAAACACCGATCAGTCTCACAGGATTGGTGTGAGGCATTCACACGAGAACGCGCAGGAAGTGCTTTGCACAGTACCCAGCAAATACTAACTTGTAAATATTGTTAAATTTTCACACAAAAATGGAAACCAGACCTGTCGACAGGAACTCAGTGGCCTTCCAGCCCCCTCCCAACAGAGTTCTCTTCACCCACACCTCCCTCTGCTGTCTTCTCAGCTTTTTTCCTCTAAGGCCAGTGAATTCAAGCAGTTCTCTGAATGCCACACAGTCTCCTTCATTAGCTCCACGCTCTTTTGTTGCTATGTCTTAAGCCTTTCCCTCTTTACTGCATCTTTCCCTTTGTTCTGAGATTATGCCCAGGGACCTTTAAAATAGATACATGTCTGTGACCTTTCTCTCCTAAGAGCTCTTTCTCCTTTTCTGACTTAGCTGGGGGAGACTGCCCCCCCCAACCTCCCATTACTTCCTTCGTCTGCCTGCCACAGTCTGGCTTCTGCACTTTCTGCTCTTCTGAAACTGCTTTTGCTAAAGTCATCAATCACTCAGTGCTAAATTGATTTACTTCTTTCCTGATCTTTCCATAGCATTGAAGCCTGTTGGCCATTTCCTTCTTGAAACTGTCTGCGGAGCGCCTGGGTGGCTCAGCAGGTTGAGCTTTTGCCTTCAGATCAGGATCCCAGGGGCCTGGGATCAAGTCCCGCATCGGGCTCCCTACTCAGTGGGGAGCCTGCTTCTCCCAGTCTCTCTTCCCACCCCTCCCCCTGCTTGTGCTCTCTCGCTTTCAAATAAACAGATAAATACATAAAATTTGAAAAAAGAAAGGAACTGTCTTGCCTTGGTTTTGTTAACATGCCTTTCCTGCCCATCTGGTCTTTCCTTTGTGCTTTGCTTTATTGAGCATCTTTCTTGGCTTATGGCTTAAATGTCCGTATTCTCCAAGGATGTCTTTAGCTTGCTGTTTCTCCTCTTCTCATTGTGTGTAGCCTCCCTGGGTCATCTCCTCACCTCCTGTAGCGTCCACATACTACCTCTACGCTGATCACTTCCAGGTCCTCTCTAGGGGTTGGCTCTCTCCGAGATGCTGTCCTCCACAGTTGCCGGTCACTCAGTCACATTGCAGAGCCCACAGGTACTACGGACTCGGTATGTCTAATCTGTCAGGCTGTCCAGACTAGAATACTTGTTTATTCATTTGTGACATGTTGGGTGGTATCCCTTCTCTGTGATCATCAATGCTGTCATTCATTGTCCAGCAACTGAACCAACCAGAAGGTTGCTTTGCGAGTATGGAACCATAAAGAAGGAGGCATTCTCGAAGCGGCTATAGCTAGGCCAAGCTGAGGTCTGATGAACCATCCTTGTTTCCCAACACCTATCTCTCCAGTGTCCAGACTATCTCTGTCTTCCCTGGACAGTGCTGTGCACATTCTATAGAAGTCTGCCTCTCTGAGCCCTGCCTTTTGACAGATTCTTTCCTGTGTAGCTCCTCCAGTCAGGAAGTACTCCTTTGAGCCTAGAATCCCCTTGCCCCAATTTTAGGAGTCGGACCCTGAGGCCAACCATGATTTGCTTGTCTCTGCATTTATAAGGGAGAGAGCTCTATCCCCCAACCCGGTGTATCATTTACAGTAGGAAACCATGGATTGTGTTTGAATGAGAAATTGGGAATCCTGCAGAACAGCTCCCTTGACAAAATCATTTCCAAAGATAGAGTGTTTTTTTTTTTTTAAAACAACATGGCTTTATGTAAACATAGGTCAAACTTAAATACTTCTTTAGGGATGAGTATTGTTAATCAACATACAATTCTTTTTCAAAAGTGCTGAATTGTGAGGCTTTATACATTGGACCTCTTTTGGTAAAAAAGGATTTCCTAGTGGGTTTTTTAATGTCTTCCCCCACTCTGATGAAGTAATGGCTAACCTTTATTGAGTACTAACTGTGTTATCTTGGTCTTCACTACCCTTTGAGAACATGAAGGAACTATTATTATCTTGGGGCACAAACAGGGAAACACTTGGAGGTTTAAGAAGATGCCTACAATCATACAGCAGAGCTGGG
The DNA here is from genome assembly GCF_002288905.1 of Enhydra lutris kenyoni. Classification (NCBI taxonomy): domain Eukaryota; kingdom Metazoa; phylum Chordata; class Mammalia; order Carnivora; family Mustelidae; genus Enhydra; species Enhydra lutris. The sequence continues at coordinate 590,545 of NW_019154165.1, read as the reverse complement.
ATTTGACTCGAGGGCCCAAGCTTTCAACCCTTACATCTCTTCCTGTTACCATTGAAGTACATGGTAAAGATGGGAGCTTCCCCCAGCCCAGTGCCCACTTACCATCTCAGTCAGAGTTCCGAGATAGTGTCTTGACATGAGAAGTGGGTTTGTGGCTGTCACCCAACTGATCAGACTGCCAGGATTCTGTTGCCGTGAACCTGATGTGTGTTTTCGCTAATGTGGGTAATCCAGACATGACTGCTGTGCATTGAGAAAGGGAATCATTTGGGTCTCCCAGACTATGTGAACATACTTTCTCCTTGCAGGTCAGACACATTCTGTGTGAAAAATATGGGAAAATCATGGAAGCCATGGAAAAGTTAAAGTCTGGAATGAGATTCAATGAAGTGGCCACACAGTATAGTGAAGATAAAGCCAGGCAAGGGGTATGGTGCTGTTGTCATTTAAAATGATCTCTCCCCGGGGCGCCTGGGTGGCACAGTCACTTAAGTGTCTGACTCTTGGTTTCAGCTCAGGTTGTGATCTCGGGGTCCTGGGATCGAGCCCACCGTCAGGCTCTGTGCTTAGTGCAGAGTCTGCTTGAGATTCTCCCTCTGCCCCTCCTGCTTGTGCATGCTCTCTCTCTCTCAAATAAATCAATAAATCTTAAAAAAAAAAAAAACTCTCCCCCATAGAGGATACACAGCAGTAGGGATTATTTATGTTCTGCCATTAATTTTAGCCATATCTTGGCTTAAAGTTCTTAAAAGGCAGAAATGGGCGAATTGTGAACAGTTGTGTACAGGTCACCTGTGTCTAAAACTAGGCATTACCAAATGGGCACAGCTAACAGATACCCAGCAACATTGTGAGTGCGTATTGTGTTCAGTCCGGGGTTGGATCTCTTCCACCCATTTGTCCTTGGTGAGCCCACTTCTCTGCAGTCCAGGTGAACGAACCTAGGAACCTTACCATTCGTTTTGGGAAATTCTCAAGCTATGGTAGTACAGTAGAACTGTTTCCTCTTTGGGGCCACCTGACCTCACATATGTTTTGGGTTTTTCAGGGCGACTTGGGTTGGATGACCAGAGGTTCCATGGTGGGACCATTTCAAGAAGCAGCATTTGCCTTGCCTATAAGTGGGCTGGATAAGCCTGTGTTTACAGACCCTCCAGTTAAGACAAAATTTGGATATCATATTATTATGGTTGAAGGGAGAAAATAAAATTGTACAAAAGACTGAATGTGGGGGCGCCTGGGTGGCTCAGTGGGTTAAGCCGCTGCCTTCGGCTCGGGTCATGATCTCGGGGTCCTGGGATCGAGTCCCGCGTCGGGCTCTCGGCTCAGCGGAGAGCCTGCTTCCCTCTCCCTCTCTCTCTGCCTGCCTCTCTGCCTACTTGTGATCTCTGTCAAATAAATAAATAAAACCTTTAAAAAAAAAAGACTGAATGTGTTTTATACGTTCTGTTTGTTTCTTTAAAAGGTGTTAAGTAATCCTTGTATTTTATGAACTCTGTCATTATGGCTTTGTAGGCACAAAATGGGTGCAGAAGCGTTAGCGTACACTGTAGCAGGTGTTCTCACAGGGGCGCCTGGCTGGCTCAGTCGGTAGAACATGTGACTCTTGATCTCAGGGTTGTGACTTCGAGTCCCACACTGAGCATAGAGTTTACTTAATAATTTAAAAAAAAAAAAGATGAGTCAAGCAGACTCCTTTTAACCCGTAGTCTCTTCCCTCCCACAACTACTCTCTCTTGGTTCTCAGTATATCCCATAAGTTAATTTAAAAACCATCTCTAGGGGTGCCTGGGTGGCTCAGTGGGTTAAAGCGTCTGCCTTCTGCTCAGGTCATGATCTCAGGGTCCTGGGATCGAGCCCTGCATTGTGCTCTCTGCTCAGTGGGGAGCCTGCTTCCCCCTCTCTATCTACTTGTGATCTCTCTCTGTCAAATAAATGGATGAATCTTCAAAAAAAAAAAAAACCATCTCTAGGGAAGCTAAATACTAGTTCACACTATTCACACATTGAGTTGGATATCAAATAGATGGATTAGCATATGAAAATCAAAATAAGTTCCTAGATACTTGTTTTCTGTTAGCCAATTTGGATTTGCCAGGACAGTGATTCGCTCCATTGTCTTAATACTATACACTATATAATGGCCATTCAATATGAACTCTTTTATTTATTTAATTTTTTAAAAGATTTTATTAATTTATTTGGGAGAGAGCACACAAGCAGCAGGGAGAGGAAGAAGCAGGCTCCCCACTGAGCTGGGAGCCCGACGCAGGGCTCAATTCCAGGACCCCAGGATCATGACCTGTGCCAAAGGCGATGCTTAATCAACTGAGCCATCCAGGCGCCCCTGAATTCTTTTTTTTTTTTTATTTTTAAAGATTTTATTTATTTGACAGAGATCACAAGTAGGCAGAGAGGCAGCCAGAGAGAGAGGGGGAAGCAGGCTCCCCACCGAGCAGAAAGCCCGATGTGGGACTTGATCCCAGGACCCTGGGACCATGACCTGAGCTGAAAGCAGAGGCTTTAACCTACTGAGCCACCCAGGTGCCCCTGAACTCTTTTTTGTTTTTAATGAACTCTACTTTTTAAAAATTTTTTATTTAAATTCAGTTTAGTTAACATATATTAGTTTCAGGGGTAGGGTGTAGTGACTGACTCATCAGTTGCACGTAACACCCGCAACACCTGGGGCTCATTCCATCACGTGCCCTCCTTAATGCCCACCACCCACTAACCCCATCATCCTACCCTCCTCCCCTACAGCAATTCTCAATTTGTTTCCCAGGTTAAGAGTCTCTTATGGTTTGCCTCCCTCTCTGCTTTTATCTTACTTTTTCCTTCCCTTCCCCCGTTTTTCTTAAATTCCACATATGAATGAAATCATTATGAGATCTTCTTTTTAAATAAGCCTTTCCTGAAGGAAAAAGCAATCAGTTCTACCAGTTGTTTGTACTAGACTAAGCAGCCAGTGTTCTGTGTATCTGCATTTTTAAATTTTACAGTGTCATATTTATGACCTACAAAAGAGTACAAGTAATATTATAAATACTAGACTGCTTCAAAAATAAAATTTTGCCAGGGGTGCTTGCGTGGCTGCCAGTCAAGCATCCGGCTCTTGATCTCAGCTGAGATCTCAGTCTCAGGGTCTTGAGTTCAAGCCCTGTGTTAGGCTCCACACTAGCCTACCTTAAAAAAATAAATAAAAATAAAACTTGTTTTTAAATAAAACTTGACCAATACCACATGTGATTCTTTACAGTGATTTGTTTTTAAAGATTTATTTATTTGACAGACAGAGATCACAAGTAGGCAGAGAGAGGGTGAAGCAGGCTCCCTGCTGAGCAGAGAGCCCGATTTGGGGCTTGATTCCAGGACCCTGAGCCAAAGGCAGAGGCTTAACCCACTGAGCCACCCAGGCGCCCCAACAGTGATTCTTTTAACACACTGTTCTCCTTCAGCTGCATTTGACACGTAAGTTTCTAATTTTAGAGGAGTTTCTGGGCATCTCCAGAAGGTTATACCTCTGTGAGATTTTCCCCACCGAGCAGACTAACAAACAGATGCCCCAGTCCCTGAGTACAGATAAACTGGTATGATACTGAGACATGTTCAAAATAGTAGGCATAAGATGATGAAATGGTTTTAAAAACCCCATTCAAAACTGTGTCTCTAAATAAGGGCCATAAATTCTGAAATCCTTATATGCATGAGACACGATCCAGTTGGCATCCTTTTCTCAGGACATTGGTTTACCCAGGATACTAAGTGAATGCCTTTTGCACAGGTGTCACTGACAAAAAGAAGCCAGAGTGCTGGAAAGATAAAGTAGAAAAAGCAAACTAATTTGTGGCATGGAGAAAGAAAGCAGTTATAGCTAGCTTGTGAGGAAGTAGAGCAGGAATGGGTCTCTGACAGCAAGCAAACCCTTGGGAAGTTAACTTTGAACTGGCAACTAAAGTTCTAAAACATGCATTCAATCCTGCTTTAAAACTGCGTCTTTTTCATTAAGTTCGATGCTAAATGAACCAACTTCATTCAGGGTAAAATAATTGCAAATTAAATCCAAAAATGTGATCCTGCTTTTTACCTATGAGATTGGCAAAGTTCAAAACATTTAATATATTGTTGGCAAGGGCATGAGGGAATAGGTATTCGTGTTGTAGAAATGTACATCATAACCCCTATGGAGAACAGTTTGGCAATACCTATCAAAATTATAAATACACCCCTTGACCCAGAAACTCCATTGCTAAGAATTTATCCTGTAGGTATAATCATATGTATAAAAGGTACAAGGATATTCATCAAGTGTCCGTTGGAAATAAACTGAAGATCCATCAATAAATGATAAATGATATACCCATTCAATAAGATATACAGCTGTGTTAAAAATTAACAACTATGACGCAGAACAGGGTGTATAGTATACTATCATTTGGGTAAAAACATATATATACATATGTGTACTTGTGCTTGTCCATACATAGTGGGTCCTTGGGAGTGGCAATCCAGAACTGGGGGGCTGGGGTAGGTAAGAGACTTTATCTCATACCCTTGGATCAGGGCTCTTCATCTGTTTTATGCCATGGAGCCCTTAGGCAGATTGCCCAAGTGTGTGGATCCCTTCTCAGAAAGTTGCTTTTGAATAAAGTAGGGGCACCTGAGGGGCTCAGTTGGTTAAGCATCTGCCCCATGGCTCAGGTCATGGCTCAGGTCCTGGGATCAAGCCCCACATCAGGCTTACTGCTCAGCAGGGATCCTGCTTCTCTCTCTGCCTGCCACTCCTCCTGCTTGTGCTCTGTCAAATAAGTAAAATCTTAAAAAAAAAAAAAGTAAAATACGTAGGATTACAAAAGATACCAATTATACTGAAACAGTAATCTAAACACAGTTGACCCTTGAACACAGATTTGAACTGTGTGGGTCCACTTACACAGATTGTTTTTTTTTTAATATTTTACTTATTCATTTGAGAGGGAGAACTAGAGAGAGCATCAGAGGCAGAGGGAGAGGCAGATTCCCTGCTGGGCAGGGAGCCCGACATGGGGCTCGATCTCAGGACTCTGAGATGGTGACCCGAGCCAAAGGCAGATGCTTAACCATCTGAGCCACCCAGGAGCCCCGTTTTTTTCTTTGATAAACATACTATAGTACTATAAATGTATTTTCCTTATGACTTCCTTAACTTTTTCTCTAGCTTACTTTATTGTAGGAACATAGTATATAATATAGATAACATGAAAAATATATTATTCAACTGTTTATGTTATCAGTAAGGCTTGAGGTCAACAGTAGGCTACTAGTAGTTAATTTTTGAGGCGTCAAAAGTTGTATATAGGGGCACCTGGGTGGCTCAGTGGGTTAAGCCTCTGCCTTCAGCTCAGGTCATGATCCCAGGGTCCTGGGATCAAGCCCTGCATCGGGCTCTCTGCTCCGCGGAGAGCCTGCGTCCCGCCCCCTCTGGCTGCCTCTCTGCCTACTGGTGATCTCTGTCTGTCAAATAAATAAATAAATAAAATCTTTAAAAAAATGTTGTATGTAGATTTTCAACTGTGTGGGGAGGTTGATACTGCCGACCCCCCCGTTGTTGTAGTTTCTAAACTTTTTATATACAATTCATATATTTATTGATCAACTTTTAAAGATTTTATTTGACAGCGAGATAGAGCCAGAGAGCACAGTGGGAGGAATGGCAGAGGGAGAAGAAGCAGGCTCCCTACCTAGGGAGCTCGATGTGGGGCTTGATCCCAGGACCCTGGGACTATGACCTGAGCCGAAGGCAGATGCTTAACTGAGCCACCAAGGCACCCCCAACTGATACATTTAAATTATATATATATCTATATATCTATATAGATATATATATATGAATGACACATTTTCCTGAGTTCTGTGTGCTGGTCTAGCAAATTACTGAACCCGAAGTTACAGTCAGGGGAGTCCTCAATTTGTAGCCATGCTGGGCGGAAGTATGGATGACAGGGGGACCCAGTACTAGCAACTGGCACCGGAAGCAAGGGCAGTTTTATGGGAGTGAGCCTTTAAACCTGTGGAATCTGACCCTAACTCCAGGTAGTGTCCAAACGGAGTCAGACTGTGGGACACCCAGTGGCTCTCTGCAGAGAACCGGAGAGGCTGTTTGGTTTGGAAAACCTCCACAGATTTGGGGTCCAAAGTGTCGTCAGTAAAAACAGCTCAGTACATTCAGTGCGGTAAAGACAGTTTATTATAATGTTCCACTAGGTAACACATGGTTTAAAAAAAAAATCCATTTCACCCCCTGCTATGTGATCTTGGGTGGGTCACAGCCACATTGAGCCTTAGTTTCCTCAACTAAATCAATGTAAATGCCACCGTCAAACTCAAAGGATGATGGCAAGGATTAAACAAGAAACCTGTGTAAAGTACCCAGTACATGGGAGGTACTCCACGGATGCTAGTTCCCAGTCTCGAGTACAGGGTGTAGAGTGCTACACTGGGCTTGGGGTTTCTGAGAGGCAACCAAACTCCTTCTCAGTCTACTACCCAAAGACACAATGCGCTGGCCCGAGAGAGTACAGTTGGTGGTGAGTGAAGAATGTCGAAGTTGGCGGCAAAGTGACTCCAGAGTAGGGTGCCAGGGAGAACAGAGCCTAGCCCCAGGGACCCGAGCCCAGCCTTCTGCTGTACGGGCATGAAATAGCACGGTAATAAGCCAGTCTTAGATTTAGAATTCTAGTAAGCTCCTGCTTCAACTCAGGAACTTCTGTATGCATTTGCTCGTGCCATCTCAGCGAAAGAAAGTGAATGGAAAAGGAAATACTTGAGGAGAGTAACTTTACTGTTCTTATCTGGACAGAAGGGACCCCTTCCAAAATAAAATTAAGAATGGCCAGAATAATTTCACAAAAACTTTTCTAGATATAACGGAGTTGAGTGTATCGAGTGTGTCTAAAAGAAAAAGGTTAAGACTGTTCAAGGAAAGTGGTATTAACCTAGTGTTCAGAATTCCAGAATGTATGTATGGAGCGGGGGAGGTAGGAACGAGTACGGGGTAAAGGCTGAATGTACAGAACAGTTAAAAACAAAACCTTGCTTTTCAAGACCTCTCTCACCTCAAGCCTAAATGCTTCATGCTCCCCAAGACCCCAGTCACGGGAATGCATGCGTTCACACTCAGCATTTCACTTTACCAACACATAGGTTAGTCTCAGGTTTTATTAAGTTGCTTATACAAACTTAAGGTCATGAGCATGACTTCCGGGTCGGCACTTTTTATATCAAGCGCTTTCACGAAGCAGTTTAAGGCCTCCTGTATTTGCCCACACTCCCTCAGTTCTTTCCCACGGATTATAAGAGTCTCGTAGTCAGTCCCAGACTCCGCTGCCTCCTTCCGGGGAGAATCAAGCGACTGCCCACTGGACAAAGGCTTGGGGTCGCCAGGAGGGCTAGTTAACCGGATGGACTCATTCTCTGAAGGCAGCGTTTCGCCAGGAGGCCCTTCTGTGCTCTCTAAGGTTTTGCCACTGCTCTCCTCTGCTCCTTCCTTGGAATCATCTGCTGCAGCCTCTGCTCCACTGCTGCTGTCAGGCTCTTCCTCCATATCCTCCACGTGATCTAAAACCACATTGACAAGAGACCTCCTAGAAGCCAGGGATCGTCTAGGGTGGATGGACTTACTTACACTATCAGGGATGTTTGGTGAGAAGAACCTTCCTGAGGGACTGATGTCACTTTTGGGAGTCGAAGCATCGAACTGTTTCATAGGTAAGAACAGAAAGGGAGAGGTGGTGAGTGCATCTGTGCTTGAAGTATCTTTAAAAGTATCGTCTTCATCTTCACCATCTGAAACGATCCTTCTGGCTTTCCTTCTGCCTCTCACGTTACCCACTACTTCTTCCGGCTCGTCATCGGTCTCCAAAAGATCCACGCTGAGATGTGCTTTGTCCCACTCAAGCTCTGCCTGAGAATGTGCTGCAGAACCACACAAGCTCTTTTCGTCCTCAGCGTGCTGCGAAGACTGCCTGGAAAGATTTTGTCTGCTGTCTGCAGAGTCTTCCAAAAAAAGATTGAAATCACATGCATACTGCGATGAGGAGGCTATATGTTCCTCTTCCAACTTGGCCACACTTGCTTGAGTGTCCTGCAGCGCACTGTGGGATGCTGACAAGTCGCCATCAGCTCTTCTAATTACAGATGTGTTAGGTTCTGTTTGACTTTCAAGGGTCATGGGACTCACGGGCCAGGGGTTGCAGTGTGGTAATGTCTCAGCAGCGTTTGGTTGCTCTGGATCTGGCCCCAGATCAGCTCCAACCGCTTTGCTCGGTAGAGAGTTAAAATCTCCCAGAGAGTTCTCTTGCAGCGTCCCCCGTGTTGGCCCCTCTCGCAATGCCTCTGTTTGTAGAACCATTCCCAACGAGTTGGTCCAGATTTCATCTACACTCCCATACCCCTCAGGTAAAGCAGCTACAGAACCAGCATTGGATGTCCTTTCGGGGGAGTGACTACCGTCTTGCGAGACGGTAACATTCATCTTTATACTGGAGATGTCTTGATTCTCACTCTCTTCAGGCAGATCATCAATGATGACACTCGCCATTTGGGAACTGATTTCTTCTTCCTGGGTATGATAAGTAGGTAGAAGTAGTGAGTGCCGAGGCTGCGGTTTATTCAGTTCAGGGCATTTCTTCTTCATTTGAGAAGGGAAGAGGGGTTCTGTCAGCCAAGTCCCCTCATTTCCAGCTCTTTGTCTTCCTGCTAAGAGCTCTGTATTTTGAGACTCTAATTCCACAAGGAACTGAGCTTTCTGAACCCTTTGTTGAATATAGTGGGATTCTTCAATCATGTCGAGCTCTTCTTTAACAGACAGATCACGTGTGTACATCAAGTCATGGTCTGAGATTCCAGCTATCCCCAAAGAGTGCAGGTAGGCAATATGTTCATCCAGTATCTTATCAGATCTCCTCTGGGCAGCATGCAAAGATTGAAGCTGCAGCTGGGTTGCAGAGTGCTGAAAATCCTCAATGGTGAAGAGCTCTCTTAATTCTTGTTTCGTAAAATACCGGAAAGGGTTCTTCTTGTCGCCAGTAGTTTGCCTTATTAGTGAGTCCTTGAAAACCTGTCTTCTGTATATTTTTTCCTCTACAGTCCCACAAGTAATCAGCCTATAAACTACAACATTTTCCTTTTGGCCAATTCGGTAGACTCTGTCCACAGCTTGAGCGTCAGTTGCAGGATTCCAGCTCGGGTCAAAAATGACCACTCTGGTTGCTGCAGTCAGCGTTAAGCCAACACCACCTACCTGAGTGGTAAGCAGAAAAACAGAGTACTCTCTATTTTGCTGGAATAAGTTAATTCTTTTTTCTCGTTCCACAAGATGAGTAACTGTCCCATCGATTCGCAGTATCTTAAAGTGCCGATTCTTTAGGAGGTGTTCGATGATGTTCAGAATTTGTCTTGACTGGGAAAACACCAGAGTTTGATGCCCTTCATCTCGCAGTCGCTTCAGCAGCTCTATCAGAAATACCATTTTTCCAGATTCTTCCATCAGTGCATCATCAGTTATCTGATCAATGTGGCCCACATCTGAGGAATCTTCCCCTTCATTTTCACCTTGAACAGAGAATTGCACAGACCCTAAATTCAACAAATGACAAGCCCGTGCAGAGAGCAGCCTAGGATGATCACACAGCTTCTTTAAGACACCTAGCTCAGCCAGAGGTGAGCGTGTCTCCATTAATAGCTCCTTGATATGATCTAGAGACACAAATTTCCTGTATATTTCTTCTTGTAAAGGCACAAGACGTATCCAAATAATTAAGTCATTTTTCCTGGAAAGAGAAGGCATTTCACAAATGGCACCAACATCTGGATTCTCTGCACTAAGTCCGACCTCTGAGGTGCTTGACTTTTTCTTTTGTACCTCTTCTTTAGTCCTCCTGAGAAAATAGGGTTTTATGATTGCCATCAAGTTTTCAGATATTTTAAATCCTAAGGCTTTTTCCCCTGGGGTAGCATCCTTCTCTCGTGCTCTCGTAATAGGATTTTCATACTCCATCTTAAAAGTTTTTAATGTTCCTAGCAGGGACCCTTGACAAGCAAAATCAAACAGGGACCACAGTTCTTGTAAATTATTCTGGATTGGGGTTCCTGTGAGGAGGATGCGATTCCTGGCAGGGACAGCACGAGCACATATCGCTGACTTAGTGGATGAGGTTTTTATTTTATGTGCTTCATCAAGGATGACATAGTCCCACACAAACTCTTGGCCATTCAAACTTGAAAGCTGCTGCCAATTATTGATTAACATTTGGTACGTGGTGATAATGACACCATTCCTTTGCTGAATCCGACTGAGGTTTCTGGTACGTTCATCCTTACTCGGACCGTGAAAGGTTTTGACTCTCATTCCTGGAGTCCACTTAACAAACTCTTTTATCCACGTGCTAATGAGATTGGTTGGCATGATGAGCAGCACGTGATTCACAAGTGTAGCATCAAACATACCAGAAAGGAAAGCAATAATTTGAACAGTCTTCCCTAATCCCATATCATCTGCTAAAATGCCTCCTTTTCTTCCATCCCTATACAGGCTATAGAGGAAAGCTACACCTTCCTTCTGGTGCTCAAATAGTTGGTTGTGCAGTCCTCGATAAAGCAGCAGGCCAGAGTTGCACACATCTATGAATTCATCATCTCCATGTTCTGCCAACTCCTCCAAGGCTTCCTGTATTTTTTGGATTCTGCTCATCACCTTTTCATTGGGGAAAATGTCCTTTGCCAAATTGAAAAGTTTAAAAGCTTCTTCCAGATCCCCATTCTTAGTTGCTTCTTTGGCCTCTTTCACATATCTGTTAAAAAAAAGGTAAATAAAAGATATAGATAAAGATATAGATATAGGGAGAGAGAGATTAAGGAGGAAGGAAACAGATTGAACATTCAATCTAAACACTTTAGGGTCCATTTTGGAATCAGAACTGCAGTTGGGCTTTTAATATCCTCAGTTCAGGACGGGAAAGATTAGCACAGAAGATGCCAATGAAAGCTGACATCACTTAAGACACACACCCACCAGACACCGCCAGCAACAACTTCAGGCACTGCTTGTGAGAAACGTATGTGCAAAGGTTATTGGTTCCATGGTATTTAAGAAAAAATGCCACCCATAATAAGTATGGAGTGATATTTTCTTGTAAAATGAAGCAGCCAACCCAAATTGTGGGAGCGTGGAAACGGGAAAGATACATGGGCACTCATTTCTCAGTCCTTATTTCTCCAGAACTCCGTGATACATTTGACACTCATGATCACTCCCTCAAAATTCCCTCCTTCCACTGGATTCCTCTAAATTCCTCCTGGTTTCCTCCCCCATCACTGGCCATTTCTTCTGTGTCCTTGGCTCCTATTCTTCCAATAGGCCTGGCCCTTCTCATCCTTTTACTTTCTCTTCTGGCTTTCCACCCCCACCTAATGTGCTCATGAAATCACTCTCCCCATTCCAGGGCTTGCCCACAAACTCTAGTGTAGACCCACATTCCAGCTGCCTTCCAGACGTCTCCACTTAAAAACATCTCAGAGGTACCTCAAGTTCAATTAATCCCAAATTAAACTCATTATTTCCCCTCTAAAAACATGTATCCCCACCATTTATGTGGTAGTAAATTGACACTACCATCGACTTAGATGTACAAGCTAGAAATCTGAAGATCATCCTTGACTCTAATTCACATGAGTCATCCTTAACCCCTCCCCTCTTTTAATCACCCCCTCCCACAGCCAAACAATCCCCAAACCCTACTAACTTTATCTCCCAAGTATAACCTGTGCCTCCATCTCCACTACTACTACTGTGGTTCAAGTCACCATCACCTCTGGCCTGGGTAATGGCAACTTCCTATTCACTGATCTCTGTACATCCACTCTTGGCCCCTCTAATGCATTCTCTATACAGCAGACAGTGATACTGTCTTAAAATGTAAAAGAAAAAAAAATGTAAAAGAAATCATGTCACTCCTCTGCTGAAAATTCTCCAGTGGTTTATAGTGAACTGATGCTGAAAGGATACCAAAATAATTCACTGAGGAAAGAATAGTCTTTTTGACCAATTTTCATGTGCAAAAGGATGAAACTGGTTCCCTACCTCACACCATACACAAAAATTAATTCAAAATGGATCAAAGATCTAAATATAAGAGCTTAAACTACAAAAACCATAGAAGAAAATATTGGCATAAATCTTTTCAACCTTGTATTTGGCAATGCTTTCTTAGATATGATGCCAAACACACAAGGAACCAAAAGAAAAATAAATTGGGCTTCACCAAATGAAAAACTTGTGTTTCAAAGGATACCATCAAGAAAGTGAAGACAACCCAAAAATTGGGAGAAATATTTTTAAATCATGTATCTGATAAAGGATTTAGACCTAAAACATATAAAGAAATCTTACAGCTCAATAATTAAAAGACAATTAACACAAGGGCATCTGGGTGGCTCAGCTGGTTAAACAACTGACTCTTGATTTTTGGCTCAGGTCATGATCTCAGGGTGGTGAGATGGAGCCCTGTGGTGGGCTCAGCAGGGAGTCTGAGATTCTTTCTCCCTTAGCCCCTCCCCCACTCATGCACACATACTCTCTAAAATAAATAAATCTTTTTAAAAAGACAATACAATTTAAAAATGGGCAAAGGATCTGAATAGACATTTCTCCAAAGAAGATCTACAAATGGCTAATAAGCACGACATAATGCTCAACATCATTAGTCATCAGGGAAATGCAAACCAAAACCACAATGAAATACCCACTTTATGCCCATGAGGATGACTAGAATAAAAAGGCAAGAAAATACCAAGTTAGTGACAATGTGGAAAAATTGGAACTCTCATGATGCTGTTGGTGGGAATGTAAAATGGTACAACTGCTTTGGAAATCAGTTTGTCAGTTCCTCAAAAAAATTATACATGGAGGAACACCTGGGTGGCTCAGTGGGCTAAGTGTCTGCCTTCAGCTCAGGTCATGATCCCAGGGTCCTGGGATTGAGTCCCACATTGGGCTCCTTACTCAGCAGGGAGTTTGCTTGTCCTTCTCCCCATAACTCATGCTCATGTTCTCTCTCTCTCTCTCTCAAACACATAAATAAATAAATAAATAAGAACTGAATAATTCAGTAAATGAATGGTGGATAGTGGAAGCCAGGGTTCTCACCTGTTAGAATGGCGAAGCAAGAGGAGACAGAATGATCCATGTGGTAATGGATCAGAGTTAGAGACATCAGTATAAACCCAGGTTTTAACACAGAAACAGATGGTTACACAAAGAATATTTACAGTGGTATATATATACAGAGATTAGTATACACATGTATTTCCTTGCTCTGTCAGGTGAGAGGGCCTAGAAGCAAGGAAACCCCAGTAGCAACAAGTGCGCCTAGCACCCAGATCTTGTTTTTTTCTTTTTTAAGGTTTTATTTATTTATTTGACAGAGAGAGACACAGTGAGAGAGGGAACACAAGCAGGGAAAGGGGGAGAAGAAGAAGCAGGCCTCCCGCCGAGCAGAGAGCCCGATTTGGGGCTCGATCCCAGGACCCTGGGATCATAACCTCAGCTGAAGGCAGACACTTAAGATTGAGCCACCCGGGGCACCCCCAGATCTTGGTTTCTAATACCATTCTCCAATAAAAGGAACGTGGGCTCCTTGGAAAAAGGACCTGGGCTGATTGTAGGACTGTGGCAGGAAATATGTCAGAAGAGCCTGGGGCATCTTGTAGTGTCAGAAAGTGAGGAAGTGCTCAAACAACCCCCCACAATGATGTGAGTCTGGCACAGACACAGGAGCCAAATGAAAGCACTCCCAGTGGTCAGAGCTGGAATAACCTGAGCAACAAAATAAAGTAGTATTGGATTAGAACCCAAAATATAAAATAAATGAATCCACACTGTTAAAAATGAGTGAACAAAAAAAGAGACAAATCTCTGCCCTTAGGGAGATGGAGCATGACTCCTATTCCTTAAATGTGTCCTGCATACTAACATCCTCCCAAAAAGCACAGAGTGGGGCGCCTGGGGGGCTCAGTCGGTGAAGTGTCTGCCTTCGGCTCAGGTCATGATCCCGGGGTTGTGGGATCGAATCCCGCCCGCATCGGGCTCTCTGCTCAGCGGGGAGCCTGTTCGCCCTCTCCCTGCCCCTCCCCCTGCTTGTGCTCTGTCTCTAACAAATAAATAAATAAAATCTTTAAAAACAAAAAAGATAATGTGGAAAGTTATGGTGGGGCAGAGAGGGGGGAAAGGGCACAACAAGTAACTTTAAAGAGGAGAAACCTGGCAAACAGTAACTCAGCCCAGTAATTACAGTCAACATCAACAATCATCTATCCCATTAACAGTATGTGCCCCCGATAACAATTTGATGAGAAGGGCATGTTATCTCTGTAGTCTTTGCCCACAAAATCAAAAACCCCAGTCTAATCATGACAAACCATGACAAATCCCAATTGACAGAACATTCTAGAAATACCTAACCAACAGTCCTCAAAACTGTCAAGGTCATCAAAAACAAAGAAAGTCCAAGAATCTGCCACGGACAAGAAGAACCTAAGGAGACAGATGACTGAACGTAAAGTGGTGTCTTAGATAGGATGCTGGAACGGAAAAAGGACTTACATGAAAATACGGAAGTCTAAAATGATGGGTTTAGTTAATAATAACGTATTGGTATTGGTTCACTGACTGTGATTATTGTACTATACTAATGCGAGATGTTAACAAGAGGGGAAACTAGGTGTAAGCTACATGAGAACCCTCTGCACTCTATCTGGAATATTTCTGCAAATCTAAAACTACTCTAAAATTACCTTTACTGGGGTGCCTGGGTGACTCAGTGGGTTAAAGCCTCTGCCTTCGGCTCAGGTCATGATCCTAGGGTCCTGGGATCGAGCCCTGCATTGGGCTCTCGGCTCGGCAGGGAGCCTGCTTCCCTTCCTCTCTCTCTGCCTGCCTCTCTGCCTGCTTGTGATCTCTCTCTGTCAAATAAATAAATAAAATCTTAAAAAAAAAGAAATTAAAAAAAAAATTAAAAATTACCTTTACTTGGGGCAACCTGGGTGGCTCCATCAGTTAAATATCTGCCTTCGGCTCAGGGCATGATCCCAGGGTCCTGGGATCGAGCCCCGCATCAGGCTCCCTGCTCAGAGGGGAGCCTGCTTCTCCCTCTGCCTGGCACTTCCCCTGCTTGTGCTCTCTCTGACAAATAAATAAATAAATAAAATATTTTTTAAAAAATAAATAAAATTACCTTTATTTAAGGCCCCCCCCCCCGCCAATCTATCTGTTTGTGTTATCTGCCTGAACTTGAGAGTAGGGCTAGGGATTAGGTTTTAGAGCACTCAGTGAAAGCCAAGTGAATGAAAGAGGAAGAGGAGGAAAAGAGGAAGAAAAGAGCTTGCTGGCTGCCAAGACTCTGCTATTCCTTCTGTGGCAGGTCAGCGGCCCACCTCCCCAACTCTGCTGGGCTACAGAAATAAGTTACATTCCCTATTACTCTGCTCTTGAACCTGAGGGCATAGCGGTAACCACTGGACTCCTCCATCTTGGTGCCAGCCCCTGAACTTGTTCTCTGCTCTCCCTTTCCTCCCGGCCCTTCCCACCTACCAGGTGCCTTCACCTGGCCAACCGGTCTTCTGGCTTGTCTGTGGTTCAGAGCTTGAAGGAGAAAATGTGTCACTTTTTATTACTATTAGATCGTTTCCAAATCCCTCAACTGGTAACCTACGCAGTATCCTGAACCCTTGTGTAGCCTGGGCCTCTAACCCCAGCCAGGCCTCCTCCCCAGAAAGTCAAGCACTGCCCATGAACCCCAGCTCTGGGCCTGACTCCCCAAAATCATACACCAACCTTTTAAATGGCAACTGTCTCCCTAGACTTCTTACCACCAGCCTAAGACTCCTATTGCTGGGCTCTACCCATCCTCTGGCATTCCCACATTTGTCAACCTTCTGCCTGAAACACAGAAGGTGCCTGTTACCACCACTTTCTGATTGCGCCCAACCCATCAGCCAAGCTGCTTCACAGTCCCTGTTCCACCTGAGTTCAGAGGTGTAATACAACATCTCAGCTCTTCCCCTCTACCCTGTCTGCTCCAGCAATGAAGTCAGACCCAGGACAGTATTCTTACCCTATAATGGAACTGGTGGAGGGATGAAATCTGCCTATTACACCACCACCCTGGATATCTGGTTATTTACAAGACTACAGTGTTTTCTGTAATACAGTTTGATTCAGCCGCTCAGCCTCTGATCACTTCCATTTTCCAGGGCTTGAAAGGAGAATGTCCTTTTTTACTGCTAATGCAATCATGTGTCCATCTCTAACACACAGGATGCCTAATGATCTGGAGTACTTAACACTTCATGGGATCAAATTTTTTTTTCTCCCTTAATCACTCCCCTGTTCTTCTTGTGAATGGCTGGAGAGAAGCCAGGCCTGCTTGGGAGCCAAGGGGACAAGGGAAAAGTAACCAGTTCAGGAGAAAGAAACTCCTCTCAAGCAGAACAAGGAGAAAAACAGTACCAGAGTATGGAAGAAGGCCAGTTTTTATTTTCATTTACCAATTTCATAACTACTTAAAGGTCACTTAACACATGAGGTTCTGATATGTTAAACAACTACTGACATGCAAAACTGTCAACCCAATTGTCATTTCATAGCAAGGGACAATAAAACAAAAATCTTTATATTTTCATGAGTGTACCTGAAATTACATCCCTAGAACATGATTCCCTTTAAGGATCATTTTAAAGGATATACAGAAAGATTATATAGAGACAAACACCAGGTTCTGGAGGGTCCTTCGGAACATTCCCTATGATATTATTCTGGAATATGATGGGATATGGAACCAAATGCAAAGGCCCAAACCCAGTAAAACTTTGCTTCACATGCAAAGCAACTGAAGTTGTTCTTTTTTTAAAGACTTTATTTATTTATTTAATAGACAGACAGAGAGAGAAACAGTGAGAGAGTGAACAAAAGCAGGGGGAGTGGGAGAGGGAGAAGCAGGCTACCCACTGAGCAGGTAGCTTGATGTGGGGTTCGATCCCAGGACCCTGGGATCATGACCTGAGCCAAAGGCAGACTCTTAACGACTGAGCCACCAGGAACCTCTGAAGTTGCTCTTTGTTTTCTAACCTATCTAACTTGGATTTTTATGGGATTTCTCCTGATTTTTAAATGGTAACCAATGCATAAGTTTTGTGTTTTTTTTAAAGATTTTATTTATTTATTTGACAGAGATCACAAGTAGGCAGAAAGCAGGCAGAGAGAGGGGGGGAAGCAGGCTCCCCATTGAGCAGAGAGCCCGATGCGGGGCTCGATCCCAGGACCCTGGGATCATGACCTGAGCCGAAGGCAGAGGTTTAACCCACGGAGCCACCTAGGAACCCCACCGATGCATAAGTTTTAAAAACACTGGGCACAGGGTGCCTGGGTGGCTCAGTCAGTTAAGTGTCTGCCTTTGGCTCAGGTCATGATCCTGGGTCCTGGGGTCAAGTCCCACCTTGGGATCCCTGATCAGGGAGTCTGCTTCTCCCTCAGCTTCTGCCCCTCACCCTCCACTTGTGCTCTCTCTCTCAAATAAATAAATAAAATATTAAAAAGAAAAAACACTGGGCAAAACAAATAAAACTTATCTCTGAACATGGCTCATGGGCTACCACTTTGTGACCTCTGGCTTATTTCAGCTAGAAGTGCCATTGGCTTTGGCTGGTTCTCTCCAAATGCTTCCTCCTAAAAAATAGTAGGCCTATGGCTCTTTGGATAGGGGCCTACACAAGATTTGGTTTGGAGCTTAACATTGTCCTTCTAGGGCACCTGGGTAGCTCAATTTGTTGAGCGTCTGCCTTTGGTTCAGGTCATGATCCCGGGGCCCTGGGGTCAAGTCCCTCATTGGGCTCCTTGCTTGGCGGGGAGTCTTCTTCTCCCTCTGCCCTTCCCCCTGCTCGTGCTCTCTCTCTCCCGCAAAATACGGATAAATAAAGTCTTAAAACAAGCAAATAAAAACAAGATTGTCCATCTACATATTCTCTTTCACCTATAAGACCAATCACTTAAAGAGAGTTTTTTATAGATAAAGTAAAACCTTTTATATAGAAGTTTTTACTACAGAAAAAGGTTTTCTATAGTATTCATTATCTGTGTCTCTAGCTTTGGATTCCACAGATGAGAACTATCTGGACCAAACCACATGGTCCCAAAGAGATCCAAGATTCTCTGTGCTCTTTCAGGTCCTTTATATCCTGCCATACAGAGACTACAAACAGGCAGGGAGAGCAAGACTGATTTCAAAGTGCGTAAAGGCAAGCAGGGATCTAGTCCCGCTCTTCTGTTACTCAAGCCTGAAAATTCTGGTTGAACGGGGCAAATATGCTTCTGCCAGAATACACAGGAAAACAGCATCCTCTTATATGTTAACATGCCCTCAGAAAGCAGCTGAACTAGCTGGCTAATTACTCCGGAAAAAAACAGCTAATTAATAATTATGTCAAAACCAAAATTATCTTATTTTTCTGGTCCAGCAGATGTGCTTTGGCACCCAGATGGATCATACCAGCCAATGGTCCTCAGCAGGAAATGGCTTCGTCATTTGGGAGAGCATTTGGAGGCTCACATCCTGACTGGCCCTTTCAGATAGTCTAACTAAAAATGAAAAATTCTCCAGGAACAATAGTATGTTCTTTTCGAGTAGGGACAGACCTTCAGTACTTCTAGTCCCCAGACTACCAGCCTAAGGTTATCTGGTTAACCACTGCATTGTAGTGCAAAACTCTGGGGCTTCAAGCAAGCACTTATTCCAGAATTTGAACAAACCTGGGCTTGTTTGGAAAGAAGTCCTGAACCCTCAAGTCTGCCTCTAATTCACCTTCAGGCCACCTCGGTGGGAAAGCAGACAAGACCTTCCATTAAGATGAAAACAAAAATCTAAAAACCATTACCTAGTTGATGGTTGCAATAATAATTCATTATATTTAATTTTTGTTTTATACATTTTCCTATATATATCTGATATTTCAGAACGAGAGTTGTAGACTGTTACTTGCCAAAATACAACTGAATTTAAATATTGATCTCATATCTTGCAAATTTGCTGAACTCTCTTATCAGCTCTTATTTTTCTTTTTGTGGATCCATTAGGGCTTTCTACATAAAAGATCATGTCATCTGCGAATATAGATAGTTTTATTTCTTTCTTTCCAATCTGGATGCCTTTTATTCCTTTTTCTGGCCTGTTTGCCCTGGATACAACATCTGTTATAATGTTGAATTATAATGTTGAATAGAAGTGGCGAGAGCAGACATCCTGTCTTGTTCCTGATATAAGGATGGAAAGCTTTTGGTCTTTTACCATTGCTAGCTTCGAGTTTCTGGAGACACGTTTGATCAGACTGAGGAAGTTATTTTTGTATTCCTAGTTTGTTGAGTTTTTATTAAAGGGTGTTATATGTTTTTTTTAAGATTTTATTTATTGATTTGAGAGACATGGGGGGTGGGGGGTGGGGGAGAGTGAGTTCGTATATGAGCAGAGGAAGATAGAGAAGGAGACTTCCTGCTGAGCAGAGAGCCCCACATGGGGCTTGATCCCGGGGTCCCGGAATCATGACCTGAGCTGAAGAGAGACATTTAACCAGCGGAGCCACCCAGGGTACCCCCCCAAATATAGCACCCCGCCAGGTGCTATATTTTCTCAAATGTTTTTTCAGCACCCATTGAGAAGAACATATGGCTTTGTCCTTTAGTTCTGGACAAGTTTGCTCCACCTACTATGAAGCAAAGAGTCAGGTAAACAGTTGGATATAGTTCAGAAGAGGTCAGGACTACAGAAAAAAATGTGAAAATTCTCAGCATAAAGATGGGATTTAAAGCCAAGAACTTGTATAAGATCACCAAAGGAAGGAATATAATTACAAAACAACAAAACGTGGTACTCCAAACAACACTGCAGCAATAAAGACATTTACAGAAGAATTACGGCTCATGAATACAAACGCAATGATTAAGTTAGAAAATCATCACTTTGGGGCGCCTGGGTGGCTCAGCTGGTTAAACGACTGCCTTCGGCTCAGGTCATGATCCCCAAGTCCCGGGATTGAGTCCCGCCTAGGGCTCCCAGCTCCACGGGGAGTCTGCTTCTCCCTCTGACCTTCTCCCCTCTCATGCTCTCTCTCTCTCTCAAATAAATAAAGAAAGAAAATCACCACTTTGTAATTTCTAATGAAATAACTGATTTGGGCAATGATTATCAATGGATGAAAAGTTAATGGGGAATGGAGTGACCACAGGATGCCAAAGTATCCCCAACATAGCATTTATTCATCATAAGGGGAGAATGCAGCTTTGCAAAGGACCAATCAGCCTATGACCACCTGAACCCACCGACCTATCTTAATGTTACTAAAAGTAGGAATCTCCGACATTATATGCTTCCCGATACAATGCAATAAGAAGTACACAGCCTCACCTTTGAAATATTCATGCCAAAAATATTGACCCTTTTTTTTTCCCCTCCAGAACTGCTTTTTAAAAATTTGTAGTAAGGTAGAATTGACAATGCAACATTCTATTAGTTTCAGGTGCAAAACCTAATGATTCAGTATTTGGATATATTGTGAAATCATCACCACAATAAGTCTTGTTAATGTCCATCACATAGATAATTATAGAATTTGTCTTCTTGTGAGAACTTTTAAGATTTACTCCTTAGCAACTTTCAACTATGCAATACAGTGTTATTAACTACAGTTATATGATTAACTATATAACCTGCGATATATTACATATCCATTACTTATTAATTTTATAACTGGATGTCTGTACCTTTTCACTCCCTTCCCCCATTTTGCCCACCCTCTGGACCTCCATCTCTGGCAATCACCAATCTGTTCTCTGTATCTATGAGCTTGTGTTTTTTTTTTTTTTAAGATTCCACATACAAGTGAGATCATATGGTATTTGTCTTTCTGTCTGACTTACTTTACTTAGCATAATGCCCTCAAGGTCCATCTGTGTAGTCACAAATGGCAAAATTTTATTCTTTTTTTAGTGCTGAATAATATTCGTGTGTGTGTGTGTGTGTGTGTGTGTGTGTGTGTGTGTAGAGCACATTTCTTTATCCATTCCATCCAGCCTTTAAATTTAAATT
Source organism: Enhydra lutris kenyoni (assembly GCF_002288905.1). Taxonomy (NCBI): domain Eukaryota; kingdom Metazoa; phylum Chordata; class Mammalia; order Carnivora; family Mustelidae; genus Enhydra; species Enhydra lutris. Next base: position 569,378 of record NW_019154165.1, on the reverse strand, counting down.
ACAGGAGACAGGGGCACCTGGGTGGCTCAATGGGTTAAGCCTCTGCCTTCAGCTCAGGTCATGATCTCGGGGTCCTGGGATCGAGCCCCACATCGGGCTCTCTGCTCAGCGGGGAGCCTGCTTCCCCCACCCCCTCTGCCTGCCTGCCTGCCTACTTGTGATCTCTGTCTGTCAAATAAATAAAATCTTTAAAAAATAAATAAATAAATAAATAATAAATTACAGGAGGCAGGAGAACAAGCTAATGACATTACAAGGTATTCATAAGACTAATCCAAATCATTGGCATAGAAATAAAAAAAGTCAGTGGGATGCCTGGGTGGTTCTGTCAGCTAAGCATCTGCCTTTGGCTCAGGTCATGATCCCAGGGTCCTGGGATGGAGCCTCACATCGGGCTCCTTGCTCAGTGGGAAGCCTGCTTCTCCCTCTGCCTGCCGCAACCCCTACTTGTGCTCACGCTCACCTGCTCGCTCCCTCTCTCTCACAAATAAATAAATTTTAAAAAGAGAGAATTTGAAGGATGGAGTGCTGTGATGTCTGAGAATTTATTTTTTTAAATATTTTATTTATTTGACAGCAAGAGAGCACAAGCACCCAGGCACCCCCAGAATTTACTTTAAAGTACATTAGACCAAAAAAGTGAGGCTGTGAGGAGGAATCAGAATCTGAGAAGCAGAAATCTGTAAGGTAAGAAGAAAATCATAAGAATCAGGGGTCCCGGAAGCCAAAGGAATCAAGCGTTTCACAGAGAAGTGAGCAACACTGTCAAATACTGCTAGTAAGTCAAGGAAGATGAGGATTACGCAGTGACCATTCGATTTATGAACTCATTAGTGACCTTGACAAAATCAGTCTGAGTAGAGTGAGAGAAGAAAGTGGGTGACAGAGAATTGAGAAAGAGAGCAGCGGATGGGTGACGGCAAGAGAGTGTGGCCAACAGAGTACAAACAAATGGGTGACAGAGAGAGTGACAAAGGCAGTGAGTGAGAGACAAAAGGTGGGCAACATAAGACAGAGGGCGGGTGACAGAGATAAAGAGAAGGCGCATGACTCTACCAGTCATATTTTATTGCCTCTCAGTTCCAAATTCACCCCTCAATACCTGTTCTGGGATAACGGACAGAACTCCTTTAAGCAGCTCCCCTGTACAGTGAACACGATGTTCATCTTTCTCAGTAGAGGGCGCCTGAGGGACACTGCAGGAGAAAGGGGCTGTCCTCCAGCGGCCAGCTGCAGCAGTACAGTGGGCCACGGGGTAGCCCGCGACTGCAGGCCCAGAATACACGGTCCCTCCGTGATCCTGACACCTCCACCTGGCCTGGCGATAACCTTCTTGCAGCCCTCTCACACGGACACCAGCTCCCCCAGCAGCCTGCCTGTGCCTCGCGCCCCCACCTCTCCTGCCCATACATACCAAGACTTGCTGATGGCCCACTCACCACCTGCATTCCAGAAGGTTGCTTCCTGCAGGGCAGGGGAACACAGACTAACTCTGGCCTGGGCCAGCCGGGGCATTGCTCTATAGTACAGTGGGCTGAACGACACCTTCTCTCATGAGGTCTGAACCTCAGCCTTGGGGTGGGGAGGCCCTTCCAAGTTTGTCCCGCCTTGGGCATGCTCCCTTAGCCCAAGGACACCATAGAGAGTTTCCTTATTTCTTCCAGTCACTCATTTATTCGTTTAAGAATCTATATATTGAAATGCCTGTTTTATTTTTATTTTTTTTTTTAAAGATTTTATTTATTTATTTGACAGAGAGAGATCACAGTACACAGAGGCAGGCAGAGAGAGAGAGAGAGGGAAGCAGGCTCCCTGCTGAGCAGAGAGCCCGATGCGGGACTCGATCCCAGGATCCTGAGATCATGACCTGAGCCGAAGACAGCAGCTTAACCCACTGAGCCACCCAGGTGCCCGGAATGCCTGTTTTAATATGCTGTCTGGTTTCTACCTCCTGACTGGACCCAGAACTGAAAGCAAAAGAGGGCATGTGAGAATGAAAAGAGTGGGTGACAGAAAGAAAGTAGATGACAGGGATGGGGGGGTAACAGAATGGGTAAGAGACAGAGGTAGAGAGTGGGTGATAGAGATCATGGGTGACAGAGAAAGGGGGAAGGGACAACAGTGGGGAGGATGACAGAAACAGAAAGAGGGTGGGATGGCAGAGAGAGTAAGTGGATGAGACAAAATGGACAACAGTATGGGCAGGTAGATAATAGTGTTAATAGAAAGGTGACAGGAGAGAGAAGGGGCCAACAGATGTGGTGGGTGACAGAGAGACAATGGGAGAGAGGGAGCCAGAAAATACGACTGTCAGAGAGGGAGACTGAGTGACAAAGGTGGGTGACACAGAAGGAAAGGTAATGGGTAACAGGAAGAGACAGTACAGAAGTGGGGAGAGGGGGACGCAGGGCAAGACAGGAGGTGGCAGGTGGGCATCACCAAGGGAGAGGATGACTGACACTGAGAGTACGTGACAGAGTCACTGTGTATGGCAGAAGATGAAGGTGTGTCAAAGAGGACACATGTATGCAGAGAGTGTGTGAGAGCAAGTTTCAAAGTTTTCTTTCATCTCTTAGGCAGGAGGAGCAGAGAGCTGAGGACAGAGGGACAGCAAAGGGAGAGATGAGAGAGGGAGGAGGACAGGCAGAGAGACTGTGAGAGGAGTGTGCCAAGGACAATGAGGGGTAAAGAAGGTAGAGAAGGTGATGCTTTGTGCAAGGGGCTCACAGCATCAGGCAGATTTGGAAGAGGACAGGAGAGACTGAGAAAAAATAGGAGAAATAAAAGAGAGATTGTGAGGTGATGGGTCATGAAAGATAGGGAGGCTATGAGCGCAAAGTGGGACTGTGAAAGCAGAAGATGATGACTGTGGGGCACCCAGTGGCTCAGTCAGGAAAGAGCACATGAGAGCAAGTAAGAGACAGGTGCCCATGTGGGAGGTGGTGTCGGGAAATTAGTGCACTGACTTGCTGGGGGCTGGGGGAAAGGAAGGAAGGGAGCTGAAGGGCTTGATCCTTACTATTTCCCCCTTTTCCAAATTGAGTCTCAGAATAGTTAATTGATTCATTTGAGGTTTCCCAGCTAGCAAGTGGCAGAGCCATCATTTGAATCCCAAATGGCCTAGCTCTAAAGCTAGTACTCTACCACACCACACTGCCTGTTTTCCCCAAATCTTCTTTAAAGAAGTCATGTAACACAGTCCAAAGATATGATTTGACTCCTCTGTAAGGAAACCTTTTAGCTTTTAACAGCCTTAAAGCATACTTTTATTGAAAGGGAGACAGAACTATTTCACTGTCCCAGTGTGTTTCTTTGTACCACATTAAAATTGGAAACTTCTGTGCATCAAAGGACACTACCAACAGAGTGAAAAGGCAACCTAAAAATGGGAGAAAATATCTGTAAACCATTTATCTGATAAGGAGTTAATATCCAGAATATATAAAGAAAAAACAACCCACCTGACTAAAAAATGGGCAAAGGACTTGAATGGACATTTCTGCAAAGACATACAAATGGGGACGCCTGGGTGGCTCAGTTGGTTAAGCAGCTGCCTTCGGCTCAGGTCATGATCCCAGCGTCCTGGGATTGAGTCCCACATCGGGTTCCTTGCTTGGCGGGGAGTCTGCTTCTCCCTCTGCCTCTGCCTGCCATTCTGTCTGCCTGTGCTCGCTCTCTCTCCCTCTCTCTCTCTGACAAATAAATAAAATCTTTAAAAAAAAAAAGACATACAAATGGCCAATAAGGGCATGAAAAGATGCTCAACATCACTAATCCTTAGAGAAATGCAAAAAAAAAAAAAAAATCCCAATGAGCTACCACTTCATTATCATTAGAAAGGCTAGTAATAACCACAACAAAACCAGAACAGAACAAGTGCAGATACTGGAACACTTGTACACTGTTGGAGGGAATGTAAAAGGTGCAGCCACAATAAAAGACCCTAGAAAAGTTAAAAATAGAATTACCACTGATCCAGCAATCCCACTTCTGGCTAGATATCCAAAAGAAGTGGAAGCAGGATCTCTAAGAGATATTTGCACCCCATGTTCAAAGCAGCTGTTCACAACAGTCAAGAGATGAAAGCAACACAAGTGTCCAGCATGGATAAATGGATAAAGAAAATGTGACATGTGCATACAATGGAATATTATTCAGTCCTGAAAAGGAAGGAAATTCTGTCACAGACACAGTATGGATGAACCTTGGTGAAATTATGCTGTGTGAAATAAACCAGTCCCCAAAAGACAAATATCGTATGATTCCACTTGTAGGCGTTCCCTAGAGTCAAATTCAAGGGGACAGAAAGTAGAACGATGTTTACCAGCCCCCAGGGAGCAGGGAGTTAGAAGTTAACAGGCGGTTTTAGTTTTGCCAGATGAAGAGTTCTGGAGATGGATGGGTGGTGCTTTAACAACAGTACTAATGTATCTAATACCACTGAACTGTATGCTTAAGAACGGTGACGACGGTAAATTTGACGTTGTGTCTGCTTTATCGCAACTTAAAAAAAAAGGTTTAAATCTCATTCGCACATCACCCCACCCCCCACCCTTAGCCATATAGTGAACGTTCACTCATTCTTCAACACCAACGTCTCCTCCTCTTGTGGAGCCGTAGTTGGCCATTTCCTCCTTTACCCTTACTACTCCTTGCCCATTATAACCTCTTGCAGCACTTATCAAACATTATAGCGATTGTTGGTTTACTTATCCCTTTCCACTACCAAATGATAAGCAATTTGGGGGGCAGGGTCAAAGTTCTACTGATCTCTGTAACCCCCAGGCCTGGTGTTTGGTACTGTAAAGAGTCGAGAAAGACTTGATGGGTGGAAGTTCTGGCTTTTAAGAGTGCTATTTGGCAAAAAAAAAAAAAAAAAGTGGGGGGGGCATCGGGAGGCCACCCAGGCTTTCGATTTAGAAATCTGAGCAGATTCCCACGCCCTACTCGGAGAATGCGAGGGCGCGTCTCACCAGTCTCCAGGCTGCTGGGAGGGTCCGAGGGCTTCCCACCCTCACTCCCGGCCGAGGCCTGCGAGCTAGACCCGCCCAGCGGCGCAGACATACCTCTGGTAAAGGGCGGCTTGCTCTGGAGTTAAGGCCGCGGCTTCCACAAACCGTCCAGACGCCTCCATGACCCCCAGCTTGAGTTCCAGGTAAATCAGCAGGCGATTGAATTTCGCTCGCTCCCGCCCTACGCATGCGCCGTGCGCCTGGAGGAGAGGCGGGACCAACTGTCGGCCTCCGAGCTGGCCAATCCGCAGCGCAGAGCTCCGCGCCAAAGACTGAGCCCGCCCACGAAGGTCGCGCGCCTGCGCCTACGCGCCCCGGAGCTCAGAGGCTGTCGCGGCCGCAGCGGAGCGGTTTGGAGTTGTGTCCTCTCGTCTCTCGCGTTTTTAGTCCAATGCAAACCGTGCTTCTGCACATTTGTGCGTGTGCTGTCCTCGTGAGGGAAAATGCCTGATATGATCTCAGTCATTTTAGTGGCCCCCAGAGACCTTCTCCATAGCCTGCTCCCCCAAATATCCTTCATTCCATGCTCTCCATTGCCTGGCGGGGCGCACGCTTTATTTTTTATTTTTTTTTATTTTTTTTAAGATTTTATTTATTTATTTGTCAGAGAGAGAGGGAGAGGGAGAGAGAGCAAGCACAGGCAGACAGAATGGCAGGCAGAGGCAGAGGGAGAAGCAGGCTCCCTGATGAGCAAGGAGCCCGATGTGGGACTTGATCCTAGGACG
>NW_019154165.1:442176-563631 GCF_002288905.1 Enhydra lutris kenyoni | reverse complement strand
CTGGGATCATGACCTGAGCCGAAGGCAGCTGCTTAACCAACTGAGCCACCCAGGCATCCCGGGGCACACGCTTTAAAGTCAAACACCCTGGGAGCCATGGTCTCCGTGACTTAAACTCACACTGAAGGTCTTCAAGAGCCAAGCCAAAGCTCTCATTTAAGAAATTAGTAGTGCAAGGGGCGCCTGGGTGGCTGAGTGGGTTAAAGCCTCTGCCGTTGGCTCAGGTCATGATCCCAGGGTCCTGGGATCATGACCTGAGCCGAAGGCAGCTGCTTAACCAACTGAGCCACCCAGGCATCCCGGGGCACACGCTTTAAAGTCAAACACCCTGGGAGCCATGGTCTCCGTGACTTAAACTCACACTGAAGGTCTTCAAGAGCCAAGCCAAAGCTCTCATTTAAGAAATTAGTAGTGCAAGGGGCGCCTGGGTGGCTGAGTGGGTTAAAGCCTCTGCCGTTGGCTCAGGTCATGATCCCAGGGTCCTGGGATCAAGCATCGGGCTTTCTGCTTGGCGGGGAGCCTGCTTCCTCCTCTCTCTGCCTGCCTCTCTGCCTACTTCTGCCTACTTGTGATTTCTCTCTGTCAAATAAATAAATAAATAAATAAATAAATAAATAAATAAATCGTTTAAAAAAAGAAAGAAATTAGTGCTGTAACTTACAGATGGTCACCATTTCTTTAGAAGCTCCAACGAGGATGCAGTCATTTTGAAACACAGAGCTCAGAGCTTGGGGCAGGAAACCCTATAACTGAGTTTAAGTGGCGTCCTTGGGGGATCCTAAATAGCAGGTTGTGGGCCCACAAATATTGCCCTTCTTATACTGATAAAAATATGGACATTGTGATTCTTCAGAACATTAACATTCAGTGTTTGAAAACTCACCTATTGACCCAGTCATGCCCACCCCAAGTCCAGAAGATTTTAAGCTTTTTGTAAATTTTATAGATCATTGGGAGTTTAAAAAGAGATTTTCTAAAAAGAGAATACGAGCTATTTTCCTGTTTCACATTACCTTAAGGCATATTTTCATATGGCGTTAAGCCTTCTGTTAAGAAGAGTTTTAGTTTAAAAAAAAAAAAAGAAGGAAAAGAAAAGAACAAAGAAAAAAAGTGGGGTTTTAGTATAGTATTCTCCCCATTTTCAGACATGAAAACTGACTGCCTAAGTTTTCAGAGCTGGGAAACGGCAGAGCCACAATTCAGTACCAGGTCTATATGGACAAAAAATCAGTGCTCACTCACCGTGTCCACTGCCTATTGCTGGAAAGAAATGGACAGAGTGGGAAATGAGGTTGATGAGGCAGTGGGAAGTAGGTTTGTGAAAGAGCTTGTTTACCCTGTTGAGGGGTTTGAATCACTTCTTTTCCTGGAGGCAAGTTTGTATAGGGGTGGGTGGAGCGTGTAGGAGCACTGGTTACCCAAAGTATGAGTGTGATGAGAAGAAGGGCTGGTGGGGAGAATTCCATAGAAAGGAAAAAAAAGAGATGGGAGCATGAAAATCTTCATCACCAGTCCAGGGAAGTCTATCTCCAGTTGTCCTTTGGCTCAGTGTCCACCATCATCGCTTATATATCCTTGGAACAGATGAGAACTCAAAATGAAGCAGAGCGAAACCCTGATAACTGTCTTAGGCAGCTGCCCTTCTGTGGGCTGTGGAGAAAAGCTAGAAGGAACTCCCTTAGGAGCCAGGCTAGCCCCTCCCTGCTTCTCATCTGTCAGTCATCTCCAAAGGCTCTGAATATTAGGAAGAAAGGACCAACCTTCCAGCTTGTCTGCCCTTAGGCTACTGGATTTTCTCCGTGCCACTTTCACGCAGCCAGAGGACTTCCCCTTCTTTAAACCTACTAAGTCCTCCAGCCCTCTTTCCCTCTCCCTCAGTCCCACAGTCACTTCCTTTGGACCCTTCTCACTGCCTTCCAGAGTCCCAGCTCTCACCAGGAGGTGCCAATGACCCAGGAAACTCACCACCCTGGACTCCTAGTCCTCCTTTGTAAAAGGTCACATACATTCACAGACTGGAAAAAAGCAAGACGGTGGGGGAGGATTTAGAGTGGATAAATGGAGAAAATGAAGGAGAATCAAAATAATAGTCACTACTATATCAGGCCCTGTTCAAAGCACTGAATTTACATTAATTCTCTTGGCTGTTCCTCATTTCACATCAACCCCAGAGTGATGGCTCCCATTCCCCCAGCAACTCTCAAGGGGATGGAGTTTAAAAAGCCTTCCCTAATTATTGTTATTTGTTTAAGTGTGATAATGGTATTATATTTTTAAAGCCCTTACCTGCTAGAGAAACATAATGGAGTATTTTCAGATAAAATTATATGACATCTGGAGTTTATATTAAAATACTCCAGGTGGGAGAAAAATGAGAGGAGGAAAGATGAGCAATGAGTGGCAAAATGTTGATAATTGTTGAAGCTTGTTACAGAGGTTCATTATCCTCTTCTCCCTACTCTGCCTGTTTGAAATTTTCCATAATAAAAATATTTTTAAAACTTTGCTATCTAATCTGCAAATAACACTGAGCCACCTGTACTCAAAGACCGGAAATAAGATAATGAGGGAGAGTTCAGAATGGGTAAATTGAGGGAGGGATGGGGCAGAATCAGAACAATAGCTATTACTAATATAACACTTCAGTGCCAAGCCTTGTTTCTACACGGTTTACATGTATTACGTCTTTCCAGCCTCACAACAACCTTGTTCAGAAGTGTATGCTATTATTACCCACCCTTTATACATAAGGAAACTGAGGCACAGTAAGATAGAATAACATATACAAGTATATACTGCTTGTGGGTGGTAAAGCTGGGTTCCAAACCCCAGCACTCTGGTTTTTGGCTTTTTGATCCCTTTTTTTTTAAAGATTTTATTTATTTATTTATTTATTTATTTATTTAAGAAAGAGAATGCTCAAGCGTGCAGTGGAAGGGCAGAAGGGGAGGGGCAGTGGAAGATGGACAAGCAGACTACCTCCTGAGTGGGGAGCCTGACGTGGGGCTCAACGTGAGTCAAAACCAAGAGTCAGACACCCAACAGACTGAGCCACCCAGGGGTTCCTTGACACTTTGCTGTTAAACATGATGCAAGTTAGATGTAGAAAGCAGCTGATGGGTGAAGATAAGGGCTCATTCACCCATGTACTTATTCATCCATTTAATAGATATGTATTGAGCCTTCACAAGATGGCCAGGCAAGCATCTGGGTGCCAGGGATACAGTAGTGAGCAAAACAGACTGGTTCTTGCTGTGAAAGAGTTTGGAGTTTGATGGGAATGGGGGGGGGCTTGAAATAATGATCATGCAAGCATGTGGAAAATTAAAAACCATGATGAGGGCACAGAAGGAGAGCTCCAGGGAGTTCTGAGAGCGTATGATGAAGTACCTGGCCCATCTGAAGGGGCTGAGAAGGTCTTTCTGAGGAAGTAACATTTGAGCTGAGAGCTGAAGGATAAGGAGGAATTAATGGGACAAAACAAGGGAAGGGAAGAGCATTTCAGGCAGAGCGAAGAGCACAACCAAAGGCCCTGGAGCAGGAGAGAGCTCAATACACATGAGGAACTGGAAAGGCTAAGGCGGTGGGAGCAAAGTCTAGAAAGCTAGAGTTGGAAGGGCTTTTTTGAAGTCCAGTGCAATGTCACAGGTGAGAGAAGTGCCCCTGGGAAAGAATGATCCAAGGTCACACCCTGAATCAGTGGCAGAAACAGGACTCAACCTAGGTTCCTTGACCCCCCAGCCCAGTGCTCTTTTCCAGCACAGATCATGGCTTTCCTGCATATGAGGAGAAGGGAGGTAAACTGGGTGTCAGCACATTGCTCACTGGGACAGAGAGTGGCAGAGAGTGTTTTTGGAGATAGGTATAAATAAGCAAATGAAGTCTTCATGGGCAAGGAGACCAAGGGTGAGTGAGTTTGGAGCCAAAGAAGAGGGAAGTAATTTAGAAACAGGAAGAATTTAATGTGTGACTCCCAGATCCCTAATTAGGCTTTTCTCCCGCTATTTCTAGCAAGGGTTCTAAAGTGGGTGGGATTTGTGGGGGGAGGGTTGGAGAAGAGTACTGAGGCTGAGGTCCTTGGCCACTCATTTGAGGTGAGGGGAGGAGGCTCGGGCTCAGCGGCCCAGCTGCGAGTCATCTCCAGCTCTGCCAGCAGGGGGAGCCGGAAACCGAGCTTCCTAAGAATGGCGACTGGCTTGGCTGGCGGCTGGCCTGGCCCCCGGCCTGGAGAAATCTTCATGGAAGCTAGTCAAGTTAGTCCAACATGCTGTGGAAATGACAGGAACTGAGGGAAAAGGGGGAGCCAAGAGTTGGGATTATCCACAGGGTCTTTGCACTAAATTGCAGTCTTTGGTAAGTGCCTTCTGAACCTGCCTCCTGGGGTTTCAGCAGAAGCAGGCAGGCACCTAAGGGTAGAGAATCATTTGACAGGAGAAAGCTGCTGCATGAAACGTGGCCTTCTAACACTCCTTTTGGACTACCTCATCCACTCCCCAAACCTCACAGTTCTGTCTCTAACCTCATCCTTTTTCCTGAGTCTCAGACCTAAATGGCCAACTGGCTGCAGGGACGTATCTTCCCAGAAGCTTAAACTCAACATGGTACTGAACTCATCTCCCACCCTCCCCGAGTCTTGTTCCCTCAGTATCCCTCATTTCCGTGAACAGCACTGCCACCACCACCCCCAAATCATTCAAGTCAGAAACTGGGAGGCATCTTTCCAGATCCTGTTGGCTCTACCTCCAAAATATAACCAAAACCCAAACACTTCCCTTCATCTCCTCTGTCACCGTTCTGGTCTATGGCATGGTCATCTCTCACCTGGCTCACTGCAATAGCTTCCTGACTTCCTCCCTGCTTTTCTTTGTGCCCGCTCCCCACTGTTTCTGCACCCAGAAACCAGAGTGATCTTCCAAAGACACCGATCTGATCATGTCATGGCTCTGTCTAAACCCTTTGGAGCCTCCTCCTTGCCCTCCAAATCAAGTCCTGCCTCCTCACCGTGGCTTACAAGGCCTTCCAAATCTGGCTCCTGACTGCTTCTCCAGCCTTATGACTCAATTCTCCACAGCCCCTAAGCAAGCGCGCGCGCGCGCGCACACACACACACACACACACACACACACCCCACTCGTCTCAAACTGAAGCACTTGCACTTAAATCTTGCTTTGCATGCTGTTTCCTCTGCCCGGACTTTCTTCCCTTCCTTTTTGTCTCACTATCTCCTCTTCACTGCTTGCTTCTCAGCTCAAGTTTTCCAGGGCCCTTCCATAATCTTTCCCAACAGTCATCCTCTGGGACACAGTGTGATTCACCTGCTTTTATCATTGGATTAGTCCACGGAATGTGGCTGCCCGGTTACCTCTGGCTCACCCATGATCATGTGAGCTCTGTGAAGGACCCATCAGTCTTTTCCACTTTATAACTTCACAGAGCTTAGCCCGGTACCTACATATAGTAGCCAATAAGGAAATACTTTTGGATGGATGATGAATGGGTGGATGGACGAATTTGTCAATTTCCTGGTCTCAAAGGAGAGCAATAGACACCATGTTGGAGAGCTATAGTGAGGTCGTGGGTAGGAGCAATAGATCTAAAGCAATAGTGGGGACCAGGAACCAAGGAAGGGGGGAGGTCCAAGCCTGCCCATCCCAGCCACACTTCTTGCCAGCACTGACTCTGTCTTATACCCGCCTCAGGAAGGACTCAGAAATAGCACAGAGCAATCTGAGTTACTACACCCAGGAATGGGATACTCCCTTTCTATTCTCTTCCCAAATCTCGTGCTGGGAGAAAGCCACCCATGTCTGGCTGTGAAATGAATGGGCTCCAGCCAGTGCCTAGTGTTGGTGGATTCTCCAGATGCCCCATGCCCACTCGTCCCCCACATCAAAAGCGTTTCTGGAAGCTCCCATGAGTTCCTCCTCGGCTCCCGCACCTTCTTCCTGCAGCTGCAGAGAAAGACTCCCTACGCGGCATGGGCGCCTATCCAAAAAGCTGAAGTCAAGGCTTCTCCCTGATGTCAGCCCAAGAAGGGATCCCTGGGGGCCCCTAATCTTAACCTCTGTGGTCCTTTGCCCTTTCTCCTTGGCACTACCTGAGGCAGGAAATAAAATCTACAAGCTCTTGAGGGGAGGATGGAGGGTTACATTTTTCTACAGCCCTTCGAAGGCCTTGGCCCCCTGCCTAGATGTGAGTCAGGAACTGTATGTCCCAGAGAATTGGCTTCCCAGCCATCTGCTCTGAGCTTAAAGAGCCTAGGGGCCCTCATTGGATGCTCTGTTCAAATTAGCCAAGAAGGGCAGGGTGAGGACAACAGAGCAGGTGGGATCTTGGCCAGTCTAGACCTCCTAGACTGTGTGTGGAGGAAAGGGGCACACCAGGGCACAGTGAGGGCATGGCAAGTCCCCAAGCAGAGAGCACCTCTCACAGCCCAGCTGCACTGCTCCCAGAGCCAAGCCTTCCCAGCTCCCCTTTCGAGGGAACTCATGGCTTTGTGAACACCTACTTTATGCCGGCCCACAACAAGCAAGAAATTACTGTTCTCCTTTACCAGTCACAGAAACCAAGGCTCAAAAGGGTTAACTGCTTTATACAAAGTCGCACAGCAGGTACGCCTCAGATTCAAAGAGAGCAAGACCAGGACCAGGGCATCAACTCCCAGACCCTTGGTAAATGGTTGCCAAGGCTACTAGAGAATGATTCTCCCTTTCAGTGAGCAGGTAGGCAGTCTGAGGACAATGGCGGGGAAGGGATACAGAAAGTCACACTCCTTCTATGCCTAGGACATAGCTTGCTCCATCCAGGAGAAAACATGTCTTTAACCCTTTAATGTACATTATATCCGGTAGTAGGAATGGGTCAGTTTCATACATGGAAAATTTTAGGGTGGAGACAATGAAAGACTTACTTAAGGTCTCACATCAGAGAGTAAGAGATAAATGAATCAATCCGAGAAACCGGACAGATCCACTGCAGGAAGCCTGATGAGGCATCCCTCAGTCCCCAAATCCCCTCAGCCCTGTACATTCACAGGATTGAAGAGCCAAGCATCAGGCATAGTTGCCGGGGAGGGGGGCACATTTGGGGACTCATAGAAATAAGGAGCCCCTGGGTGTCTGGGTGGCTCAGTCAGCTAAGCATCTGCCTTCAGCTCAGGTCATGATCCCGGGGTCCTGGGATTGAGCCCCGCATCGGGCTCCCTGCTCAGCATGGAATCTGCTTCTCCCTCTCCCTCTGCCCCTCTCCCTGCTCATGCTCACTCTCTCTTGCTCACTCTCTCTCAAGTAAATGAATAAAATCTTAAAAAAGAAAGAAAGACCTTCTGGGGCTGATCTTTAGCGTACCAGGGGTTTTCAACCCTAGATTCATGTTAGAGTCACTGGGGATCTTTTAAATAATAATTGTGTTTGCAATATATGTATCCAATAAAGGAAGAGTATCCAGAGTATATACAGAGCATTGACAAATCAATAATAAAATGACAACCTAAAAAATACAGGCGAAAGATAGCAACAGACACCACATGGGAGAGGATATATGAATGATGGATAAGCACATGAAAAGATGACCAACATAGTCATTAGGGAAATGCAGTTTAAAACCACAGTAAGAGGGGCGCCTGGGTGGCTCAGTGGGTTAAGCCTCTGCTTTCGGCTCAGGTCATGGTCTCAGGGTCCTGGAATCGAGCCCCACGTCAGCCTCTCTGCTCAGCGGGAAGCCTGCTTCTCCCTCTCTCTCTGCCTGCCTCTCTGCCTACTTGTGATCTGTCTCTCTGTCAAATAAATAAATAAAATCTTAAAAAAAATAAAACCACAATGAGGGATGTCTGCGTGGCTCAGTGGGTTAAGCCTCTGCCTTCGGCTAGGGTCATGATCCCAGGGTTCTGGGATCCACCGAAGTCAGGCTCCCTGCTGAGCAGGGAGTCTGCTTCTCCTTCTGCCACTGCCCCTGCTTGTGCTCTCTCTCTCTGTGTCAAATAAATAAAATCTTTAAAAAGAAAAAAAAAGGACAGACAATACAAAGTGTTGACAAGGTTGTGGAACAACTGTAACTCTCATATTTTGTTGGTGAGAGTGCAAATTGGCACAAGAATTTTGGAAAACACAGTCTCAAGCAAGTTCCACATAAATCCAGCAATTCCACCTCCAAAGAAATGAATGCACGTGCCTATGGAAAGATTGGGATGACACAAATATCTCTGGATGGGTGAATGGCTAAACAAACTGGTGTGTCCACACAAGGGAATACCCTTCAGCAATGGAAGGGACTACTACTGATTAGTGCAACAACTTGGATAGATCTCAAAGGTATTGTGCTACAGGAAAGAAGACGATCTCAAAATGTCACATACTGTTCAGTTCCACTTATATGCAGTTCAAGAACAATCAGAATGAATCTATGGGGGGCACCTGGGTGGCTCAGTGCTTAAGCCTCTGCCTTCAGCTCAGGTCATGATCTCAGGGTCCTGGGATCGAGTCCCGCATCGGGCTCTCTGCTCTGCGGGGAGCCTGCTTCCTCCTCTCTCTCTGCCTCTGCCTGCCTCTCTGCCCACTTGTGATCTCTCTCTGTCAAATAAATAAAATCTTAAAAAAAAAAAAAGAAAAGAAAAAAAAAGAATGAATCTATGGTAGAAATAAAAATGGTGGGTTCCTCTGGCAGGGGTGGGGGCATTGACTGGGATGGTGGAAATGGTCTATGTTTTTACTGGGGCGATGGAAATACACTGCCCACAGTTACCACAATTCATTGAACTATATACTTAAGACCTATGCATTTTACTGTGTGTACATTATGCCTTAATTTAAAATGTCCAGCTCTTAACTATAGAAAACAAACCATGGGTTGCTGGAGGGGAGGAGGTGTGGGGATGGGATAATTGGGTGATGGGCATTAAGGAGGTCACGTGATGTGATGAGCACTGGGTGTGACATGCAACTGATGAATTATTGAATAGTACATCTGAAACTAATGATGTCCTCTATGTTGGCTAGTTGAATTTAAATAATAAATACATAGTTAAAAATAAAATAGATGGACCATTAAAAATAAACTTAGAAACAAACAAACAAATAAAATACCATGTCCTGGCCCACCTCTAATTAAATCAAAATCTTTAGAGGCGGGGCCTGGGCAAGGACCTTTTTTAAATCTCCCCAAGGGACACTCATGTGCAGCTGGTCGGAGAAGCATTGATTAATATTACCACGATCTTTCCCTAGCAACAGACTCTTTCAGCCTCCTGTGTCATGGAGACGTTTCAAAGGTGCCCATCGAAAAGAGTCCCTCCTAGAATCACCAGCAGGGGTAGGCAGGTGGGACAGGTGAGCGGGTGTAGACACTTGCCACATGTCTCAGAAGATGTTTCATATCAATCCATAAAAACACTGCATTTCACACTTTGAAATGGCTAAAATAGTAAATGTACTGTTATGTGACTTTCCTCTCAATTCAAAAGATAAAAAAAATTCAAGAGCTTCCTAAGTTTATTTACTTATTTATTTTTAAAAGATTTTATTTATTTGACAGAGAGAGACACAGTGAGAGAGGGAACACAAGCAGGGGGAGTAGGAGAGGGAGAAACAGGCTTCCCACCAAGCAGGGAGTCTGATGTGGGGCTCAAACCCAGGACACAGGGCTCGATTCCAGGACCTGGATATCATGACCTGAGCTGAAGGCAGATGCTTAATGATTGAGCCACGCAGGTGCTACAAGAGCTTCCTTAGTTGCGTACTTTGATTTCTTTGACCAGTCCCCCCTTGGTGGATATTTTCCCAGTCTGCTGCTACAAATATCCTGGTACATACATCCTGTGAATATGTGTGAATGTATCTGTAGGATGATTTCCTAAAGGTGGAATTGTTGGGGTTAAAGAGTAGGTGTCTTTCTCATTTGGACAGAAACTGCTAAATTGCCTTCCGTAAAGGATGGGCGAGCTTCTGTTCCCATCAGCAATGTACCAGAATGCCTGTTTCCCCACACCCTTGCTGACAATGGTTTCTAACCTTTAGATCCTCACCCTTCTGCTTCTTAAAAAAGTCATACCTCATAGTTTTATTTTCATTTCCCCTTAGAGTAGGTCTTCACTGAGACCAGTCAAGTGGAGAACAAGCATGTCATTTTGGGTGTAGAGAGGGAGGCAGTTACCTGTTCTAGCATAGGGTTAGCTTTGAACGAGTTACCAAGAATCCCAAGAATGCTTTCCTGAGTATCAAGGACTCCCAAAGGTCTCTCTTAGGTCCAGACCTCTCACTTGAGCCCCGGCCTCCTATATCAAGGCCTCCCTGATATCTCTTACTGAACACACCCAGAAGTATGGGTTCCCAATCCACCTTCCAACCTGAGTTGGAAGGTGGATTGGTCTTTCCCATCTTTCTTTCCATCTCTCCCATCTCTGTAAATGGTACCAGTCTTTCCCATCTCTGTGAATGGTACCACCATACACCGAGTTGATGAAGCCCCAAACCTAGAAACTAGAACGTCGTCTCTTCTCTGTCCCTCACCCAACCCATTGCCAAGACTTTCAGGCTCTATCTTCAAAATACATCCTGAATCGCTCCGCTTTTCCCCACCCAACGGTAAGCACCCAAGCCTAAGCCACCTGGCATTTGCCAGTGACTACCTAATTGGCCTCCGAATTCCCATTCTTGTCTCCCAGTCCGTTTTTCTTATTAGGGTAATTAAATCCATTCTTCAGCAGCCAGTAATCTTTTTTAAAAATAGAAACCAGATCACATCATTCCTTTGCTTAAGACCGTTCCTGAGTCCACAGTGCCCTGAAAATACCATCCAAACTCCTTATGGCGCCCTGCAAGTCCCTAGCGCTCACACAGGTCCAAATCCCATCCTGTTTGTTCATTTCACCTCAACCACATGGGCTTTCATTCTCTTCTTCAAACAACCAAGGCCATTTCCACCACAGGGGCTTTGCATTTGCTGTTCCCTCTGCCGGGAACATTTTCTCCTAAAATCTTAGCAAGGCTGGCTCCTTCTTAGCATCCAGATCTCAGCTCTCTCTCCTGTGAGACCTTTCCTGACCCATCCTCTCTAAAGTAGCTACCCCACCTCCCTCATCCTGTTTATGTCCTTTGGAGCCCTTACCAGTATTGAGACGTTTCTCCTTCCTCTGTTTACTTCCACATTGTCTGTTCCCCTCCAGAACATTAGGTCCATGTTTGTATCTCCAATACCCACACTAGTTCTGAGGTACAGTAGGTGCTTAAAAAATATTTGAAAGGAATGAACTGTTTGGTAGTGCTTTCTTGTTTTCAAAGCCTCCTCCTGCTCTCCGATTTAAAGAGGGAGGAGGCCATCAGAGAAGGAAGGGTTGTTTTCAACACCGAGAAGGGAACAAAACTGATTTTAAGTACTCGGGGTCCACATCTCTCCAAATAATTAGCAAACAAACAAAAAAAGTCTAACTAAAGCTCTCTTCGGAAACACTGGGGAGCCTCCTTTGAATTATCGTGTCTCATTGCAAGCAATAAAACAGCCTTCTTTTGTCAATATTCTCTGCTTCAGATTTGTCACTAATTCCAGATGGCCTCGTCCTAGCCAATCTGAATGACCGAAAGGCAGAGTGAATACAATTTAATCAGCGGCTCGGCCCCCGCGGGATGAGCTGGCGGTATCTCTGTGGGCCTCGTCGCTAAAAGGTATTCCAGGGGCAGTGATTTTTGCACCGAATAAAGGCAGGCCAGCAGGAACCCCGCTCCTGCGGCGGGGGAATCTGGCAGGCACTGAGGCAGGGCGGGGGCGAGGCGGGCGAGGCGGGCGAGGCGGGCGAGGCCGGCGAGGTGGGCGAGGCGGGCGAGGCGGGCGAGGCGGGCGAGGCGGGCCGGCGGGCGGCAGAAAGGCGGGGGACGAGCAGGAAGGAAGACAATGCCACAGGCACGAAGGGTCGTAGTACAAACTGTTCCGGCTGTGATCTCCTTTCTGCCCCCCACGACGGCCTCGGGGCGGGTTCCTCTTGCCCTGGGACCACAGGGAAACTGAGGCTCTGAGGGCCCTGCCTGCCATCTCGGTGCCCGCAGAGAGCACCACTCCCCCGCTTCATCTCCTACCGTCAGTGAGCCCGGCGGCGCAGGGGCGGTTGCTATGGCATCTCTGGAGTGTCACAAGTGCCCAGGAAGCATACAAATCGACCTGCGTGAGACATAGCCCTGTGCAAAACAACTTCCAATTTACTCGCAATAATTACCACCCCCAGATAATCGCCTGTACCCAGGCGGGCGAGGAGGGCTTGGAGGGGGAAGGGAGGCAAGAGGCAAGGGAGGCAAGAGGCGAGGGGGGAAGGAGGAGGGAGGGGGGGAGGGGGGAAGCACCAGGCCAGCGGCTGCTGCCCTGCCAAGGGGTTTGAGGGAAGGGTAGGGGGAGAAGAGAGGTGGTCTTCCTGAATTCGGCACTGAGAAAGCGCTCTGTTCTGGGTGGTTCTGGAAACTTGCATGGTCTTCTGGATGGATCCTCTCAGGGCATTGCATTCAGTAGGTACTGGGCACTCCAGTGGTGGGAATTTTGCCTGGCATTGGGGATGCAAAGGCCAGTTCTTGCAGTGGAGGCTCACAGAGTCCTGGGAGCCAAACATAAAATAAGATAAAATAAAATAAAATAAAATAAGGCAGCGAGATACGCAAACATGGTGCAATTATAAGGACCATCATTCATTCAACATGTATTTATTAAGTACCTACACTATGCCATGCACAGCAGTGAACAAAACAGACAAAACTCCTGCCCTCATGAAGTTTCCATTGGAGTGGAAAGAGACAACAACTTTGTAAAATATAAATAAAAGTAAACCGTTAGTTGGTGTATTTGCGTCCTCTAGAGAAACAGAACCGATAGGGTGTGTATAAATACGTAAAGAAATTTCCTGTGAGGAATTACTTCATAGGGTTTTGGAGGCTGGCTAGTCTGGGATATGCAGTGGGTGAGCTGGAGACTCGGGAGCCAATGCTGGAAGCTTCCGTCTGAATCCCAAGACAGGAGAATAATGTCCCAGCTCCAAGACAGTCAGGCAGAAAGAATTCTTTCTTACTCAATCTTGTATTGTATTCAGGCCTTCAGTGGACTGGGGGGAAGCCCACCCACACTGGGGACAGCGATCTGCTTTTCTCCGTGTACAGATTCAAATGTTAATCTCATGCAGAAACACCCAGACATAATAGTTAACGAAATATCTGCCGCCCCCCCCCCCACCCCCCTCCTGCCTGTCAGGTTGACACAGAAAAGGAACCATCACAACCTGGTGATGAGAGGCATGGCCATAGTTGCTGATAAGTGAAAAATAAAACAGGAGAGTAGGAATAGAAAGTGTTGGTGGGCTGGGGGTTGCCACTTTAAAGGAGGCGATGGAGAAAGTCTCAGAGAGAAAGTATCATTTGAATGAAGACTTGAGAGAAGTGAGGCAGGGGCTCCTGGGTGGCTCGGTGGCTTAAGCGTCTGCCTTTGGCTCAGGTCCTGGCCTCAGCATTCTGGGATCTGATGGGAGCCCCCCCGCAGAGGCTCCCTGCTCAGTGGGGAGTCTGCCTCTCCCTCTGCCCCCACCCCGCTTGTGCTCTCTCTCAAATAAATAAATACAATCTTTTAAAAATAACAAATTAAAAAAAAGGAAAGAAAGAAATGAGGCAGCAAGCCATGCGGATTTCCAAGAATGTTCCAGGCAGAAGGAAGGGTAGGTACAAAGGCACTGAGGCAAGAGCATGTCTGGTGTGTCAGAGGAACAGCGGTGGTGAGTCCAGGCTAGCTGGAGCAGAGTAAGCAAGGTCTCGACGACAAGGAAAGAGGCAGCGACAGAACACGCGGGCCACATGGGCCAACGTGAGGATGGATACTACCAGTGAAGGGAGAGCCATTGCCGGATTTTGAGGTGGAGACCCAGGATTTGCACATATGTTTCAGTAGGATGCCTCCAGCTTCTGAGTAATGAATAGACCGTGTGTGCAGGAAGGGTGGTGAGGGTCAAGGGTGAAGCAGGCGCACTGCTAGGGGCTATTCTATTGCGGCAATCCAGGTGAAAGGTGATAAGAGTTTAGACCAGGGTGGCACCTGTGGAGATGATGAGAAGTGGTGAATTCTGGGTATATTTTGCAGGTACAGCCAATGGGATTTGCTGACGGATCAGACATGCGGTGGGGTGAAGAGAGAGAAGGGGCACCTGGGTGGCTCCGTGGACTAAGCATCTGCCTTCAGCTGGGGTCATGATTGCAGGGTCCTGGGATTGAGCCCTATGTTGGGCTCCCTGCTCGGTGGGGAGTCGGCTTCACCCTCTCCCTCTGCCCCCCTCCCATGGCTCGTGCTCTTTTCTCTCTCTCTCTCAAATAAATAAATAAAATCTTTAAAAAAGAAAAGAGAGGAGTCAGAGACGATCAAGAGGGAACATGTCTTGGGACAGGTATTGAGGTATGAACTGGAGAGAGTTCAAGTGCATGGGGACTGAGGAGTTAAATTGAGCCCCCCCCCCCCCCCCCGCCCTTTTCAGCTGTGTGACCTTGGGCAAGTTGCTTGTCATCTCTGAACCCAGGTTCCCTCCCCTGCAGAAACTTACAGGGCTGTTTTGAAGATTTAACGAGGGGAGGGATATAAAACCCCAGGTTCCACGGCTGGCACAGAGTAGGTGCTCCCTGAGCAATTGCCCCCTTGTCCCTCTCTTTCTGAGGAAGTTGGAGAAGCTTCAAAGCAGAGCCAAGATTAGGGACCATAAAGGATGAGTGCTGTTTTGTTGCGGGGCGGAGGGGGGGATCCTGGCTGTCTCAGTCTGTAGGGCCTTTGACTCTTGATCTCAGGGACCGCGAGTTCAAGCCCCACGTTGGGGGAAGAGTCAATTTAAAAAAAATTAGAGGGGCGAAAGGGCTCATTCTTCACAACAAGTGGGGCATGGGGAATGAAGCCAATGGCCAGGCAGGCCTTAGTGGAAGTCCTGGGGTGGGGAAGGCTACAGGAAGACAGGGAGCATTGGAGCATGGAGAGAGTATAAGGGAAAGAAAGTCATGTGCAAAGAAAGGGATGGTGTGAGGGGAGGGGAGGCCGGCGTTCCGCCTCCCTGGTTCTGCCTTGGGCCAGCCCTAGCTCAGAGGACTTTTGAAACCTTCTCAGTTACGGGACGAAGTTGTTCTTAACTATGGCATACAAATTCCCAGCTCAGCGAGGGGTTGACTGAGCTCTGTGCTATGAGGAGTCACACAACAAACATTTGGCTTGGCTACTGGCCAAGACAGGGACCAAACACCCTCCCCCCCCACCCCCGCCCCGCCGCCACCAACTCTGGCCATACACACACTGATTGCAAACATATGGCCCCCAAGGAGGGGACTTTCCAAAAGGCCTCAAGAGCCATCTTTGCCTTTGCCTAGGGCCCCTTACTGCCTTACTTCTTGCATGAAAGCACGAATTCCTCTTACATGGGACAAATAGGCCCATGCCGGGGACCTGCCACCCCCACCCCCCAGAACCATGAATCATCCAATCTTCTCACTTCACGGGAGGCTCTGACAACATCTGCCTGGGTTCCCATCCAGTCCCTCGCCTGTTCTTGATCTCTCTAAGCCTTATTTTCCACCCCCACAGAGAAGGATATAAATGACACTTCCTTTGCAGGCTTGATGAAAGGCTCTAATGGGATTATCAGAGACTGTGACTCAGAGGCATTAAGTACTGAGAAGAGCGGATTGACCCCCGCCCCCGACTCCACACTTAATGCTACCAATTATCATTAGGTGATTCAGAGGAAAAATTGTACCAAATGTAAAAAGGGGAAGAAAGTCCAACCAAGTTCTGATTTTTCCTGTGATGACTACTTTGATGGAGACCTTTGAAATATCAACTGTCATATGCTTTCTCCCAACACTTTTGTTGTTGTTCCTGCTTTTGAATGCCCTCAGCATGTTTATTGAGCAATTGGACCCTGGAGAATATGGATTTGGAAACGGTAATAGGTCAGACCCATTCTTCTTGGCCAGGAGCAGGGAACATTCAATAGCGTTTTCTACCTGCCAGGGAATGTTCTAGGTCATTTTATCCTCCAAACAGACCCTGCGAGGTTGGTATAATTATTATCCTCCTTTTACAGAAGGGAGAGGTAAGACTCAGGGGAGTAAAGTGACTTGCCTACCATTAAACAGAGGGCAAATGCTGGTCAAGGTCTTGTCCACAGGCAGTCTTGCTGCAAAGGCCCTAGGCTCCATTACAATGCTATACTGTCTCTTCAAACTGTTGGATCAAACCCTGTGAGATCCTCGTATCCCAAGGGGAATGGGGATCGGCTGAGGGAATGGCATTGGCTCTCAGCAGCCCTCACCCTAGGTAGAGAGGCAGCCCCAAAACCTCATCCTCACTGAAAACTACACGAGGGCTCAAATCGGCAATGGGGCTGCCCAGCGACCCTCTTTGGGGAGGCATCTCTGAGTCGTAACTCTGTCTCAGGCGTACCACCTTTCTCCTCCCAGGAGAGCAAGCAGAACCTCCACAGTGCCTTATGGAGGCTTTTCACTCCTCCCCCAGACAGTGGTGCTCATCCGCCCTCGCCTTTCTCACCCTGCGCACCTGGGAGACCTCACCCCTCCATGACTGGGATCACCTTCTTTATCCTGGCTCTTGGTCCAGATCCCTTCTCTGAATTCTCAAACCATCTCTCTGGCTTCGTGTCTCTCATGGACCTAGTGCTCCACCTGCAGTGTGAACTCAGTGGGTATCTTCTTCCTCAGAACCTTCTCCTCCTTCCATGTCCCTCTTCTTTTTTTTTTTTTATTCTTTTTTTTTTATTAAATTTTATTTTTTATAAACATATAATATATTTTTATCCCCAGGGGTACAGGTCTGTGAATCGCCAGGTTCATGTCCCTCTTCTTGAGGAATGGCTCTGCCATTTATCCACCTGCTTCAGCCAGAACCCCGGGAGTCATCCTCAAGTTTTCTTTGTCTTCGCTGCCCACATCCCATCAGGCACCAGGGCCTGTCAATGTTACCTCCTACCTATCTTGTGAATCTACTCCCTTCTCTCCATCCCCACCGCCACCTCCCTAGTCCAAGCCACAACCATCAGAGAGATGAAGTAAAAGGTAAAAGCCTTCTCCCTGCCCCCCCTGCCCCCCTGCCTCTATTCTCCCCCTTCCAATCCATCCTTCACCCCACGGCCAGGGTGACGGTGAGTTCTTTTTTAATTTAATTTTATTTTAGATTTTATCTATTTATTTGGGACAGAGAGAGAGCGCGCACATACTAGCAGGGAGAGGGGCAGAGAGAGAAGCAGGGTCCCACTGAGCAGGGAACCCCATGTGGGGCTCCATCGCAGGACCCTGGGATCATGACCCGAGCTGAAGGTAGATGCTTCACCAACTGAGCCACCCAGGCACTCCCCAGGGTGAATTCTTTAAAACACAATTTAACACAATAATTGACATTAACAAAAACCCAGAGCTCTTTGATTTCTTTATTTTTCTTAGGATTAAGTTGAAATTCCTATACAGCCCTGATGCAGCACTGTGCCATTAAGCAAGCATTTTCCAGGATGGGCTCTGGAGTTTATATTAAACTTCAGTCCTGATGCCAAACCAGCTAGTGTGACTTTTGGTCCACTCTTCACCTCTCTGACCTGCAATTCTCTCACTTGCTTGGTAGGACAGAACAGTTCCTAGGCAGGAGGATGGTTGTGAGGGTGCGAGTCCCGTGCTGAGCTCTGTGCCCCACACGGAGGTACATGAATCAGTCACTGACGGTCAGATCAGAGAAGTATAAAGTCATCCGTACCAGCCATATACATTATCACTGATTTAATCAACTAATGATTAATAATCATTGTTCATGACATCATGGATCTTGTTAAATTGTACTATACATTATGATTATATTAATTTGGCTTTTATGATTATCTCTCCAGCCGCACTTCTCCCAACCCCCCCCCTCTTCCCTTTCCTTTTGTTGTCACATACTTCTACCCACCCGACCCCCCAGTTTTCTCACTCTGTCTCCCTGTTAAATTTTTCTCTCCCCACCCTGATTCCTCCAACCTCTTTTTGTATTGCTAAGTCCCTTGCGGTATCAGTTCAGGCATTGATTTCTCTGGGCAGCCTGCCCAGACCCTCCCAAGACCACTGAAGATGGGCCCGCAGAGCACCCCATGCTCCCTTTTTAGAGCCTCTCTCATACTGTATGTGTCAGTCTATCTGCAGTTCTGCCTTCCACGGTTTCAGTGACCCAAGGTTGCCCGTGGTCCAGAAGCAGATGGTCCTCCTCTAACATAGCATCAAAAGGTCAATAGCCGCTTAACGCTACGTCAAGGTGCTTACGTCACTCACCTCATTTCGTCTCATCATGCAGGCATTTTATCATCTCACATCATCACAAGAAGAGTGAGTCCAGTACAAGAAGATATTTTGGGAGACAGAGACCGCATTCACATAACATTCATTGCAGAATATTTTCGTAATTGTTCTATTTATTCATTGTTGTTAATCTCTTACTATTTCTTTATGAATTAAACTTTATCATAGGTACATGCAGATAAGGAGGGAATAGGGATGCCTGGGTGGCTCAGTTAAATGTCTGCCTTTGGCTCAGGTCATGATCCCAGGGTTCTAGGATCGAGCCCCGCATTGGGCCCCTTGCTCAGTGGGGAGTCTGCTTCTCCCTCTTCCTGCCTTCCCCTGCTTCTACTCTCTTTCTCTCTCTCGCTCTCTGACAAATAAATAAAAATCTTAAAAAAAGAAAAGATAAGAAGGGACTACTGTATTTCTTGTCACACTCCTGTAATTAGGCTGTCAGTTTGCCGAGGAGCTCTGTGTCTTATTCACCATTATATACCATGCTCTTAGCACCGCTGGGCACAGAGTAGTTGTCTAATAAATGTTTGCTGAAGTTTGGCTGCATGCCCCCCTCATTAGCCACCCCCCCAACTCCCTTCATGGGGTCCAAGGCCCTGAGCCAAAACTCTTCAGAGCTAAAAGCTGCTACCTGAGAACACAGAATCAGAATGAACCAAAGCAGGTGGTTTAACCAACTGGTCACTGCAAGAACTTTCTGTCTCTGCCCTAGGGGTATTTCTCTCCTTGGGTTCATAGCCATCTCATGCTCTGTGGGCTTGGTGAAGGTGTGGGTATTAATGTGTGTGGGTGGGGGAGAGATTTAGGGCAAGTTGATTCACCTCAAAAATGAAGTTCAAATGCAATGAACTTCATTTCTGTCATCTGTAAAATGAGGACTAAGGTCCACCTGGTGGGGTCATCATGGAGATTTATTGAGGTAATACACGGAGGTGCTTTGTAAACTGTATAAGACCACATGTGGCGCTCGATGATGATCACGCACAGAAAATGTGTTGCTCTTTGGCTCAAGTCTTTTCAAGACTCCATGGACACAAGGGGCCTCCTGCTTATACAGCATTATCGTTAACAATCAGGTTACAACTGATTGACATTATCACTTTCTTTATATTTGGCAGATCTCCAGCCTGTGGCAACACGCTGATTACCATAGAGACCTGAGAAATGCCCTCGCCTCACTTGTACCACATTTACAAACCAACCCTTAAAGTGGATTATTTTGTAGATGGCTGTTTTCATCTATTCAATGTTGATTCTATTAGTTCTAATTTCAGAGGGTGACATTTTCTAACCTCGTCCCCTTAAGCACAAGCAAAAACTTTGGCTTCCTTTTTTTTTTTTTTTTTTTTTTTTTTTGGAAGTGAAAAATACATAGTGTGCTTGGGGAAACAGTGAGGAAACAAGACAGATGGAGGGGAGGGTTTGTAGGGGAACTGCGGGATATACCTCTTCCTCATTTGTTATTTGTTCAGCACCCACAACACGCCAGTAACTGGGCTAGATAGTAGGGATTACAGTGTGGAACAAGATTAACCTTGTGGACCTCGCAAACTCTTGAGGGAGACAGACAATTAAATAGACAATTTTTTTATCAACATATAATGTATTATTTGCCCCAGGGGTACAGGTCTGTGAATCACCAGTCTTAGACAATTCACAGCACTCCCCATAGCACATACCCTCCCCAATGTCCATCACACAGCCACCCATTCCCCCCCACCCCGTCCAGTAACCCTCAGTTTGTTTCCTGAGCTAAAGAGTCTCTTATGGTTTGTCTCCCTTTCTGGTCCCATCTTGTTTCATTTTTCCCTCTCTTCCCTCCATGACCCCCTGCCCTGCCTCTCAAATTCCTCTTATCAGAGAGATCATATGATAATTATTAAATAGACAATTTTTTTAAGTAAGCTCTATGCCCAAAGTGGGGCTTGACCTCACAACCTGGAGATCAAGAGTCACGTGCTCCATCGACTAAGCCAGCCAGGTCCCCCTAAATAGGCCATTTTAATACACCGAGGTAGAATCTAGGATGGGAAGAACAGAGAAATGGAGTGCTGAGGGCACTTCCCAGCAGTTTCCCAGAGGAAACAATACCTCAGTTGAGACCTGAAGGACGGCTGAGAGTGGAAGAAGTTCCTGGAAGAAAAAAGGGTCAAAAGGATATGAAGAGAGGGGCACCCGGGTGGCTCAGTTGGTTAAGTGTCTGACTTTTGTCAGCTCAGGTCATGATCTCAGAGTTGTGAGATGGAGCCCCATGTCAGGCTTCGCGGTCAGTGCAGTGTCTGCTTGAGATTCTCTCTCTCCCTCTCCCTCTGCCCCTCCCACTGCTCATGCTCTCTAAATAGATAGACAGATAGATAGATATCTTTAAAAAAGAGAATATGAAGAGAGATGGAAACAATGTAAATTTGAAGGCCTAAGAGAAAATCAGGGACTATAGAAACAGAAGCACTGTGGGGGTGGGAGGGAGAAAAAAAGGATGAATTCTAAAAACAAGCTAAGTTAGGGGTACCTGGGTGGCTCAGTTGTTATGCGTCTGCCTTCAGCTCAGGTCATGATCCTGTGGTCCTGGGACAGAGGCCCGCAGCGGGCTCCCTGCTCAGTAGGAAGCCTACTTCTCCCTCTCCCACTCCCCCTGCCTGTGTTCCCTCTCTCGCTGTGTGTCTCTCTCTGTCAAATAAAACAAAATCTTAAAAAATAAAAAAAAATTAAAAACAAGCTAAGTTTGAGATGTTTGGGGATCTTCCAAGAGGAAGACTATGAGGGTCTGATGGTCCAAGAAAGAAGTTGTGGTGATTAGAGACCTGCGAATTGGGAGATACTGTGTTGTTCTATTGAGAAAATAGCTTAGGACCACAATGGAGATGGCTTGCAAAGATAGCCCAAGGAATCTGGACCTGAGTCTATAGGCAGTGCTTTTTTTTTTTAGAATTAAAAATATTTTTATTACTTATTTGAGAGAGCATGAGCAAGAGAGAGCACACACAAACAGGGGGAGTAGCAAACTCCCCACTGAGCAAGAAGCCCAATGGTGGGACTTGATCCCAGCACTCTGGGATCATGACCTGGGGTGAAGGCAGACACTTAACCAACTGAGCCACCCAGGTACCCATAGGCAATGCTTTCGAACAAGAGGTTTTGAAGAGGAAGTGACACAATTCAAGCTAGGGTCTAGGAACTGGGCTGCAGTGTGTGGTGGAAAGACTTGGGTGGGAGGAAAGGAAGTCACCCATGGCACAGGTGGCTGAGAGGATGGAGGAGGAGGGTATGTGTAAGGGGTGGTGAGGAGGCACACTCAGCAGGACCAGTGCAGCCAGCTGGGCCTTCTGCCATGACCCACATGGTGTGCTGGCTCATACCAGCTCCTGAGAACTGACTGTTACATTTTCAGGACTTTTCTGAGCTACATGTTAAAAACAGCCACTGTTAGAAATGTAAAAAATATAAATATTTAAGCTATATTTAAATGTTAATATATAAACTTAGAATTCAGCAAATTATATTAAATGCAAAAGTAATAAATACTAAATGCTTATTACTTCCTAATCATTTTACATTTTACTATTACCTCGATGAACTCGAGATTATTTATGCCTATCGTATATATGTCGCGGAAATGCTATAGAATGGGAGGCTGCTGCTCATCTCCGCCCAGCTCCCTGTTCAGTGACATCACGGTGGTAGCTTGAAACTGGCAAACGCTATGCTCAGGACTTGAGGGTTTGTTTTGCTGATGGTCTAGAATTAAGGAAGCAAAAGAGAAAATATTAAAATGCAGATTAAACTTGAAGCACATTGTATCTTGTGGCCAATACATTAGGACTAGTACAAAAAATTAAGGAGATATTCTCTCTGCATTTGGGAACTATTATCTGAGTCAGCAAAGAAGTTGCTCACGTCGTTGACAAATGAATGACGTTCTTATGAATGTCTTTGTTGTTTCACTTTTGTCTCATGTGTTAACACAGACCAAAATATTTGTCAGAACTACATTTCTTAGTCGATTGTAACTGTAATCATAGATTTATATGGCTATAAAAAGTTGGCAAAGATCAAAGAAAGCAATCTGTGAGACCCAACTGATTATATGGAATGCACAATGAAGAGAATTGCCTATTTCATTATTATTTGCAAATTGTTATACATCCTTTGTATCAGTGAAACATCATAAACCTGTGTACATGTATATGTACACATTTTTTTTAGAGAGTTGGCTGTTAACATTTACGAGCACACCAATGATTATTATACCTGTTCATGGTTGCTAGAACAGCTAGGAAAAAGGTAAGAGTATATCCCTAGGAAAACCCCAGGAATAAACTGAAAAGCTGTTGGCTCTTGGAAAGTTTCTTCTTTCTGTTGTTGTTAAACAATGTTTGTTCTCTTGAGAACATTTCTGTTTTTATCATTTATTGTTTAAACAGTATAACATTCTCAAGGCCCCTGGGTGGCTCAGTGGGTTAAGCATCTGGCTTCGGCTCAGGTCATGATCCCAGGGTCCTGTAATCGAGCCCCACACTGGGCTCCTTGCTCAGCAGGGAGCCTGCTTCTCCTCTGCCCATCACTCCCCCTGCCTGTGCTCTCTTTCTCTGACAAATAAATAAAATCTTTTTAAAAAATAAGAAATAGGGACGCCTGGGTGGCTCAGTTGGTTAAGCAGCTGCCTTCGGCTCAGGTCATGATCCCAGCGTCCTGGGATCGAGTCCCACATCGGGCTCCTTGCTCGGCGGGGAGCCTGCTTCTCCCTCTGCCTCTGCCTGCCATTCTGTCTGCCTGTGCTCGCTCTCTCTCCCTCTCTCTCTGACAAACAAATAAAAAAAAAATCTAAAAAAATAAGAAATATTCCAATATTATTTGGGGTGGCAGACATCATACTATTTATTTGCTCCTTTATAAGTTTATTGTGAGAAATGTCAAACATACACTGAAGTAGAACTAGTATAATGAATCCCATGTAACCACTGCCCAACTTCAACATTATTAGTACATGGTCAATCTTGTTTACTTGCTCTTCCTCACTCACTAGATTATTTTATTTTTTAATTTTTAATTTTTATTTATTTATTTGACAGAGAGAGAGAGATCACAAGTAGGCAGAGAGGGAGGGGGAAGCAGGATCCCTGCTGAGCAGAGAGCCCGATTTGGGACTCTATCCCAGGACCCTGAGATCACGACCTGAGCGGAAGGCAGAGGCTTAACCCACTGAGCCACCCAGGCGCCCCTCACTAGATTATTCTAAAGCAAGTTCCAGATGCTTGTCATTTCTTCTACAAATACTTCAGTATGTATCTCTGGAAAAGTTTTCATGATTATCTCACAAAAAATTAGCAATAATTTCTAAATATCACCAAATATGGATTCAGGATATATTCTGAAGGTAGAACCAACAGGATTTTCTAATAAAATTACATGTGGCATGTGAGAAAAGGAAATGAATCAAGACATGTCCAAAGTGTTTGGCTTAGGTAATTGGTTAAGACAGTTTGCCATGACCTGAGATGGGGAAGACTATGGCTAGAACTGATTGGAGTGGATCAGGAGGCAGTCGGAAGGATATCATTCTTTCTGTAACGTCTGGTTTAGAGCAGGAACACAGGATTGGGATATCAAAAAATTCAAGATGACTCTTTGGGCACCTGCGTGACTCAGTTGGTTAAGCGGCTGCTTCAGCTCAGGTTCTGATCCCAGGGGCCTGGGATTGAGTCCAGTATTGGGCATCCTGCTCAGTGGGGAGCCTGATCCTTCCCACTCCCCCTCTTACTTTTCCTCTTGCTATCTCTCTCTCTCTCAAATAAATAAATAACATCTTACAAAAAATCAAGATGACTTTTTGTAAACTATGAAGTACTACATAAATCCTAGTTGTTTGTATTCTATTTGTTCTCTTTAATTAATTTATTTGACAGAGAGAGACGCGGCGAGAGAGGGAACACAAGCAGGGGGAGTGGGAAAGGGAGAAGCCGACTTTCCGCTGAGCAGGGAGCCTGATGTGGATCCCAGGACCCGGAGATCAGGACCTGAGCTGAAGGCAGACGCTTAACGACTGAATCACCCAGGTGCCCTGTATTTTTCTTCTTCTCAAAGCTGTGCCGTGCTGTTCTCTGACTGAAGCATGAGGCCCAGCCCACTGAAGGCAGAAGGGAAGTAAGCCAAATCCAGGAAAGGTCTGTTTGTCTCAGTCAGTTTCATCTCAGTAACCATTTGTCTGCCTCCCTGTTGAAATGATCTCTAAGTTTCCCTCCAGCTCTAAGATTTTAATGAATCAAACTGGAAGCCTTAGGAAGCCCTACAAAGACATGAGCCATTTTATTTGGAAATCTATAGCTCAGTCTTATGATATTCAGGCTGCTTTAGCGAAGTATACCCATACGACCTGGTTGTTAGGATGGAAATCTTCCCCACATCAGGGCTAGTTGCTAATACAAAAAAAATTCCTGTGCTACTTTAACAAATAAAAAACAAAACACATTTAAAATGTTGTTTGCTTAAGCACAGTGAAGAGAAACAATCAGCAAAATTAAAAGCCAACCTATGGGGTGGGAGATAATTGCAAATGACGTATCCAATAAATGGCTAGTACCCCAAATATGTAAAGAACTTATACAACTCAACACCCAACAACCAAATAATCCAATTAAAAAATGGGCAGAAGACATGGACAGACATTCCTCCAAAGACACCCAGATGGCCGATACATGAAAAGATGTTCATCATCACTCACCATCACTCACCATCACTCACCAGCATGGAAATGCAAATCAAAACTACAATGAGCTATCACCTCACACCTGTCAGAATGGTGGAAATCAACAAGACAAGAAACAACAGATGGTGGTGAGGATGTGAGGAAAAAGGAAGCCTCGTGCACTGTGGATGGGAATGCAAGCTGGTGCAGCCACTCTGGAAAACAGCATGGAGGTTCCTCAAAAAGTTAAAAATAGGGGCACCTGGGTGGCTCAGTGGGTTAAGCCTCTGCCTTCGGCTCGGGTCATGGTCTCAGGGTCCTAGGATGGAGCCCCACTTCGGGCTCCCTGCTCAGTGGGGAGCCTGCTTCCTCCTCTCTCTCTACTTGTGATCTCTCTCTCTCTGTCAAATAAATAAATAAAATCTTAAAAAAAAATGGGGCGCCTGGGTGGCTCAGTGGGTTAAGCCTCTGCCTTCAGCTCAGGTCATGATCCCAGGGTCCTGGGATCAAGTCCCGAATCAGGCTCTCTGCTCAGCAAGGAACCTGCTTCCCCTGTCCCCCGTCTGTCTCTCTGCCTACTTGTGACCTCTCTCTCTGTCAAATAAATAGATTAAAAAAATCTTTAAAAAAAAATAGAACTACCCTATGACCCAGAGATTGAACTCCTGGGTCTTGATCCAAAAAATACAAAAGCGTTAATTCAAAGGGATACATGCAGCCCTAGTTTATAGCAGGATTATTTATAATAGCCAAGTTGTGGAAGCAGCCCAAGTGTCCATGGATTGATGAATGGATAAAGATGTGGTGTATATACACAATAGAATATTATTCAGCCATAAGAAAAGAATAAAATCTTGCCATTTGCAATGATGTGGGTGGAGCTAGAGTGTATCATGTTAAGCAATTTAAGTCGGAGAAAGACAAATACCATGATTTCACTCATATGTGGAATTTAAGAAACAAAGAGGAAAGGGGAAAAAAATAAGAGAGACGAACCAAGAAACAGACTCTTAACTTTAGAGAACAAACTGCTGGCTATCAGAGGGGAGGTGGGGGGTGGGGTTGGGGGAAACAGATGATGGGGATTAAGGAGCACACTTGTGATAAGCAGCAGGTACCGTGTGGAATTGTCGAATCACTAGATTGTACATCTGAAACTAATATAACTCTGGTAACTCATATTAAGTGGAATTAAAAACCTGACAGAAATCAACTTACATGTAGAGACATAAAAAGAAAAAAAAGGATGCGAGGAGACTGCAGCCAAACACCCCAATTCTTCTGTTGTGCAAGATGGCTGGACGATGAGGCAGCTAGGAAACCCCTGCGCGGGTGGAAAGAACCAACTGGGAGGCCTCTCACTCCCCACGTTTGCTTTGGTTCCTTAGCTAAAATTCAAATCACTTCCATCATCTGCTGGGCTGAGACTTAGAAAGAGCAGCCTCGGGGCAGTGATCCGGAGGGGCGGCAAGAGAATCCACCAGGACTTAGGGACTCCTGCCCTTGGGCCTTTCGCTGTCTCCCTGGCCTATTTTTCAAGGGGCACCTTAAGATTACTTCTGGCCTGGCTCATCAGAACTGCCTGTCCTGCTGCGCTCCGCTCCTGACAAGACAACCACACTGAAGCAACAGGTCTGGCAAGCCCACTTGCACAGCACTCCCCGACGTGCTTTGGTTGGACCCTGTCCTCGCAGAAATTCCCTTTCACCTGCTTAAGCTGAGGTCTTGAGGCCCCGGGTTTGACAGCTCTCAAGCCCCAGCCAGTGGTGCTTTGGAGTCTGCAGTATGAAAGGCAGAGAAGCCCTGTGGGGCCAAATCGGCTTGGGAGATTCCTAGGCCGTACCTCTTTTAGCTGATGAGTTCGTGCCCTGTTCTGTTGACAAGATCATTATTCTGCTGTTATTCTGCGGCTCCTGACTCCAGGCCCAGGATCCAGTCCACAGGGATCAGGGTGGGGGTGGGGGGCTAAGACACTGCAAGCCACAGATGTTCAGCAGGCCTCCTTCTCTGTCGGACCACACACCTGGGCACCAGGGAGGACCATTCCCCATGCCCAGTGTAACATGCAAAGTGACCTTACCCAGGCTCATCACGCCTCAGATTAAGATGTCCAAAACGGTTTTGACCCCCAAACCTATCACGGTGGGATCATTTAGTAAGCTTGAGAGGTCGCTGCAACAAGCTGTTAAATAAAAAGTGACGGTGAGACACAGCAGGATCTATAGGACAGTGGTTCAGAACACAGGCAATTTTGCTCCCCAAGAGGGAGCTGTGTCTGGAGTCATTCTGGGATCACAACTGGGCAGAACCGGAAGGCATGCTCTACCGCCTGGTAGTCTGAGGCCAGGGGTGTGGTCTGACATACCACAATCCATGGGACAGCCACCCCCAGGTTACCTGGGCCAACAGTATAAAGGTTGGTAAGCCCTGCTATAGGAGGTAAAAGCGGTTGTTTTTGTAAGGCATGTCTTATAGGGGAACAGGAAGAGAGCTAGCCCCTTGAACAATCAAGAGTGGTGGGAAGGGGGGCACGTGGGTGGCTCAGTCGTTAAGTGTCTGCCTTTGGCTCAGGTCATGATCCCAGGGTCCTGGGCTCCCCGCTCAGCAGGAAGCCTGCTGCTCTCTCCCACTCCCCCTGCTTGTGCTCTCCCTGCCTTTCTGTCAAATAAATAAAATCTTGAAAAAAAAAATGGTGGGCAGGGGACCTGGTTGGCTCAATTGGTTAAGCCAGCTCAGGCTCATGATCCTAGGATACTGGGACCAGGCCCCAGGGCGGCCTCTGCGCTCAGTAGGGACTCTGCTTGAGAATTTGCTTCTTCTCCCTCTGCCCCACCTCTAACATAAATCTTAAAGATTGGTAGGCAAGGGGCACCTGGATGGTTGTTGTTGGTTGAGGAACTGACTTGGTTTTGGCTCCAGTCATGATCTCAGGGTCAGGAGACTGAGCCAGGTATTGGACTTTGCTCAGCTGGGAGTCTGTCAGAGACTCTTTCTCTCCCTCCACTCCTCCCCTTCTAAAAATTAATCTTAAAAAAAGATTGAGAGGCAAGCCTGACATGACCCTACACACTCCAGGGAGCAGGAACAAGTTGCCTTTCTACAGGATAGTTTTTACAGTCCCCCAAGGAATGGAGGTGAGGACTGCAGTGGCAGCTGGAGACATTAGATTAAGTCCAAGGAAGTGCTTTGCTTTGTTGCATCAAGAGCCCGTGCACTTAAGCACTGTGTCCACATCTGGAGATTTCCACCCTGGGTGAGATCAAGCTGGGCAAGAATGGGAAAAAGATGAGCCAATGAGTGCAATGAAGACCAGAGGAAGAAGGGCACTGATTATTTTTTTTTAAGATTTTATTTATTTGAGAGAGGGAGAATGAGAGAGAGAGCATGAGAGGGGAGAGGTCAGCAGGAGCAGCAGACTCTCTGCTGAGCAGGGAGCCTGATGTGGTACTTGATCCTGGGACTCTAGATCACGACCTGAGCCAAAGGCAGTTGCTTAACCAACTGAGCCACCCAGGGGCCCTGTTTATTATTTTTTTAAGTGAAGAATCAGTAGAACAGATGATTTCTGCCCCCCCCCCCCCCGGCTCTCCCGGCTCCTGGGTTAATTGCTGCTCCTTCTTTGACAAGTCCTTTGTGTTCTCCCTCCCATCACCCAGAGTCCAGTCTAAAAAAAGACAAAGGGGGGGCCTGGGTGGCTCAGTGGATTAAGCGTCTGCCTTTGGCTCAGGTCATGATCCTGGGGATTGAGCCCCAGGTCAGGCTCCCTGCTCTGTGGGGCGCCTGCTTCTCCTTCTCCCTCTGTCTCTCATGAATAAAGATCTTAGCCATGTATCACAGAATGCCTAAGCTTGCCTGAGGAGTCAATGTACTTTTCAAGCTGTAAGTCAAACAGGAGGCAACTATAAATGAACACAAAACCCCAACCCAAACCACAACAAACACCAAAGAGACAATTTATCGTGCTGTATGACCTTTAATTAGGTATAAAGACTTCCAATCACGTCACCTAGGGACCATTCTACCCACTACTCTGTTTGGCCGCCAGTCTCTTGTCTCTCTCTTCAGCAATGGTGAGGCGGATACCCTTTCCACGGGGAAGAGAAATCCATGGTTTGTTGCCCTGCGGGAGAAGAGAAGGAGCATTACAAGCCACCACACACTAACTCCCACTGGCAGCTTGGCACACACCGCACCTGTCATCTCATTTAAAGAAACAGAGGCCTGAGCACCTTTAGCAACAGCCAGGTAGTCTTAAGACATTCAGATGCCCATTCGGCAGAAACATCCACTGCCTGGGCCGCGGGCATCACCCTATTAAACCTGCTGCCCAAACAGATGCAAACTACAGTACCCTTCGTAGTTAATGATTTACAGTTATGGAAGCAGGTCCAAGGTGGACTACTAGCACCACCCCCATCCAGCCCCACAGGTGCAAATTAACGAACCTAAGTATAAGGCATATTCACTCCATCACTGGCACTTTTCACCAAGCAAGGTGATCAGGATTCTGTGATACTGCAAGAGCCCAGGTTGGCCCTGGCCCCGCACTGTGCTGAGCCCTACCCCGGAACAGGCTCTCCACTAGGATCAGCAGAGGCGGCTGGGAGCCAGGCGCTGCACTCCCAGTGGTCCCTGCATCTGGGCAGGGAAACCCAGACTTACTTTGCCAATAACAAAAATGTTGGACAGTCGGGTGGCAAAGCTGTTGCCATTGGCATCTTTCACGTGAACCACATCAAACGAACCAGGGTGTCTCTCTCTGTTGGTGATCACACCAATTCTTCCCAGGTTAGCACCCCCAGTCACCATACACAGATTACCTGGGGAGAAGAAGTAATCTGCTTAGAGCCCGGCACCATGCCAACTCATAACCCAATGTGACAAATGACAAGAGACAGCTTTAAGACAAAATTAGTCATTTTTCCCATTTTACTTCTCTGGATAGGTTAGCCAAGCAAGGACTCTCAGGGTTCTCTTAGGATGTACCCCACCCCTCTCTCTCACACCTAAAGATCCGCCCAGAATATTCTGAGCATTAGGGCCTCTCTGGAAGTGAACATACTATACTACACATACCTGGCTGGCTGTTTCTGCCCTCCGCCCAAGGGAAACCTGGTCATGTTTCAACCCCTCACAGCTCCCCAAGGCCGCCACTCCCCCCATTCAGAACACATCCCCATCACTACCAAGCCATGCTGAAATGAAACACCATGAAGTTCTACACATTGCTTGCCCATTTCTTCAAATGTCACGAGTTGCCCCTTCCCCATCCCTTACTACATCAAAAAAC
Organism: Enhydra lutris kenyoni; assembly: GCF_002288905.1. NCBI lineage: Eukaryota > Metazoa > Chordata > Mammalia > Carnivora > Mustelidae > Enhydra > Enhydra lutris. The sequence goes on along the minus strand of NW_019154165.1, from coordinate 533,345 downwards.
CTCCAGCTCTGGTTGCTAATTAGGTGTACATCTGAACCTAAGAGGGTTCAAAACAAAACCAAACCCTGTACCCTAGCCCCAGTGCAAATCCTAATGCTTGATTACATTCCTGAGAGAGAGAGAGAGAGAACAACAAGAGTAAAGAATAGCTCTTATACCCAGGCTTTTAAGAAAATGCCCAGACAAAATAAAGACGTCCAGGTAGCACTGAGGCTGCTTACCAGTGTCAAACTTGATGAAATCAGTAATCTTTCCGGTTTCCAAATCAATCTGAATGGTGTCATTGACCTTGATGAGGGGATCAGGATAGCGGATGGTGCGAGCATCGTGAGTCACCAGATGGGGGATTCCTTTTGTCCCCACAAAGATCTTTCTCACTTTGCACAACTTGTACTGGAAACACAAGTTCACCACATTTAGTTTAGCTTACATGCACCATGCTCCAAAATGTAGCAAAAAGTAATTTCAAAACCCCAAGTCACCGTGTTAGAAATGCAATCATCAGTTAAAGGCAACAGCCCTACACAGGAACTGCTGGTTTCCCGAAGTACAGAACGGTGTCCTGGACTTGACTTCCTACCCCCTGTAAATTTCTTTTGTGCTGTCCCTCTCTAAGGTCGTCTTCCTGTTAGGGCTTTTCCTTGTACCACACTCGTTCAAGTCCAAGGGATCAAAGGCTCTACAACCTCCTAATTCACCAACAGGGGGACTCCCTCAGTGCATGGGCTGATCACCCTGCTTTCCAGAGGCTGTTTCAGCCTCAGAGGTGACCTGAATTTTCCCCTCCAACTTACCAGCATCAGCCCCCTAACAAGCGCCTCTGGGCGGCTCTTTCTTTCACACAACTGAGTTTTGTCTCACCAACTGCAATTGCATTACCAGTGCCCCTAATCAACAAACATTTCACACAAGGCATGTGGACCTTGGACTTTCGCTCCCTGACCTTCCCCAAGTAAATCAAATCACCTTGATGCCACTGGACATACCCCCCAGCCTGCTGAGAACGAGGCAGCTAAGGCAATTAGGAACTGAAACATCCAATTGAATTAACCTTCATTTATAGCCAGTAATTCAAGGGGCCTTAAACTTTTGTGTAAAACCACTACAACAAACTGGATTAAATAATCAATGTCTGTAATCTTTTTTAGGGGAACTATCTCAAACAAATGCCCGAAGGATGACCATTCTCCTCCATTAACACCTTTCCTTTCCCCCAGAGTAAAGCTAGAGCCACAAATGGAGACATGACAAAGAGCCAATCAGATTGGACTAATATTGGTTTTCTGGTCCCTTGTACTTAAAAGGACCCATACTTCAGGTACTAATAAATCTTAGAAATCACTTTCTTTGCCTCTAGAAGACAACCTGGAAGCCACTGTTAAACTAGAAAATTTTTTCTGCCATAAAATAAAACGATCTTTGAAGGTGTTAACTTCAAATGGGGATCAATTATTAGATATCCAGCGACAAACTGTGATGCCACTCTTAGCAGGACTTTTAATAACATGACATGCAACTGCACACACAACAGAATCCCATCCAACTTAACTGGCTATTTTCAGGTATACCTGAAGTTAAGTAATCTTTATCTACCTCACTGCAACGGACTAGGCCCACATACTCACTCCAGGCTCTCACTTAGAACCAAGTAACTTTCTGAATGAAAACCCAGCTTGTTTGGAATGCTCACCTTGGCCTCCTCGAGTGTAATCCGATGAACAGCAAAGCGACCCTTGGTATCATAGATCAGACGGAAATTCTCTCCAGTCTTGTCAATGCTGATGACATCTGACATCAGAACAGTAACTAAGGTTACTATACAGCCCCACTACCTCATGCCGAGTAACCACACCACTAGAAAAACCACCCTATGCTTCCCATTTCAAATTGGGACAAGAACTCCTGAGACCAATGATGACAGCTAGCCAATCTCTTAATGTTTCAAAACCCTGTTTTTATGACATGCAAAACTCAAAGTGAATTGGAATTCGGTTTTGAGAAATGATTCATGACTCTTTACAGCCCTACGCTAGGTTAGTAACGAAACGGAAGGGCAAAGTCATGCTTTACTTCTGTGACTGATTAAAAAAAGCCCACCAATATTCAATATGACCGCCATTTTGGAGAGGAAGAGAAAACCAAAAGGAGCCAGCACGAAGCGCCCACCACCAACCACTTACCCATAAAACCAGCAGGGTATGTTATATCAGTTCGGACCTTGCCATCAATCTTAATAAAACGCTGCATACAGATCTTCTTTACTTCATCTCCTGTTAGAGCATACTTAAGTCTGTTCCTTAAGAAAATGATGAGAGGAAGACACTCTCTCAGCTTATGGGGACCAGTAGATGGGCGAGGAGCCTGTAAAATGATTTAAAATTAGCTTAAACGTACGTTGGGATTCACTCAAAGCCACTTCCTACGTCCTGAAATCCATTAAAATAGACACCAAGTCTGTTCACCAGCCCCCGAATTTGGGTAAACAAGAGGTGTTCAAAACTTGTCAAACTATTCCAAACGAAAAAGCTTTATAGCATCTTTCCCTTTCAGAGGTCCAGGCCCATTAGGAACGTTTGAGTTTGGAGTCCACATAAGTGTACTATATGGTATATGGAATGAATGAGGCAGAGCTAAGAGGCGGAATGCACTTAGGTAGCAGAATGCCTTCAAAAACAGGATGACAAGAACACTCTACCCATAATCCTGTGCCCAAATAATTTACAGATAAAAGTAATCAGGGATGCCTGGTACATAAAGAAGTATAAAACAGGTTCCCTGAACGTGTCCCTCAAGGTACTTACAATTTATCATATATGCTTACAATATGATACTTACGAACACACCAGTCAGTTTATCCAGCATCCAATGCTTTGGAGCTGCTACACGCTTCAGATGTTTCTTGGGACCACGAGCCTGAAGGAGAATTTCAGGGTTTTAGATTTCACTGCCATTAAAACGGTTACAGGTTGTTTCAAGAACAGCTTACCAATTCTCTTAACTTCTTCAAAGAACTCAGTCTCCTGCTGCCTCTCCAGCAAAATGTGTGGTTAGAAAGTGTGGGGCCAGTGACAAAATGCACAGAAGCAAAAGCGTAGTTATGTAGCAAATACTATAGGTTCCATCAACTTCAACTGCCCCCCTCTGCTGGACAGAGATTAGGAATTACTGTCTTTGGGGAGGGCTCTAAGTATTTTCAAAGTTACTGCTTAAAAGGACGCCCACTTTGGGGCACCTGTGTGGCTCAGTGGGTTAAGCCTCTGCCTTCAGCCCAGGTCATGATCTCAGGGTCCTGGGATGAGCCCCACATCAGGATCTTTGCTCAGCAGGGAGCCTGCTTCCCCCTCTCCATCTGCCTGCCTCTCTGCCTACTTGTGATCTGTCAAATAAATATATAAATAAATAAAATCTTAAAAAAAAAAAAAGCGTGCCCCCTTCTTGAGGCTATCTCCCCCGTCCCCCAAAACCGTTCTGGCAAAATGGCCAAGGGTTGGACACTGTGGCACGGGGCGAGCCGGCAACAGAAATGGGCAAGAGTTCAATCTGTGCTGCTACTCGGTTACTCTGTCACATAGCAAAGTTTTCCCAACTTCACCACCTGGTTACAAAGTGTCTGGTGCATGCAACAGTCACCTGCTCTCAGCAAAACCACGTGCTAAGAGCTGCTCTCTCGTACTCAAGGGCACAAGATGAGAACTGCTTTCACTTTATAATGCGGAAGCATGTTAACGTCGTGTACACATGCTTACCAGCCACACTACGTCAAGTCAGGCCGTACCAAAAATAAATAGATACATAAATAAGTAACAGCGACTAAGAAAATGCTTCTTGGCCTGGCTTACCCAGCACCCACCCGCCCCGGACCCATCATCCATCCCCCCACTCCGCCCCGGCCGGAGATGGGATGCGTGGTCGGGCAGGCATCTTGGCCAGGCCAGACACCGAGGCCTTCCCGCCAGTGGCACCCATCTCCCCCTTCCTCCGGGGCCACAATTCGCTCTCGAGCCCGCCTGGTCCACCCGCAGGTCGCAGTGCCTTCGCCTCCCCCCGACTACCCCCTGCGGTGACCCCGGAGCTCCGGGTAGCCCCAGCTCTGGAAGGATGGAAGCTGATGGACCCCGAGAGCTCGCGAAGAAGCCTCCTTACCATGGCTGCGCTAGGAACGAAAAGAGAACCGCCTTCTTCCGGTACCCGAGAAAAGAAGGTCGGAGGCTGCGCGCGACGGAGCCGCAAACGCTCCGCCCAGTTCCGCCCTTTCCCAGAGCACCCGGATTCTATCTTGCCACCTGCTGGTGGGAGGTCATAGGGTCGAAGCTTGGGCGATTTTCTCTTTCTCCAGCCTCCCCCCGCAACCAATATTTGCTGAGCGCCTCGGGTACGCTGTGATTTAGTGTTAGCTGCTGGAAATACAAGATGAGCTAGACATGGTCCCTTCCTTCGAGGACAGGGCAGAGTGAGGCTAATTGAAGTCCCACGTACAAGAGATTGTAAAATCAGTAGAACGTATTTTTTTTCTTAACATATAATGTATTGTTAAAGGGGTGCAGGTCTATGATTCATGAGTCTGAGTATTCTCAGCAGAATGTATTTTAATAGATATTTAATATTAATTCTGAAACATATTTTGTTTGTCCCTTTTTCCGAGTTCCCTTGAGCCAGCCAAACTGCCCATCCTGTAAATTGGGAAGAACCAACATTTAAAAAAAAAAGATATTTATTTGAGAGAGAGAGAGAGAACGCACCAGAGCAGGGGGAGGAGCAGAGGGAGAGGGGAGAGAGAACCCCAAGCTGACTCGGGGCTGAGTGCGTAGCCCAGGGAGGGGCTCCATCCCATGACGCTGAGATCCTGACCTGAACGGAAATCTGAACCACCCAGGCGCCCCCAGATAGACCCAACATTTTTATTCTCTCTTGCTTCTCCCAGATCGCTTAGGTGGTGGAGTGTAGGGGGCAGGAGGGTAGGATCCTTGCTAGAACCTTGGCACCCTGCCCCTAAGTTCCTATAGCACACTTTTGGCACTTACCATGAAGTCTAAGGGAAGAGAGGAGACATTAGAGACCATCTGGTTATCTTACCAAAACTTAGATCTAATCATACTACTTTCCTACTTTGAAACTGCCCTTGGCCCTCCTACCTGGTCTCTCAGGTCTCACCGCCTTTCACCTGCCTCTGACTGCCCCTGGACACTCATTGCTCCCTTCCCCCATCCTAAACCTCAAAGCTTAAGCCACTCCAAACTATTTACCACTCTCAGAAAGCTGCCTCTTTCAAGCGTCCTGCCTGTGGACCTGATGATTCCTCAGCCTGGACCTGCCATGGGAACAGCCCACTCCCCTTTTCTGGGTATCTAGTCCCACTCCTCAGCCTCAGGGATACCTAACAACTCAAGTCCTTCTGGCTTGCTCTGTGAGCCTGCAGCCCCTGCAGGCACGGTCAATCCCACATTCCTCTGCCTCAGAGCCCTTTGTTCAAACACGGAGAAAGAACTTAGCACATTGCACATTGCAGTGTAATGAGTAGTGTCCTCGTCTGTCCTTCACTAGACTGTGAGCATCTCCGTGATCCCCATAACAGAGACTGCCCTAATTCATCTGGTCAGGCCCTTTGCCACCTAACAGAGAGCTTGGTGCTGTGTCCAGCACTTGGTAAATACGTGTTGAATGAATAAATTGAGTCAACAGCCCACTCATTCTACCAAGACTTACTATGTTACCCCTCAAGAGTATCCAGCCTGTGCCTAAACTCCTCCCACCACGGGGTCAAGCTCATTACTCAGGAGGTCCTGCTTTATGTGTCTCTACACCCCCCCCCCACTTTACCCAGTCTGCAAAGGTGCAAGAGAGGAAAAAATTGTTGGCTCTTCTCAACCAGACAGTGCTGACTAGGAGGGCAGGGACTCCTCTCTATCTGAAACCAGGCCCATAGTGAAGCATGCTATAAATGATTATTGGAAAGGAGGGACAATGGACGGGAGGTGGGAATTAGAGAGAGTGAAGGTGATAAGACAATGAATGGACGGGGAATACTGAGATTTTCCATCTGAGGTCATTGGAGGAGATGGTGGTACAGTGAACAGAAATGACGGGATTTGATTTGGGAGTGAGGAACAACCATGGGACTCGCAGCCAGAGAGCGTAGGAGAAATGGGGGCTAGAGCTGCAGAGTTTACTTAGTCAAGATCCCACAGCTAGTTAGGGGTGGGGGTGGGGTGAGGAGCTGGTCTCTTGCCTCCCAGGTCAGTGGTTTGTTTACTTTTGTACCACAGCTTGTCCAAGGACTTGAGGGAATCCAAGTACCTTTTTCAGTATACATGTTTTTTTCCTCTGTCAGTTTGTATTTATGCGCAAAGACATTCTAACAACAACGAGGGGAATTTGCAAAGAGCTTAAGAAAATCACAAACAGTACCTCCCCAAACACCCTAAACACATCATCTGTATTCATTTGTTCCTTTTCCTGTTCTCATTCTGATCAGTTTGTGTGCGTGCATACTTCTACATAATTTTAGTCCTAGCATACAGACCATTTTGTATTCTGCTTTTATTATATAATAAACACTTTCTGAGTTGCTACATAATCTTCATAATTAGTATTTTAACAGCTGCATCATATTCCGTTAAATGGCTGTCCCGTAATTAATAAAAGTTCTCTATTGTTGAACATTAAATTTTTTGCACTTTTTCTGTATTATGAATGCTGCTATAGTGAGCCGTTTTCCTTCATAAGCTTTTTCCTTCTGTTGAACGACTTTTTAAATTTAAATTTAAATTTTTGTTTTTGTTCTTTGTTTTTTGTGGGTTTTTTTTTTGTTTTAAATATTTTATTTATTTATTTGACAGAGAGAGACACAGCGAGAGAGGGAACACAAGCAGGGGGAGTGGGAGAGGGAGAAGCAGGCTTCCTGCTGAGCCGGGAGCCAGATGCGGGTCTCGATCCCAGGGTCCTGGGATCTTGATCTGAGCCGAAGGCAGATGCTTAACGACTGAGCCACCCAGGTGCCCCTAATTTTAATTTTTGAATGATTTCTTTAGAAGAAATCCATTTCTTCACCCAATATTTACTGAGCGCCTACTCCGTGTCAACCTCAGTATTACCAACCAGGGAGGCAGAGCTGATTAAGATCTCGTTCCGTTCTTCGGCTTGCAAGGAATTCCCATTACAATGGGAGAGGCCAGCTGGGAGGAGGGGACAGAAAACCAGGAGAAGCTCACCAGAGAAAAGATGGTGGCGAGGCAGTCTGGAGCACAGAGGGCCTCTAAGCCATTAAGAATCTTGGACTTTAGCCTGTAGGTATACAATGGGTGGGGGTGCATTGACTTATTTGAAGGACAACACAGAATCAGCTTTGTATTTTATAAAGGTAACTCCCATGGCTCCCTGTAGAATGGCTTGAAGGAAGTGTCAGTGCCTTGGAGGAGATGGGTCAGGGCTATTTCAACAATACAAGCAAGAAACAGCAGGTGAGACCCACATCCGTGACTATGGGGGTGGGGGAAGAGGCAGATTCAAAAGACATTGCAGATGGAGTATTGGCAGGAGCTGATGGAAAAGATGAATGTGCAGAAGTGAGGGACAAAGAGGCAATTAGGATGACTCCCAGGTTTTTGGCTTGGTGACTCAGTAGTGCATTCACTGAGAAAAAGGAGGAGGCGTTCTTGCTTTGAGTGAGATGCACAGCTGAGGAGGGGGACATCAGATCAGAGATGTCTTATAGGCTGAGGTCTGCAGGTGCACGATCTGTGCTGGCGACTCACATTTGGAAGAACAGGTGCGTCTGGGCTCAGCCCATGAGAGTGGTTGGCAGCAACTGCTGGAGAAGGAGCACTATGTTAAGAGTCTGAACACTTTGCAGTCATGTATGCGTATTGCCAAAAACCTTTTTCCGAAGATCCTTTCAATTATACTGTCCTCGTGGCAGCCTGGTAATTACTTATTCTTAATTTTCACTAATGTGATTGTTTTAATTTGCACTTAAAAAACTACTTGTGAGGGTGAACATTTTGCCGTATGCGTACTTACCCGGTCCATTTCCTCTTGCGTGAAGTATCTCTACCCATTTATCTTTGGGAGACGTGTTGTGTTTGTCTGATCGATTTGCATGAGTGCTTTATGAAACCTGGAAGTTCAGTTTCTGTCATATTTGAGGCAGATATATTTTTTTTTATTTATTCATTCGACAGAGAGAGATCACAAGTAGGCAGAGAGGCAGACAGAGAGAGAGAGAGGAGGAAGCAGGCTCCCCACCAAGGAGAGAGCCCGATGCGGGGCTCGATCCCAGGACCCTGGGATCATGACCTGAGCCGAAGGCAGAGGCTTTAACCCTCTGAGCCACCCAGGCGCCCCTTGAGGCAGATATTTTTACCATTTGGTTATTTTCCTTTGAGTTACATTTTTCTGTGTACAACGTTTCAAAATTTTATAGAACTCAATCTATCGATCTTTTCTCTTGCAATTTCTTCCTGTCAATTCAAAACTTAGAAGGTTACCATCAGTTCAAAGATCTGCTAAATACTCAATACTGTTTAACAGCATATATTTAATTCTGTATCAGCCTGGGGTTGATAAAGACAAACAGAAAAAAGAAAAAGAAAAAATTCTATTTTCCCCAAACGGCTAACCAATTTTCTCACTACAGTGTATTGAATGATCTTTCTCTGCTCTGTTGTGTTCTAAGAACTGCCTTAGCATTAAATGAAATCACACAATACATGGTTCTATTTCTTTAAGTGTGGGCTTGGGAGGTGGAGCCTATGGTGAGGAGAGAACTGAGACATATGAATCCCCAAGTATCCTGTCCCAGGTTACCAGAGGGAAGGGACGTATATGAGTGGTTCATGGTCATATGTGATGCTACGAGTGGAGTAGTCCAAACCCCTGACTCCCCGTCTTAAAGAGTAGCCCTTCATGGCTTATGTTCCCTGATCCACTAATTGTTAGCAACCAATGAGCCGGCACCGTCTTCTCTTCCATTTCTCACACTGCTGGGACATAGTGAGGCAGAGTGGAAAGAGCACAGTTTGGATCTGTCCCTGTGTGCGCATGAACAAGTGGCTTCACGTCTCTGAACATCAGGTTACTGGTCAGAAAATAAGGATAACAATCCTTACTCTTCAGTTGGTTGTAAGGATCAGGGAAGGTGTGTCAAGTTCACAGAACATAGTAGTGACTCAGTCAGTGAATTCGTACTCCAATTCTCTCCTGACCACTCGTGGCTACTCCCGTAAACTTATTTTTAAAACAGCTTTATTGAGGGATAATTGACACACAATACAGCACACATATCTAAACTATATGGTTTGGGGGTGCCCAGGTGGCACAGTTGGTTAAGCGTCGAACTCTTGGTTTCCGCTCGGGTTGTGATCTCAGGGTCGTGATCCTACGGTCGTGAGATCGAGGCCCTCATGGGGCTCTGTGCTCAGTGTGGAGTCTGCTTTGGGTTCCATCTCCCTCTCCTGTCCCTCCTGCTTGTGCGCACTCTCTCTTGTAAATAAATCTAAAAAAAAAAAATAAATGTATTTATTTATTTCAGAGAGAGAGAGAATACAAGGGTGGGGGAGTGGGGGAGGAACAGGGGGAGAAGCAGACTCCCCACTGAGCAGAAAGCCCCATGAGGGGCTCAATTCCACAACCCCAGGATCATGAACCAAGCCAAAGGCAGATGCTTAACTGACTGAGCCACCTAGGTGCCCCAATAAATAGATTTAAGAAATATATATACAGTTTGACACATTTTGATGGATGAATATACCTAAAATAACCAACACAACTAAGAGAAATGAACATGTTCTTCACCCTGAAAATTTCCTCTTGTTCCTTGGTAATCCCTCACTCCAACCCGTCCTCCTGCATTCCCAGGCAGTTACTGGTCTGCTTTCTCTCACTACTGATTAATTTGCATTTTATAGAATTTAAAAGAAATGGAAATCTTACAGTATGTTCTCTTTTGTCTAGCACCTTTCACTCTGCATAGTTAATTTCGAGATTCATCCATATTTTTTGCATTGTATCAATAGTTTATCATTTTTTTAAAAAGATTTGTTTATTTATTTGTCAGAGAGAGAGAGAGAGAGAGAGAGAGATCACAAGTAGGCAGAGAGGCAGGCAGAGAAACAGGGGGAAGCAGGCTCCCCGCTGAGCAGAGAGCCCAATGCGGGGCTCAATCCCAGGACCCTGAGACCAGGACCTGAGGTGAAGGCAGAGGGCTTAACCCACTAGCCACCCAGGGGCCCCAATAGTTTATCGTTTTTATTGCTGGGTAGTAGTTCATTGTGTGGTAAACCACAATGAGCTCATCCATTCACCTACGGGTCGACATTTGGGTTGTTTCCAGTTTTGGCCTGTGAACATTTCCACACAAGTCTTTTTATGGACAGATATTTTCATTTCTCTTTGCAAATACCTATGATTGGAATGGCTAAGTCATATAGGAAATGCATATTTCACTTTTTAAAAAAACGCCAGATAGTTTTCCAAAGTGGTTGTAGTATTTTACATTGCCATGAGCAGTTACGAGAGTTCCAGTTGCTCCACATGTTGAGGTCAGTCTTTTTAATTTATTTACTTTTATTGTGGTAAAATATACACAACATAAAATTTACCATTTTCACCATTTAAATTTTTTTTGATTTTAATTTTAATTTTAATTTATTTTATTTTTTAAAGATTTTATTTATTTATTTGTGAGAGAGAGAGACAGAGTGTACAAGCTGGTGGAGAGGCAGAGGGAGAGGGAGAAAAACTCCCTGCTGAGCAGGGAGCCCAATGTCGGGCTCCATCCCAGAATCCCAGGAACATGACCTGAGCTGAAGGCAGACTCTTCACTGAATGAGCCACCCAGGCAACCCCATTTTGGCCATTTTTAAGTGTAAAATTAAGTGGCATTAAGTATGTTCATGATGTTGTACAGCCATCACCACTATTCATTTCCAGAATTTTTTTTGTCTCTGAACAGAAACTCTGTATGCATTAAACAATTGTTCCCCTTTCCCCTCTGCCCTCAGCCCCTGGTAACCTCTTTAAACCTTCTGTCTCTATGTGAATTTGCCTATTCTAGGTATCTTAGGTAAGCAGAATTATATGCTCCTTGTTCTTTTCCACCTGGCTTATTTTACTTAGAGTATTTTCAAGGTTCATCCATGCTGTAGCATGTCTCATATTTTCATTATTTTAAAAGTCTGAATAATATTCCATTTCAGGTATACCCTGCAGTTAATCTATTTATCTGTTGATGGACATTTGGGTCTCTTCCACCTTTTGGGTATGTGAGTGTTGCTGCAATGAACATGGGTGTACAGGTATCTGTTTAAGTCACTTCTTTCATTTCTTTTGGCTCTCTACCTGGAAGTGAAATTGTTGGACCATGTGGTAATTCTCCACTTAACTTTTGAGGAATTGCCAAATTATTTTCCACAGTGGCTGCACCATTTTCCACTCCCAGCAGCAATGGGCAAGGATTCCAAATCTCTCTGTCTTCACCAACACCTATTAGTTTCCATTAAAAAAAATAGACATTCTAATTGGTAAGAAGTGGTATCTCATGATGGTTTTGATTTGCATTCCCCTAATGATTAGTGATGCTGAGCATCTTTTCATGTGCTCACTGGCCATTTGTATACCTTCTTTGGGGAGATGTATATGCAAATCCTTTACCTATTTTTGGATTGGGCTGTTAGTTTTGTTGCTGTTGAGCTGTAAAAGTTATATATGTATTCTGGATACTTATAGGTCTATGATTTGCGAATATATTCCCCCATTCTGTGGGTTGTCTTTTCACAATCCTGAGTCCTTTGATACACAAATATTTTTAATTTTGGTGAAGTACACTCATCTGTTTTTTCTTTTGTTGCCTATGAAGGCCAGTCTTATTAATTTTGGCCATTCTAATAGATGTATAGTGGTATATCATTGTGGTTTTATTTTGCCTTTCCCTGATAGCTAATGATGGACATCTTTCCATGTGCTTCTTTGCCATCCAAATATCTGCTCAAATGTTTTGCCTGTTTCTCAAACTTGAGTTGTTTATTTTCTTATTGCATTTAAGTGTTATTTATATATTCTGGATGAAAATCCTTTATCAGCTATGTGATTTGCAAATATTTTCTTCAAGTTTGAGGTTTGTCTTTTATTATTTTTTAAAGATTTTATTTATTTATTTAATTGACACACAGAGAGAGACAGAGAGAGGGAACACGAGCAGGGGGAGTGGGAAAGAGAAGCAGGCTTCCCATCAAGCAGGGAGCCTGATGAGGGGCTCGATCCCAGGACCCTGGGATCATAACCTGAGCCGAAGGCAGACGCTTAAGGACTGAGCCACCCAGGTGCCCCTGTCTTTTTTTTTTTTAATTTTATTTATTTATTTGAGAGATCACTAGTAGGTAGAGAGGCAGGCAGAGAGGGAGGAAGCAGGCTTCCTGCTGAGCAGACAGCTTGATGCAGGGCTCGATCCCAGGACCCCAAGACCACGACCTGAGCCGAAGGCAGAGGCTTTAACCCACTGAGCCACCCAGGTGCCCCATGTCTTTTTTTTTTTTAAGAGATTTATTTACTTATTTGAGAGAGAATGAGAGCATGTGTGTGAGCAGGGGGAGGGGCAAAGGGAGAGGGAGGGAATCCTCAGGCAGACTCTCTGCTAAGCACAGAGCCCAATGGGAGAGCTCAATCCCAGGACCCTGAGATCACCACCTGAGCTGAAGTCAAGAGCTGGACACTCAACAGACCGAGCCACACGGGCACCCCCAGCTTTTCATTTTTTTAAACAGTGTCTTTCAAAAAGCCAAAGTATTTAATTATGATGAAGTCCAGTTTATCAGTTGTTTTTTCTTGTATGGATTATGCTTTTGGTATTGTATCTAAGAAATCTTTGTCTAACCTAAAATCATATACATCTTCTCCTACGATTTCTTCTAGAACTTTAATAGTTCTAGATTTTACATTTAGGTTCATGATTCGTTTTGTGTTAATTATTGCTTATGGATATCCAAATGTTTTAGGATTTGTTGAAAAGATAATTCCTTTTGGCCACTTCTGGTTACTTCCTCATGAAACTTAAAAAAAATCGTTCTAATCATATAAGTTGCAGATGAATATATTCTCCTTATAATATATAAAATAATTTTTTACCACTTTTACATTCCATCTTGCTTCTCCCAACACTCCCCACCAGATAGCAACTCTAACAACATCAATTTGAAGTGTATCCGTCCAGATATTTTTCTACATATGGATACACATACACACATACACACACACATACAATATTGTATGCTTTGTTTTGTTTAGATATGCTCATAGTGTATGTATCATTCTGAGTCTAGCTTTTTGGTACATGACAACACTTCTCAGAGATCTTTCCATGCTAGAACATAGAGCTCTATTTCATTTTCTTTAGCTGATTCATAGTATCCCATAGGATCACTATAACTTACTTTGTTTCATCATTGCTTGCTTTTTTAGGGGGGCTGTGCAGAGGGAGAGTGAAAGAGAGAATCCCAAGCAGGCTTCATGCCTAGTGCATGAGCCTGACACCAGGCTTGATCTCACAATCCTGAGATCATGACCTGAGCCCAAATCAAGGGGCAGATGCTTAACTGACTGAGCCACCCAGGCACCCTGAACCATTGCTTTATTAATGGATATTTAGGTAGTTTAGCTTAAAAAGTTTTTAAAAGATTTTATTTATTTGAGAGAGAGCTAGAGTGAGAATGAGAGAGAGAAAGAGAGAGAGAGAGAGAATAAGCAGGGGGGAGGGGCAGAGGGAGAGGAGAAGGAGACTCCGCCTGAGCAGGGAGCCTGACAAGGGACTCAATCCCAGGACCCTGGGATCATGACATGAGCTAAAGGCAGATGCTTAACTGACTCAGCCGCCCAGGTGCACCTATCTTTAAATTTTTTGATTAAATTAAAAAATTTTAGGTAGTTTCAATTTTTTTTCTACCGCTATAAAGAATGTTGTAGGCGAACATCCCTAAATCTGCTTTTGGTACCCATGTGTTTCCCTAGGTAGATACCGAAAAGTAGAATTTATTCAACAAATACCTATATAACACTTACTGTGTGCTAAGCGCTGTTCTAAATGCTTTACATATATGGACTCCTTTAATCCTCGCAGCAACCCCATGTTTTCATCCTTCCTTTACAGATGAGGAAACCAAGGCACAGAGAGGTTAGACAATTTATCAAAAGTCACACAACTAGTCAGTAGCAGGCAGAGTCAGCATGTGAACTCAGATTGTTTGGATCCAGAGTTCAGTTTGCCGGGTCACAGGGCAGGGGTATTTTTAATTTTGTTTTTTTCTTAAAGATTTTGTTTATTTATTTGACAGAGAGAGAGAGAGAGAGAGAGAGAGAGAGAGAATACAAGCAGGGGGAAGTGGTAGTGGGAGAAGCAGGCTCCCCGAGGAGCAGGGAACCCGATGTGGGACTCCATCCCAGGACGCTGGGATCATGACCTGAACAGAAGGCAGACGCTTACAACTGAGCCACCCAGGCACCCCGGTATTTTTAATTTAATTTAATTTTTTATTTTTTATTTTTTATTTTTTTTAAAGATTTTATTTATTTATTTGACAGACAGAGATCACAGGTAGGCAGAGGCAGACAGAGAGAGAGAGAGGGAGAAGCAGGCTCCCTGCTGAGCAGAAAGCCCGATACGGGGCTCGATCCCAGGACCCTGAGATCATGACCTGAGCCGAAGGCAGAAGCTTAACCCACTGAGCCACCCAGGCGCCCCGGTATTTTTAATTTTAAAAGACTTGCCAATTGGCCTCCAAGGGGGCTGTATGGATTGCACTCCCTCCAGAGTATATGAGAACATTCCTGTCCCTTCGCCCTTACTAACACTTAAAACTTTAAAAATAGCCTTTTTCTCATTACCAACAACAATGTCTAACAACAACTAATATTTTTGAACACTATATTCTAGCACTGTACTAAATACTCTATATGTTTTCTCTTCTTTGACCTCATTGTGCTTTACTTTCTCTTAGAGTAAAATCTCCGCTGATACACATTAATTAGTGTGTTTGTTTACTGTCCCCCTCACCCCCCCACCCCGCCCAGGATGCCTGCTCTATGAGGACAAAGATTTTGTCTCTTTTGGTCACTGCTATCTATCTTCAACACCCAGAACTAAATGTTCATTGACTGACTGACTGACTGACTGAATACATGAATGGAAACTTTTATGCCAGAGGAAATCAAGGCTGAGTGAGATGACGCCTCTTACCCCAACTCCCACTAGCACACAGTGGAGCTGGGTTTAGAAGACAATCTAATTCCATTGTCAGTGCTCATGACAGTTTAGCGCCCTGTGATCTCTTTTCCATTTCTATAATTATGTTATTTCACAGATGTTACATGTGTGGAATCATGCAGTATATATCTTTTATAGACTGGCTGTTTTTCACTCAACATCATTTCCTTGATGTTCATCCAAGTTGTTCATTTTTTTTTTTATATAGCTGAATAGTATCCCATGGTAGGGATGTACCACTGTTTGCTTAACCCATTGAAGCACATCTTAGTGGTTTCCAGTTTGGATCTTTTAGGAAGCAAGCTGCTGAGAATGTTTGTGTATAGGTTTGTGTGAACATAAATTTTCATTTTTCTGAGGCAAATAAATGCCAAGAGTGCAATTTCTGGGTTGTACGGTAAGTTTACTTTGATTTAAACTGCCATATTCTAGGCCACAGTGGCCAAACCATTTCACATCCTCACCAGCAATATGTGAGTGATCCAGTTTCTCTGCATCCTTGTCAGAATCTGGTGTTGTCACTGTTTTTTATTTTAGCCATTCTGATATGAGTGTGTATCTCCTTGTAGTCTTTTTTTTTAAGAGTTTACTAATTTATTTGATATATATATAGAGAGAGTGCATGAGTGGGGTGAAGGGCAGAGGGAGAAACAGACTCCCAGCTGAGTGGGGAGCCTGATGTGGCATCATGACCTGAGCTGAAAGCAGCTGCTTAACCTTCTGACCCACCTAGGTGTCCCTCTCCTTGTAGTTTTCATTTACCTTTCCCTAATAGCCCAGTGATGTTGACCACCTTTTCATGTGCTTATTTGCCATCTGAATATTGTTTTTAGTGAAATGCCTCTCCATGTCTTTTGCCTATGTTCTAATTGGATCCTTTGTCATTTTACTGTTGAGTTTGGAGAATTTTTTTACATACACTGGTTTTGAGAGTGCTTGAAGTATTCTAGATACTAATCCTTTGTCAGGCATGTGGTTTGGAAGTATTTTCTTTCAGTCTGTAGTTCGTATTTTCATCCTCTGTACCTAGGCTTTCAGAGAGCACAAGATTGTAAATATCACAAAGTTGAATGTATCCATTTTTCCTTTTCTAGATAATGCCTTTGGTGTCAAGTCTAAGAATTCTGCACCTAGCCCTAGGTTTGGAGGATTTTCTTCTAAAAGCTTTTTAGTTTGTTTTATAACTAAATCAGTTATCATTTGCAGTTAATTTTTTTTAGATTTTTATTTATTTGACAGACAGATCACAAGTAGGCAGAGAGGCAGGCAGAGAGAGAGAGGAGGAGGAGGCAGGCTCCCTGCTGAGCAGAGAGCCCGATGTGAGGCTCGATCCCAGGACCCTGAGATCGTGAACTGAGCTGAAGGCAAAGGCTTTAACCACTGAGCCACCCAGGCGCCCCTGGAGTTAATTTTTATATATGATATGAACTTTAGGGTTTTTTGTTTTGATTTGTTTTGTTTTGCCTATGGATGTCCAGTTGCTCCAGCAGCATTCTTTGAGAAGGCTATCCTTCCTCTTTTAAATTGCTTTGGAAACTTCGCCAAAAATAATTTGGTCATATTTGTGTGAGTCCATTTCTGGATTCTCCATTCTGTTCCATTGACCTATTCTCCTTCGGCCACCATCACTATCTTAATCGTTGTAACTATATTGTAAGCTTTAACATTGATTAGAGTAATTCTTCCCACTTTCTTCTTTTTTTAAAAAAAAGATTTATTTATTTATTTATTTGACAGAGAGAGAGTGAGAGAAGGAACACAAGCAGGGGGAGTGGGAGAGAGAAAAGCAGGCTTCCCACTGGGCAGGAAGCCCCATGTAGAGCTCTATCCCAGGACACTGGGATTATGACCTGAGTGGAAGGCAGATGCTTAACGACTGAGCCACCCAGGCCCCCCCCCACTTCATTCTTCTTTATCAAATTGTTTTGGCCACTCCAGTTCCTCGGCCTTTCCATATAAACTTTGGAATAAGCACAAATATGTCTACAAAAAACTTGCTGCGATTTTGGTAGAAATTGCATTAAGTTTATAGAATCATTTAAATGCTCTATGCTTTCTTTCATCAGCATTTTGTAATTTTCAGATGCAGATCCTGACCAGGATTTATCGTAAGTGTGTGTATATATATATATATTTATGTATATTTGCATATAAATATATATGTATACATACATACATATATGTATATTTAGTGATGATATATGGTATCATGTCTGAGATTTTGGTTTCCATATATATAACATATATCTTATATATATTATATATTTCAGTTTCCACATTTATATATAAATATGACTGCTTTTTGTGTGTTGATCTTACTGCCTTTGGACTTCTTGAGCTCATTTATTCATTCTAGGAGTGGCTTTGTAGATTCCTTGGTATTTGCTATTGGACAATCATGCCATGTGCAAATAGGAAAAATTTTCTTTCTTTGTTTCTGATCTGTTTATTTTTTATTTTTTTCTTGCCTTACCATAGCGAGTAGGACTCCCAGTGCTATGTTGAATAAGAATAATGAATGTATATCCTTGTCTTGTTGCCAGTCCTAGAGAGAAAGCAGTTTTTCTCCAGTAAGTATGATGCTGGCTGTTGGGCTTTTTGGAGATGCTCTTTATGAGGTTGAGGAAATTCCCATCTATTCCTAGTGTACTGAGAGGTTGTTGTTGTTGTTTTAATCATGATTTGCTCTTGGAGTTTTGTCAAATGCTTTTTCTGCTTTACCTGGTATGATCATATATTTTTTTCTTCTTTACTTTGTTACATGGTAAATCATTGTTGATTGAGGTTAAATTTTTGTTTAGAAAATCAGAGATATTGGTCTGTAATTTTCCTCTTTTGTGTATTGCCTTTGTCTGGTTTTGATATTAGAGCATTACTTGGGAGGTGTTTCCTCCTCATATTTTCTAGAAGATGTTGTGTAAAATTGGTGTCGATTCTTCTTTGAACATGTCATAAAATTCTCTAGTAGAAAAAATCTGGGCCTAAAGATTTCTCTTTAGCTCTTTAATTATACAAATTCAATCTCTTTAATGGCTGTGGGACCATTCAGATGAGCCTATTTCATCTTGATAGGGCTCTGGTAGTTGGTGGGTTTTGAGGAATTGGTCCATTTCTTCTACATTGAATTTAGGAGTGTGTAGTTATTTACACTATTCTCTTTTTATTCCTTTAATAGCTGCAGAACCAGTAGTGCCATCCTCTGTTTCATTCCTGATATTGGTAATCTGTGTTTTCTCTCTTTTTTTATTTGTGTCAGTCTTGTTCGAGTTTTGTCAATTTTATTGACTTTTTTCTGAAGAACCAGCTTTTTGTTTCATTGATTTTTCTCCATTGTTTTTCTGTTTTCAATTCCATTGATTGCTGCTTCCATCTTTATTTCCTTCTGTTTCCTTGGTTTGGGGTTTATTTTGCTCTTCTTTTTCTTGGTTCCTTAGGTAGGAATTCAGACCATTAGTTTGAGACTTTTTGTCTCTTTCTAATGTGAACATTTAATGCCAGACATTTCCCTCTCTGCTTTTGCTGGCATCCCGCAAAGTTTGATATGTCATATTCTCATTTCCATTCAGTTCAATATATTTTTAAAAAATTTCCTTTTGGGGGGGCGCCTGAGTGGCACAGTCAGTTGGGCATCTGACTCTGGTTTCAGCTCAGGTCTTGATCTCAGGGTCATGAGATCTAGCCCCATGTCGGGCTCCACCCTCAGCAGGGAGTCTGCTTGCGATTCTCTCTCCCTCTCCCTCTGTCCCTCCCCCCCTTCTCTAAAATGAATAAGTAAATCTTAAAATAAAATAAAAATTTCCTTTTTGAATCAAAGATTATTTAGAACTATGCTGTTTAGCTTCCAAGTGTTTAGAGATTCTCCTGTTATCTTTAGGTTATATTGACTACTGGTTTGATTCCATTGTTGCCAGAGAACGTAATCTGTATGACTTCAGTTCCTTTCCATTCCGTAAAGTTTTTTTTTTTAAAGATTTTATTTATTTATTTGACAGACAGAGATCACAAGTAGGCAGAGAGGCAGGCGGAGAGAGAGGTGGAGGCAGGCTCCCTGCGGAGCAGAGAGCCCGATGTGGGGCTCGATCCCAGGACCCTGGGATCATGACCTGAGCTGAAAGCAGAGGCTTTAACCCACTGAGCCACCCAGGCACCCTGCCTTAAAGTTTGTTTTATAACCCAGAATATGGCCTGTCTTGGTCAGTGTTCCCTAAGTATTTGAAAAGAATATGTATTCTTCCATTGTTGGGTGAAGTGTTTTATAAATGTCAATTAGATCCTCTCAGTTGATGGTACTGTTGAATATTCCTATAACTTTGCTGAATTTGTCTAGTTGTTCTATCAGTTGCAGAGAGGAGATGTTGAACTGTGCAACTGTAATCACAGATCTGTTTTGCCTTGCAGTGCTCTCTGTTTTTGCTTTGTGTATTTTTTTTTTTAAGTAGGCTCCATGCCCGGCATGGAGTCCAGTGCAGGACTTGAACTCTTGACCCTGAGATCAAGACCTGAGTTGAGATCAAGAGTCAGCCACTTAACCGACTGAGCCACCCAAGCGCTCCTGTTTCCTGTATTTTGCAGCTTTGTTGTTGGTGCATACACATTTAGGATTGTGTATATATAAATATGATTGCTTTTTGTCTTCTTGGTGACTTGATCCTTTTACCATTATGTGATGTCCCTCTTTGTCCCTAGTAATCTTCTTTGCTCTGAAGTCTCCTTTATCTGCTATTAATATAACCATTTCTGCTTTTTAAAAAATTACTGTTTACATGGTATATCTTTTTTTTAAATTATTCTTCTACTTCCAGCCTACCTCTATTGCTATGTTTGAAGTGAGTTTCCTGAAGACAGGATGTAGTTGGGTTGTGTGTGTGCTTTTTAAAAATCCATTCTACTTATCTCTCTCTTTTGAGAGAGAGAGAGAGAGAGAGAGAAAGAAGTAGGCTCCATGCCCAGCATGGAACTGACACAGGGCTCAATCCCACAACCCTGAGATCATGACCTGAGCCGAAATCAAGAGTCGGTCTCCTAATGGACTGAGCCACCCAGTCACCCCTACTTATCTCTTTCTTTTAATTGATGTATGTAGTCCATTTATGTTTAAGGTTAATTACTGATATCTCATGGCTTAAGTCTGCCATTTTATTACTTGTTTTCTGTTTCTCATGCTTTTGTTTCTTTTTGCTTGCTTACCTGTGAGTTACTTGAACATATTTTAGAGTACCATTTGGATTTATTTATAATGATTCTGTGTATACTGCTTTGTACAGTTTTCTTAGTGTTTGCTCTAAGTAGTATTGTATACATAACAACACTTACTGCGGCTTACTGGTGTTCAAGTGAGTTCAGATTGACTAAATTCTATTGATCTGCCTTCAGGTTCACTGATTCTATCCTCTGTCACCTCCACTCTATTATTGAATCTATCCAGTGAAGTTTTTACTTCAGTTATTTTTCTTTCATTCTCTAATTTCCACTTAGCTCCTTTTATAACTTCTGTTTTTTTGTTGAGATTTAAAATTTTTTATTTCAAATGAATCTGTAATTGTTTGTTGAAGTATTTTTATGATGGCTGCTTTAAAACCTTTGTCAGGTAACTCTAGTATCTGATTCACATTGGTGTTGGTGTCAGTCGATTGATTGTCTTTTCTCATTCAAATGGTGATTTTCCTGGCTTTTGTTATGATGAGTGATTTTCTGTTGCATTGTAGACATTTTGGTTGAGTTAGGAGACTCTTGATCCTGGTTCAATCTTCTACTTCAGTAGGCAGTCACCCTGTTTAGGTTTAGTATGTATGTTCTGGTTTATTTCTATGGGTCATAGTTCCAGTGACCATTTAGTTTTCCAAACCCTTACAGTGCTGTTTCTTGGTCTGCTTCATTTTTCTGTTGTCCCTGGGGAATCCTGCTCAATCCTTGCCTGTGCTGTCTGCAGGGGGAGAAGGTGCTTCCCTGAGCTGCTTGTTTTTTGCTGGGTGATCTTCTGGAGGGAGGGGAAGGTTGTTGAAGCCACTGGTGGCTGGATTTCCTTATGCCCGTGGGTAGAGGGTAGGGAGATACCAGGCTTTGTTGCTGCTACTGCTGCAGGCAAATCAGGCTGCCTGGGGGTGTCCTAGTTCTGGAGTGGGGACTGAGACAGCCCAAGGCTGTTGCTGCAAGCAGACTGGACCACCTTCTGGGACTTTGGTTGTGGAGCAAGGACTTAGATCCTCACAGTAGGTTTCCAGTCCGTGTGTGTGTGTGTGTGTGTGTGTGTGTGTGTGTGTGTGTGTAACTGTTGGTTTGGTGGTTTTGGCTTCTTTGGCACCCAGTCCAGGGGAATACACACACACACACACACACACACACACACACACACACATACACATACATATATGTACACATATACGTATATACACACATATACATATATACACATATATACGTATATATACATATATGTACACATATATACATATATACACATATATATATGATAAAAGGAAAACCAAGGAGGCAGATAGTAACTAGACTTATCATGGTGACCACTTTGTAATGTATATAAGTGTCAAATGCCTATGTTGTACACCTGAAACTATTATTATTTTGCATGTCAACCATACCTCAATAAAAATATATTCTCTCAGGGTGCCTGGGTGGCTCAGTAGGTGAAGCGGCTGCTTTTGGCTCAGATCATGATCTCAGCGCCCTGGGATTGAGCCCCACATCGGGTTCTCTGCTCAGCAGGGAGCCTGTTTCTCCCACTCCTCCCGCTTGTGCTCTGTCTTGCTGTCTCTGTCACTATCTCTATCTCCCTCTCAAATAAATAAATAAAACCTATACACATACACACACACACACACACACACACACACACACATTTCTTTTATTTATTTATTTAAATTATTTAAAGATTTTAAAAATTTATTTATTTGAGAGAGAGAGAGAGAGCGCATGAGCAGAGGGAGCGGCAGGCAAAGGGAGAGGGAGAAGCAGACTCCCTGCTGCTGCTGGACTTGATCCCAGGACCCTGGGGTTATGACGGGAGACAAAAGCAGAGGCTTAGCCATCTCAGCCACCCAGGCGCCCCTGAAATAGATTTCTTTTAGTATGAGTGCATTTGAGCATCTTCTGATCAGTTTCGAAGCCATTTTAATTTCTTTTTGTATATTTCATTTTGATATTTTTTTACTTTATTTGCTCATTTTTATATTGGCTGGTGGTGTTTGAGGTATTGATTTGTAAGAAATGTTCTCATATTCACTGTGAGTAGCAGATATTTTCCTCAGCTTATTGTTTATCTTTGGATTTTGCCTTTTTTACAGTAATTTTTGCCATAAAGTTTTTAAAAATGTGGTTGAATATGTCAATCTCTTCCATAGCCTCTGAGTTTTGTATCATGCTTGGAAAGGCCTCTTGATTTCATTCTTTTTTTTTTTAAAGATTTTATTTATTTGACAGACAGAGATCACAGGTAGGCAGAGAGGCAAGCAGAGAGAGGAAGGGAAGCAGGCTCCCCGCTGAGCAGAGCCCGATGCGGGGCTCGATCCCAGGACCCCGGGACCATGACCCGAGCCGAAGGCAGAGGCTTTAACCCACTGAGCCACCCAGGTGCCCCGGCCTCTTGATTTCAATGTTTTCCTTTTAAATCCCCTCATATTTTCTTCTAGTACTTTTATGGTTTCATTTTTGAATTTTTAACTCTTCGGTTTATCTGGAACTCATTTTGGTGTATATTGTGAGGGAGCATATCCAGTTGTTCCAAAGCATTTATTGAACAGTCCACCACTTCCCGTCTCGTTTGAAATGCTATTTTGAAAAAAATTGTGATAAAACACACACGACATAAAATTTACCATCTTAACCGTCTTTGAAGTATATAGTTCAGTAGTGTTAAGTTATTTACGTTGTTGTGCAACAGATTTCTAGAACTTTCTTATCTTGCAAAAGTGAAACTCTTTGAACAACAACTCCCCATTGAAATGCTACCTTTTCATCATAGACTGATTTCCTGTCTTTGTCACTTTTTGCCTCGACCACTGTAACAGCTTTTTAGCATTACCATAATTCCAATCTGTCATGCACACTGTGCCTGATTCATTTTCCTCATGCAAGTTCTGACCACAACACTCTCTTGTTCAAAACCTTCAGAGGCCCTTCCTGATCCCGCAATTGAAATTAAGCCCCCATTCCACTTTCGTAGGGCCTCTACTTTTTCTTCCTGTCATGTCTCATGGTTTGTAGTTTTAATGATCTGTGTGATTATTTGATGTCTATCTCCTTGCTAAACTTCAAGCTTCAAGAGAGCAAGGGCGATGTGCTCACCGCATATTCCTGGTACTTAGCGTTTTCCTGGCCCACAGTAGGTGGTGGTCAGTCCATGTCTGTGGAATGAGAGCTTCCCCTTGGCTTCTGGAATAAAGTAGAAACAACTGCAAGATCTGATTTCTTTTTTTAAAGACTATTTATTTATTTGAGAGAGAGTGAGAGAGCAGAAACAAGGGAAGCGGCAGTGGGAGAGGGAGATGCAGACTCCCCACTGAGCAGGGAGCCTGACACAGGGCTCGATCCCAGGACCCTGGATTATGATCTGAGCCCAAGGCAGACGCTTAATCGACTGAGCCACCCAGGCACCCCTCTTTTTTATTTTTAAAGATTTTATTTATTGGGGCGCCTGGGTGGCTCAGTGGGTTAAAGCCTCTGCCTTCGGCTCAGGTCATGATCCCAGGGTCCTGGGATCAAGCCCTGCAAGGGGCTCTCTGCTCAGCAGGGAGCCTGCTTCCTCCTCTCTCTCTGCCTGCCTCTCTGCCTACTTATGATCTCTGTCAAATAAATAAATAAAATCTTAAAAAAAAGATTTTATTTATTTATTTGAGAGAGATAGGGAGAGAGAACACGAGTGGGGGTGGGGGGCTGGGGTTGGGGTGGGGCAGGGGGAGAGTGAGAAGCAGACTCCCCGCTAAATGGGGAGCCCCACACGGGGCTCAAACTCAGGATCCTGGGATCATGACCTGAACCAGAGTCAGATGCTTAACCAACTGTGCCACCCAGGCACCACTGCAAGATCTGATTCTAACTTACCTTCTCTCAGTCCTCCGCCCTTCAAGGAAGTCAAACTGCTGAACTCGCTGCCCTTTCTGAAAGAGCCGCAGGCTTTCTAGTGCTTGGTTCTGGTTTATACCGTGCCTTGATTTTATCTTATTTGTACTTCACTTTCTCCCTCTGCCCGAAGGCCATGCCTTCCCCTCAGTCCCTCACAGCATTACTGCCTTATGGAAATCCAATTTATCCTTCAAGACTATGCCTGTCTCCGCCACTGGACTGTGAGTTCCTTGACAGTGGCGACAGGGTCCCCCTAATTTGCCCTTAGCAATTAGCAATTAACAACACAGCTCCTGGATTCCAGGGGGCGCTCGTGGCCACAGAGTTCCATCTGCTCCCAGGCTGCGGGCTCCTTGGGGGTAGGCAGTGTTCCTTATTGGCGAGCCTCTTGGAGCCTCTGGGAACCTTGCTTCCTGGCCTCCCAGGGCAAGACTTAGAGCTGGCCTCAGGAGCCTTCTTGTAACCTACTGAATGTGTCTGGTTGTGTTGGCAGAGGCTTGGACAGGAAGTGGTGGAGCAAGGGCATAACCTTTCCTGACTTTCCCCAGCTGTGCCCTTGACATTCTCTCACTTTTTTTTTTAATGTAGGTTTTATTTATTTATTTGACAGAAAGAGACACAGTGAGAGAGGGAATACAAGCAGGGAGAGCTGGAGAGGAAGAAGCAGGCTCCCCACTGAGCAGGGAGCCCGATGTGGGGCTCTACCCCAGGACCTTGAGATCATGACCTGAGCTGAAGGCAGCCGCTTAACGACTGAGCCACCAAAGCATCCCGACATTCCCTAACTTCTGCCCCCTTTCCAGCAATAAACAATTACTGCCTTGTGCCCCTCCCCCTCCTCACCTGAGCTGAGCCCTGGCTCTCCCTAGAGGATGCTCCCTGCCTCTTCCTCCCTCCAGGCTCTGGAGAGGAGGCTGCGCAGTTGGCCACAGTTCCGGCCGGCCAAGTTCCTGTTCTCCCACCTCCACCATGCCTTGTCTAGGGATGTCCAGACTATTACCTGCCACTACCTGCTTCCTGACAGCACCCCTGTCACCTCCACGATTCTAAGGCAGCCCCTCCCCCTCACAGAAGCATTGGCCCCTGGCTTGGGCTTCTCCTTACCCCAAGAGCTGCTAGCATCCTGGAGGCACAAGAGCTCACAGAGGTCAGGGGTAGCAAGCTGGGGCCCATGTGTAGGATCCATCCTGCTAACTTATTTTGTTTGTCCAGAATTGTGTTTTGTAAAGACCCCAGCAGGGGAAGGACCTCAAACTCTCCAGACTTTTAGGGCTAGGTTCCTTCCACATCCCGCCATTCTGCTTTAGAGTTCATCCCTGAGGCCACCCTGACCCTAGAGCTGTCCAGATTCTGAAATCTGCCTGCCGACCACAGCATCCCTCCTTCCTCTTCACTTCCTGCCTCCCCTTATCCTGTTCTGTTCTCGGCACGCCGACCTCCAAGCCCTCAATCCTGCCCTGTTCTCCCAGGCTTCTGTTCCTCTCTTTGTTTTCCTACCCCCGCCTCATGGGTCATCTGAGAATCCTACATCTTCCTGTTGGAAGCATTAGATGAATCTAACCATCCACCTTCAGTGGGAGCATCCTGAAAATAAAAGTGGGTTCAGGGCACCGGGGCGGCTCAGTTGTTGAGCAGCTGCATTCAGCTCAGGTCATGATCCCAGAGTCCTGGGATTGAGCCCCGTGTTGGGCTCCCTGCTCAGCGGGAAGCCTGCTTCTCCCTCTCCCACGCCCCCTGCTTGTGTTCCCTCTCTTGCTGTCTCTCTCTGTCAAAGAAAATAAATGAAATCTTAAAAAAGAAAGTGGGTTCATTCTTTGCTCTCCTACAAAATTCTTCCCCAGACACAGGGCTGGGGTACTAAAGATACAGACACTCCTCACTTGGTGTCGAAGGCCCCGTGCACTCTGCCCCTTGCAAACTTCCTCCGCATTGTCTCCTGCCAAACTCCTATCACCCCTGAACTTGTAGCCATCGCAGCCCCTTTTGATAACTTGTACCTGCACAACAGTTTTTTCCCCTTGCTCATTCTTTCCCTGGCTGACCTTAGTCTGGTTTTAAAACCTGATTGTTTCTAAGGGTAGATATGTCTTCATGTAAAGGCACAGAGCAAGGCGATCAGGATTGAGGGAGAGAATTGGTCAAAGGGGACTTTGGCCTTATCTGTCAAGTTTCAACTTTCACAGGGCGATTATATCATGTATTTATTACTCGTGAGATAGGAAAATAAATGAATGAAACAGTTCAATACCAGGAAGGTTTCCCCAGACTTCCCAGGCAGATGGAGCTGTTTCCTTTTCTGGGATCAAATAGCACTTTCCCAGTGTTATAGCAAATATTGTGTTTTATGGTAATTTGTTGGTGCCTTTCTCCTTCTAGATGGTGAACATCCCCTCAAATGGAGAAACTTTATGTCATTCATCCTCCCAGTGCCTAGCAGAGTGCCTGGCCCAGAGCAGGTGCTCCGGGAGTGTGGAACCCAAGACACTGCTTCCACCAGTGGGAAGCGCTTTGAACACACTTGCTATGGGACAGGCCTGACACTCGTCCTGAGAAATTGATTCACTTTTACCATATCCAAGGGAGGTCTCTAGGGGTCTGAAACATGGGTAGAGGGGCCCCTAGGCTCTCGGGTTGGGCCAACACGGGGATGGGGCCTGGCACCCCCAAGGCCAGGATCCAATTCAGTGCTACTGCCTTGTCACTTGGCATGCCTTTTTTTTTTTTTTTTAAGATTTTGTTTATTTATTTGAGGGAGAGAGAGAGAGCACAAGCAGGGGGAGTAGCAGGCGGGAGAGGGAGAAGCAGGCTCCCCATCGAGCAAGGAGCCTGATGCAGAACTCAATCCCAGGAGCCCGGGATCATGACCTAAGCTGAAGGCAGAAGCCCCACCAACTGAGCCTTCCAGTCACCCCACTTGGTATGCTTCTGAAGCCACTGCCTAAGAGCAAGGGCTATGTTGCTCAACGTTGAACTTGTCAAGCCCAGCCCTAATCTGTATCTCTAAGAGGAAGAGGCCAGCTTCAAGGAACAGGCTATCCCCATACCGGCTGGGCCAGG
This sequence comes from Enhydra lutris kenyoni, assembly GCF_002288905.1. Classification (NCBI taxonomy): domain Eukaryota; kingdom Metazoa; phylum Chordata; class Mammalia; order Carnivora; family Mustelidae; genus Enhydra; species Enhydra lutris. Next base: position 505,966 of record NW_019154165.1, on the reverse strand, counting down.
AAGCCCAGAGTCAGGAGGACACTCACGCCAGCTATGTGTCCCGGGCTTGGAGGGAAGGGTTGAACAACTGTCCGGGGGACTTAAAGAAGGCACCTAGAATCCCAGTGTAATCATGGGAATCTGCTACTTCTGCAATTTTCCAGAGAAATCTGAACTCCCAAGTCATAGGATGCTTCTTAGGTCCCATCTCTGGCCCGTGGGCAACAGGGCAAAGGAGTGGCCTTAATGGGTCGATTAGACTGGGGCCTAGAGAGTGGGTAGGGTGGCTTTTAGAGTTGTAGAGTGGGTACCATGTGGCCAGGGCAACCCTTTAGGCTTGGATGGGCCGGTGGCAAGGAGGCCGTGGAAGGGTCTGAATGAGTCTTTCATCTGAGACTGCCTCCGACCAGTCCCCAAATTCAACCTTGACTAGGACAGCATTCCTGGGGTCTTAGGGTGGTGAGGACAGCTACTTGAGCCCCTGGAGAGATTAAGGGCAGTGGCGGTGGCAGGCGGAATTTGGTGAGCCGTCCCCTTTGCGCCTCTGCCTTCCTCCCACGCCATCCAGCTCCTTCCCAGCTAGCCATGCATAACCCCACTGTGGGCCTCTGAACAGCTAGAGGTAATGCCAGACCGTGCCGCACACCGTTAGATCTCAAGGAAGAACGCCTCCAGCTGGCCCAACTCTCTGTAAGCAATTTTTATTTTTTATTTACAACAGAATCGGTGGCTTTGTTCCTCCATCTTTAGGGAGAGCGAGCATCATCAGCAGCCAGATGGAAAGTCCGCAGTGAAGTCAAACTCATTCTGCCCCAGCCACAGCTCCGGAAGCTCATTGGCTCGGTCCAGTCCCAGTTCCACCACCAGCGACATCAGCACCTCCTCATCCACGGGGTCCGAGTCGATGATAGCAGGGCTCTGGGCACCGGTAGAAGGAGAGAGTGATCCCGCCCCTCCCGCCTGAGCCCCAAAGCCCCAGTTTTGTAGGGGCCCTGCCTCCCCAGGTTGGCCTGGAGTGGCGGTGGCGGTGGCGGCGGCGGCGGCGGCGGCGGCGGCAGCCATCCCATGATACTGGCTATTAAGTTTCTGCAGCTGCATACTGGCCAGCAGATGTGGGGCGGGGTGCAGGTTGAAGGGTGGGGGTTTAGTGGGAGGGGTGGCAGTAGGAGAGCCTATTGGAGATGGCGATCCCGAGGAACTAGTGGGAGCCCCACTGGCCTTGCTTCCGTTCGAGGCTACCCCAGGGTAGTGCAGGATGGCCACTGCTTTGCGATCTTTTGTGCCCAGGTTAGAGTAGGCCAGCGAGCTCATCTCAGGGTTGGCATCCTACAAGACAGAGAGAGGCACAGCTTGGCACCCCCATTGCCGGTGGCCTGTCACCATTCATTGGGCTCAGGAAAAGCCCCTTCATGCCCTTTCTCTGGGGCTAGTGGTGGGGAGAGAGCAACAAGGGCCCCCTGGCAAGTTAGGCTCCCAGCTCGAGTGTCCTCTTGCTACCACCATCCTGAGCACCGAGCTCAGACCCAAGTGCTTGGTGCTGGGTGCCCATCATCCTAAGTGGGTCCGTAGCTTTCATCTCTCTCCCCCTGACCCTTCCTTCATGTCACCATTCTGAAAAGGGCACCTCATTGGCTCTCTTCTCAGCCTCACAGCAATCTCTTCAAAGGAGCAGCCTCATGCCGCTTCTGCTTCTCTGTTCCCTTCTCTGCCATCTTTCCACACCTCAGTGGGTTCAAGTTGACCACACTGAGGCAGAAGCTATTCTCATTCTCCCCCGAGAAAGCCCTGCTGTCTCCTCTCGGCTAAAGGACACTAGATACTGTGCATGGGAGAGCCTTTCACGGGCCAGACCAGGCTGTCTTTCCGTGCCTCAGTGTCCCCATCTGCAAGATGGCAGAAGTTACCTCCTTCACAGGTGAGGTGCCACCCTTGACATCGAGTGCAGGCCTTGACATAGTTGGCATTTCAGAGCCTTGGCAGAAGTTGGATAAATTGGTGGGAGATGATGCTGTCAGCTGGAGCTTTTGTGCTGTATGTGAGGGAAAAGAAGTTACAAGGACAAAGGCTTTAGTGACCGAGAGAGCACTAGCAAAGCCCAAAGCTGGGCAACTCCACACAGCTACAACACAAGGATGATAATGGGGTTAGGCCCAAGACCAGAAACCACCTGAACAGAGGCAGGAGATCAAGCTAGAACATTTGCCTGAGGCAGGAAAGGGGCTTGATTTAGCCAGGTGCTGCCCCCATCACCAAGAGGGCATGCATGCAACTGTTTCCTAATGCGAGTGACTTCAGAGCCTCAAGTGTGTGCATGAGGTGCACTGTTTCTGATTCTGAGGGCAGAGACGTCCTTGAGCAAGTAGCACACTTTCTCAATGGGCCACTGGCACCCAGGATGGGGACCTGGGGCTCCACTGAGCTTGGGAGAAAGTGGGAAGGACTGAGGGCAAGGAAAACCTGGAAAGCTGGCTGCTTTAGCCGGGGGAAGGAACGAGTCCCCGAAGCGAAGGTCATGGGGCTCCAGAGCCCTGCCTCCAGCACGGTGTGAGAGAAATCCAGCCGATTGGGGCGGTCTTGGGGCATGAAGGCAGCCAGAGAGCAGCTAGGAATGTCTCATCTGCCTCCATGCCTCCCAGACAACCTGGGCAGCACCAGACTTTCCCAGGATATCTGCTCTGAGCCCAGCCACACCCATCTGTGGTGACAGGTGGGAATGATTCTTCTTGGAGGGAAACTGAGGCACAGAGATTCAGTGGCTTTCCCATCAGGTAGCTGTGGTTCTGGGAGCAGGATCTAGCACTCCTATATCCACATGCCTCACCTGACCCCTGGGGCCAAGTCATCATACAGGGAATGATTCAAATGGCTCCTGAAGAAATGATTCCCTAGCTCAAGTGCCAAAGGATAAGGGGATGGGGGGGTAAAAGGGTGCCCCAAACCAGAAAACTAAACATCTCTGAAAAATCTCAAGTTATTTTCCTGGAAGCTTCTTGTTGTTGTTGTTGTTTTTTAAGCCCTCTATATTCTGGCCTTCATGATGAATTAGAGATGTAAAATTTCATTTTTATAAATACCTCTTAGCCTAGAGATTCTTCAGGACCTTAAAAAAAGGATCTCTAATCTGTCCACAAGGTCTGAATTCTCCACACCTCGCTGTTCCTTGTGGTCATTAGAAATCTGTTCAGACACTTCTAGAAAGTGACTGCTCACTACCTCTCTTTCTCATCGCCATTTAAATGGGAGGGAGGCAAGAAAAACAGAGAAGGGAAGAAGGGGGTGGGGAGAAAACACGGGAAAATCATTTTCTGGGTTTGCCACTGCTGCTTGATTGGGAAGCCCTGTTTCTTCTCTGAGGCAACCAGAGAATATTTGAAGCCAGTGATCACAAGACAAGGAGTCTAATCCATGTCATCTTCAAGAGCTCAGCACCGTTGGTATCAAGCAATTTCATGTCCAAACAAAAATGTTTGGCGGGGGGGTGGGGGTGGGGGCTGTCCATCTTTTCCCTTTCCTATCCAGCCTCCCTTTCTTCTGCTACTAGGTACCCGAATGTACAAAAGAAAAAACAACAGCAGGAACAACAATAACAAAAAGAAATGCGGGGGGGGGGGGGGGATAGGAAAAAAAGAGAAAAAAAGTGTATCTGTTCTGTTATCAGTTCCTGGGGAAGACCATTTTACCATGTCTCCCCCTTCAGGCTGGAAGCTCCCCTAGGCGGGACCCTGCTTGCATTCTGATCTGTGGCCTCCCATCCCCGCCACTTCCCCACCACCCGTCCTGACCCCCCGCCTGGGTCTGGGCTCAGTGGGCGCTCAGTAAGTGTTACTGAATCCGTCTGAAGAGGCAATAGCATTTCGATCGGGATCCCTGCCCCTGCTTCCCCGAGTTTCGGTCTCCATTCTGCCACCCAACCCATTCCAAGGCAAAACTTGGCAGCGCGGACACGTCCCAGCCCGCTATCCGAGCTGCGAGCTGACCACCGCGCAACCACTGCGAGAGGCGGCTGGACAAACCCAGAGCAACAAGTGCCTCCGCGCCCGCTGGTGCCTCGCGGGCCCGGCCACCAGTTCCCGGTCCCTACGCCCTCCCTTCTCTACAGATCTTCCCAAGGGCCAGCAGCCCCCTCCCGCCCAGATGGAGGTGGAGAGGGGAGAGGAAGAAGAGAAGGGAGAGGCAGGTAGGGGGCCGCGTCTTTGACCTGTTGGGGGACCAAAAGTTAAAATGGCACCAACCGGATGGCTCCATCTCGATTGCTATTTTCTCACTCAGAAGGAGAAATTTAAAAATCCAAACAGTACTGCGGCTTGGCTTGGACGCGCTCTAACCAGACCAGTCAGTTTCGCCACCTGAAAACTAAAGGCCCGTTGTTTGCGGACGGCTCGGCTGTCCTCCTCGCCGCATCCCAGGTGGATCTGCGGGAGTTGGGGGCGGCTGGGAGCATCCCTGCACGGTGGGCGCCAGCACCCAGGCCATCGGGGCCCCGTCCGCTCCCGCGAGTGCTGTTATCAGGAACCGATCGCAGAAACTGAATGGGCAGGCGGGGAGGGGCGCGGGGTCTCCGCCTCGGCCGCGAGTTTGGGGCTCCGCGGTCTTAACGCGCGCGGGGGCGCACTCAGCGCCGGCGGCGCCCACTCCCGCGCCTCACAACACTTACTGAGCGCCTGCTGAGCTATCCGACGCGGCCGCGGGCTGAGTCTACCCCCTAGCCACGCCGCCCGGAGTCAGTGCTATAAGCCCGGTACGAAAAGAGTGAGAGGCCCGGAGAGGTTCGGTAACTTGCCCAAGGTCACAGCGCTAGAAAGTGGCGGAGCCGGGATTCGCAGCCGGGTCTGTTTGACTCCAAGTCCGGCGCTCCGCGAGGCAGGGACTCACTGCGCGGCCCGGCCCCGCGGCCCTCATTTATAGGGAGAGGGGTGTGTGCGTGGGTGTGCGTGGGTGTGTGGGCGTGAGTGTGGGGGAGAGTAAAGGTCGGCTGGGTAGAAGAGGCAAGTTGCCCAAATTCGCTAACTTCCATCCCGCAATTGGCTGAACTCGGCCCCCAAAGCCCCTCTCGTCTCCAGTCCCCGAAGGAAACCTGAGCTTTGTGCAGCCCCGGAGCCGGAGCGTCCAGATGCGGTCCGGGCGATTAGCAAAGTCGGTGGAAGCCAAGCTGGAGAAAGCGCGGGCGCGGGGAGAAAAGGTGCTGCGGTCTCCCAGGGAGAAGCGGGCGCCTGGCCGGGCTGGCCGGCAGGCGGGCGCGCTGGCGAGCGAACCGGCTCGCTGGCGGGCGGGCGGCGGCCCCTCCGCCCCCAGCAGAACAGCTTTCAAACAGAAAACAAGTCCTCCAGAGCCCCCGGCCCGCCCGGCCGCCGCCCGCTCCCCACACCCGCTCGGCTGGAGTCCCTGGCCCCGCCGACCAGCCCAGCGCCCTGCCCGCCGGCCCGGCTTACCTCTGCGAAGCCGCCCGCCCTGGAGAGAGGGAAGCGCGGAGCCCGGTGAGCCGCGGGCGAAGCGGCGGAGCCCCCAGCCCCGGGCACGCACGCCGCCACCGCCGCCGAGAGCGGGTCGCGCTCAGTGCCACCCGACCCCGGGGCGCCTGGGTAAAGCCCGCACCGCCGCGCCGCCGCCGCACCGCACCGTGCCGCGCCAAGCAGCCCTGGCCCGCGCCCGTGCCCGCCAGCCCGCCCGCCCGCAGCTTCGGCGCCTGACTCCGGGGCGGTGGCGGTGGCTGCCGCCGCGCTCCCTTCCCGGCGCCGGGGACCCGGTTCTCAATTCCCCATTGCCGCCCGGAGAGCCCTGACGCACACGCACGCAGCAGCAGGCTGGACTCGGCTAGGAATCCCAGGAAGGACAGACCCTTTCCCCCCCTTTTTTTTTTCCCTCTCCCCGCAATTTCCACGTCTTTATAACCGGCTTAGGGCATTATTAGCACATGTCCTGGCTCGTGGGCGAGTTGACGGCAAAATCTGAACTGGATACTCACCGAGGGCCAGAGCGGGTGCTGTGTCTTCCGCAGCCCTCTTCCTCCTCGCCGGGAACGACCCCTCGCGGGCGGGCTGCGGGCGGGCAGCCGGGCGGAGCGAGCCTCCTCTCTGCAGCTCAACGGTGCCCCTTCTGCAGCTGTGCCGCTGGGAACATTTTATAGCGGCGGCTGGCGTGTGTGGCCCTTTAAAGGCGCTCAAGCTGGTGCAGTCACCGCGGATCGTGTGAAAGCGAAGGGCCGGCTGGGGAACGGAGTCCGAGCGGCCCCGCGGGTCCGGCCGCGCCGGGGACCGTCCGCGGTTCCCGGGGTGGAGCTGGCGGGCCCAGGCCATGGGCGCTCTGAGCCTTGAGCCCCAGGCAGACGCCTGCTCTTCTAAAGCGGCGGGGGGCGCGTGCCCGGGACCTGGTCTCTCCCCACCGCCCTGCATGGACTTGCCCAATAAATTCCACTTAGCAATTTCGCTGAGGCGAGGGAGAGCTGTTAGTGTCTGTTTTCTGACCTAAATCTTGCCGGGTGGCCAGAACGGGCTTCAGGGGGCTGGGGGTGGTGGTGGTGGTGGAGAGCCAGAGAGGCTCAGGGGATGGCCCGGGGGAGGGGGGCGCACACGGGACGGGGCTAGTGCCAGCGGGGCAAGATTGGAGTTTTCTGCAGAGCTTTCTCGGAGCCTGTTTGCCCCCTTTGGGCCGCACCATCTTGTTGAAGGGCTGAGGCTGGGAGTCCCTTTCCCCTTCAAAGTACCCGGATTCCGGGCAGAGCCTGTCCCGCAGCGGCGGCTTCCCTTGAAGGCCCGAGAAGGGGTTGGGTTCGAGGGATTCACTCTTGTGGTCATCCCAGGCAGGAGGCTGGCGGGTTGCGACGCGGTAATATGCTACTCATTGGGATCCTGGGGCCAGGTGCAGCTCAGGAGGCAGCCCAAAAACCAAGAATCGGCAGCCGGGTTCGAAGAGCTTGCCCTGGAGCCCGAGGGGGAATTCCTTTTGCCTTCCCATGATGTCAGGTTATGTTATTACAATTATATAATCATTCCCATCTAGCAGGAATAACATTTTGCATTTGGAGCATGTATTTCTCAGGTTGGGATACTATCTTACAGATGTTTAAGGGAAAGAGGTCTGCTTCCTCTCCTTCATGTTCGCGTTCCTTGTGGCCAGCAAGCTCCCGTCTCACCTCTTACAGGAAGGCCACCAGGATTGTCGCCCTCTACCAAACTCCCTTTTTTGACCCCTTTCAGCAACTACTCATTTTACACTGTTGATAAAACAAACTCTTAAAAAAAAATTACCGATGTTAAGAAAAAAGAGGGGAGGGAATGTCATGAAGTCATTTTCACTATGTATGTGTTCTGTTTTCTTAATTGGATTTGAAGACCTAAAGGTCTTTTTCTTTTTTCCTTCTTTCATTTTTTTCCTTCCTTCCTTCCTTCCTCTCCTCCCCCAGCCCCTTCTCCCTGAGCGCTCTGCATTTGCTCTTTGAACAAAGTTCTGTTTGTTGACGGACTAACCGGCTTACTGACAAAACGATGAGGAGCAAACGGAGGGAAGGGGACGGATCAAGGCCCTTCCTTAACACCTGGAGTATGCTCAGGGTGCTCTGGTCTCCAGCTAAACCCCTTCCCCAGCCCCAAAAGCTGCCTTGCAGGGCTCCATTCCTTCTCCTCACCTTACCTCAACACAAACCCCAGTAACAGCCACCGCCCCCCCAAAACCATTTCTCAGTTTGCCCAGAGATCGTGGGTCGTGTGCCCAGTTTGCCTACGATAAAAGGCGGGATCTGTCAGAACCCTAAAACCCTACAGAGTTTGCCTGTGAAATACACCCTCAAGCCACCTTGGTGTTTGCCTGAGGTGAGCGACCCTTAGGCTTTCCAATTGTGTGCTGCTAATTTGGCCCTCCGACCTACACTCGCCCTCCGCCCCCTCTCGGTGGCGGGTCTGGAAACAACGGCAGCTGCTCCGCTGCAGGCTCCCGATCCTAGAGGTGTCGGATCCGCCCTCCATCTATTGGATGGTTCCCAGGCCAATTGTTAGAAAGAGGCATATGTTCATCTCGGCTTCTGGAGTGTCTCCGGAGCAGTTGCTCAACAGCCAGCCCCCTCCCCCATCCGGACCATTGAAGGGCAGAAAAAGGAGCGCCCTCCGCCACAATTCTCTGTGCCCACATGCCGGAGAGGGTCTCCCCACTGGTGACTTCCTGTCATCTCCGCTGTCCACCTCCTGGGGAGCGGGAAAGAGAGGTGCTTCAAGCACTCAGTTGTGGAGCACAAAAGCCACCCCTCTCCTTTTGGGGGAGATGGGAGAGGAGGTTAGTTGCAGAGGCAGGGAGAGAGCAAAGGAGACATTTGCATCTATCTGCAAATTTGCCCCGGATCACAGACTTCCCAGTCGGCTGCAGCCCAGCTCAGAGCTCTCCGCTGAACTCTTATCTCCAACTTGGCAACTAGATCGCGATCTCGGGAGCCAAGGAGAGGACAAGGATGGTTACCCAACAAGAACACTCTGTGTTCCAGCACTGGGCCTAGCACGTTCTCATCCATCATCTCATTTAATTCCCACGACCGACCCGTGAGGTAGGGTTTACCAAAGGTGAGAGTGAGTCCCAGAAATATGCCCAAGTTCACACAGCCCAGAGGCTGGGTGTTTGAATCTGGGTCAGGCTGACTGCAGAGTCCTTCCTCCCACCGTTACACCTTGCTGGCCTGGAGGCAAAGGTTGCCTTCTAGACTGGCAGTCAAGAATACATGTTAAGGGGTCAGTCCACTTGGGATTAAATTCCTACACTGCCATTTATTAGCTGTATGATCTCAGGCCAAGTGGCTTCACTTTTTGGGCCTCAGTTTTCCTGTCTGTTAGATGGGGATAATAATAATAGCAACTCTACGGCTTTGTTGCAAGGATCCAGGGAAAAGCTTAGCCTAGCTGGTGCCTGCTGTGTAGTAAGCTGTCAACAAATGTTGTTATTGTGCCTTCTCATTTTTTTTCCTTTTGCCTCCTAGCCCTGTCTCAGCTCATACTCTTCAGTTTCAATAAGACTGACTGATTAACTTAAAAAGCCAGGCTGAGAGGAGATGAAGGGGGTCTATAAACTCAGGAAGGGTTGGGAGATGAAAATGCAGATTTGTTCTCAAAATTCCATCCCATGGAACCAAGGGCTGTCTGAGCTATATGACAGGAGTAAATTAAGGACCAATAAAAGAAGACGACTTTTTACAGGACAGCTGGTAAAAACACATAGAGTGGTCTCCAGAAACAGATACTCAGTATGCGTGTAGAAAATTTAAAAAGCACATCTTTGTTCAAGAATGTTGGGGCACCTGGGTGGCTCAGTGGGTTAGAGCCTCTGCCTTCGGCTCAGGTCATAGAGAAGATATGGTATAGATAGATATACAGTGGGATATTACTTAGTCATAAACGAGAATGAAACCTTGCCACTGGAGACAACACGGAAGGATGTAGAGGATATGATGCTAAATGAACTAAGTCAGACAGAAATAAATACTACATGATTTCACTTTATGTGGAACCTAAAAAACCAAACCAAATGAACAAACAAAAAACCGAGAAACAGACTCACAAACACAGAGAACAAACTGGCCAGAGGGGAGAGGATGGGGGGATGGATGAACCAGGTGAAGGGGATTAAGACATGATCTCGGTGTCCTGCCAGGTGTCCTGCCATGGAGCCTGCAATATCGGGCTCTCTGCTCAGTGGGGAGCCTGCTCCCCTCCCCATTCTCTCTGCCTGCCTCTCTGCTTGCTTGTGATCTCTGTCTGTCAAATAAATAAATAAAATCTTTAAAAAAAAAAGAATGTTTGGAGCACAATTATTTATAATAGTGAAAAATAAAAAGCAATCTAAATGTCCATGGTAAGGATGTACCTTAGTACCTTGACACACACAAACAATCCTGATTTCTAAAACTCTTTTATTCATGGGAAAATGTTCATAACAAAAAAATAAAAAAAAATACTGGGTACAAAGTTGCATAAATATGATGCCAAGTTGCAACGAGCACAAAGAATAGAAAATTGAATACTATGTTTCCAACCATGTATGAATATGGGTAATGAAGCAATGGTCAGGAAAACCAAACCAACAAGAGGGTCAGTAGGGTGGTAGGATTATGAGTGATTTTTTTTCCCTCTTTTTTCCATGTTATGCAACATGATGATATTTTTCTTATAATTAAATATAAATTTATAGTTAATGAACTGCATACATAGTACGCTCCCACTTTTGTTAAAATTACATGTGCATAAAAAAATTGGAAGTAAATACTCCAAAATGTTAACAGTGATTATAATTGAGTAATGGAATTACGGGTGATATTTTTCTTTTCCCTTTTTAAAAATTTTCTGCAGGGGCGCCTGGGTGGCTCAGTGGGTTAAGCCTCTGCCTTCAGTTCAGGTCATGATCTCAGGGTCCTGGGATCGAGCCCTGGGTTGGGCTCTCTGCTCAGCGAGGAGCCTGCTTCCCCCCCTCTCTGCCTGCCTCTCTGCCTACTTGTGATCTCTCTCTCTCTCTCTCTGTCAAATAAATAAATAAAATCTTTAAAAAAAATAAATAAAATAAAAATAAATATTTTCTGCTATATGATTATGTTATTTTCTTGCAATTAAAACAGATTCCTAATTTGAAAAGTGCATGATCAGTACGATCCTACTTGTGTTAAAAGTATGTATGTTAGTTGAAAAAAATGGGGAGGAAATACATTAAAGTATTAACAGGTTTTATATTGGAGGTAAAGGATTATGGGTAATTTCCGTCTTTTCTTGACTTTTCTGTAATACAACTTTATTACATTTATAGTTTAAATGAAGTGACACCTACAAATGGTACATACAGTAGGGTCCCACGTTTACTCAAAATGTGTATCTATAATGTATATATACATATATATGCATAGAATAATTAATGGGCTACTCGACATGTTACCTCTGGGCGGCGTGGTTATGGGTGATTTTTATTTTCTCCTTTGTATATATTTCTTCTTCATTTTCCAAGTTTTCTACAGTCATCGTGTATTATTTTGTAATTGAGGAAAAAGTAAAAAGCAGTTCAATACTGAATTCTTTATGGAAACAAAAGGCATTTCTGGGATTTATTCTGGAATATTCCAGTGGGGATGGGGGTGAGGTGGGTGGGGATATAAATAAAATAAGATAATAATTGTTGAAGATGGTACATGGGGCTTCATTGCAATGCTGACATGTTTACAAATGTTTACTTGTCGGTGTTTCCATTTTACAGAAAAACTGAGATTCCAAGAGATGAAATCACTTGCCCTCAGTCGCAGAACTGGGAAGTGAGAGTGGGCTTGACCTGGGGCCCCTTATTCCAAGCCCAGGGCTCATCACCACATCCCAGTAGCTTCTTCTTTTTAATAATTAAAAATAATTAACATTTTGTCTGGTTCTGAATGTCATAATTGTTCCCTGCATGGAATTTGGAAATAACAGAAAAGCACCAGGAGGAAAACATAATAACCTAACCACATCATAGTTAACCCTTTGGTGTCTGGTCACGCAGAATTTATCTGTATGGCCTCTTATTCCAGAGGTGACGAGTGGGGCAAGCATGTTCTCTGTAAGAGTGGTGAGTCACTCCTAATGGGCTAGTGAGTGAAGCTGGGGCCCTTCCAGTGGGTGGGAGGTGGCTCAGGAGATGGTGGATCCTCGCTACTCCCCTCCCATTCTTCTCTCATGCCCCCTTCAGATACTGTCATCTGGACCAGAGTCTCTTCCTACATCTTTCCTCCCCTGCCCCCCTACGATCTCAAGGAGTAGAAGTCCCTCTGGGGAAATCTGGGTGGCCCTTCTCCCCTTATTCCATCTGGAGACCCTGTCCAGAAGCTCCCATGGGACCCTGAGAGTCTGCATCCACACTTTGTGCCATTGTGCCTCCATTTCCCCATCTGGAAGATGCTAGTGAGAATAGCAGACTGATCGGCCTCTGCCAGGGAGTGATGAGCTAACGTCTGTACCGCTTTCCAGCCCCTCAGAGCAAGGTGCCGGGAGCCTCCCCAGCTCTGCACAGCGCTTGCCTGCCTCTGCCAGCCTGAGTGAGTGCCTGGGCCTGGCCGCCCCTGGGAGGGAGTGGCCACATTCCTCCGCCCCAGGCTAGCGGGCTTGGAGAGGCACTGGCTTCTGCTCCTGTGTTACAAAAAAAAAAAAAAAAAAAAAAAAAGGAGGAGGAGGACTGAAAAGAAGAGGAGATGAAGAAGAAGAGGGGGGACAAGATTAGTAATGGGAGAAAGGGCCTTGGGAAACGAACACTGAGAAGAGCAGAGATAACAGGCATCCTTGGGCACTCCAATCAGCTTTGTAGACCATAGCCTTGGTTTCCTGTGTACACAAGGGGGTGGGGGAGGCTTTGGAAAAGGCCAAGAATTGGGTCCAGTTGAACTGATTCCCTACTTGATTTCCTGTTATTTATACATAATGGAAAAACCGCAAATATACAAACAAGTCCGGCCACCCAGCTGCGCACATCCTTGGGGACTTGTCTTCACGGCTCTGTACCCACTCCAGCCTCTGAGGGGGTGTCATTCTAGGATGTAGACCTTCGAGGATTTGACTTCACAAGAATCCGAGGAAATCGACACTATGATCCCCACTTTAGAGAGAACAACATTGAGGCACAGAGAGATGAAATTACAAGGCCAAGATCACCAAGCTGGGATTCACAGCCAGCTCTGACTCACTCTTAAGGCCAAACTCTCCCAGTTAGGCTACCTGCTCCACTGTCACTCTGTTTCTCTGCTTTCCTCTCTTCTAGAATGGCTCCTCTCTCTCTCCCAAGGCAGTAAACGAGCACTGTGTGTAGCCAGAAGGCACGCATGGCTCAGACTGAGGGAGAGACCCGGAACAGGGAGCTCATGTAGGCGCTGTCACAGGAATTTTCATTGTGAGGGTCAGGGTGGTATGGGACTGCAGCCTGGGAATGGCCAGGACAACTTCGAGAAGCAGTACCCAGGGAAGAGCACCAGGTTCAAAGGTGGGAAGGGAGAAAGGCGCTGGTATAGGGGAGGAGGAGAAGCAGCCAGGTCAGCCAGGCCCGGGGCTATTCGGGTGTCAGCAGTGAAGCTAGAGGCCTTGGGAAGGTGTGAGGGTTTGTGGGGGAAAAGAAACTCTGCTTTAGCATGTTTAGTTTAAGCTTGTTGGCAGAACATCCAAGTGGAAATAGTTTGCGCACAGCCAGGAATATAGGACTGGAAAGAAAGTGTGAGGTTGTGTCAGAAAGAGCAATCGGCAGAATGACTTTCAGCCAACTGTGGGGAACTTTCCTTTGCCTCCCTCCACTGGCACAGAGAGGGGCTTTCTCTCCTCGAGGGCCTGGGACACTGGTTTTTCACCACAGTTCTCCCTTCCTCTCCCCCTGCCACAGCCCCTCCAGCCCAGCGCCATCAAGGACACACGCTTCAGATCCCTAAAGGGCAGTGGGAGAGGATCTCAGTCCATAAATTCCGCCACACCAGGGAGTGACAGGGGCCTCCTTTCACTCTGCTGAATACATTTTGGCCAGGCCTGAAGCATGCCAGGCCCTCCCTAGTTTCACTTCAGCTTCTAGAACACAAGCCTTTGGGGGCTTGTTTGCTCTCCCTTTTCAGCCACCCGCCACTCGGCCTAGTGGTGTCTCTCAGCTTACTTCATCCTTAAAAAGGTGAAGCCATTTTGGTCTGGCCCTGCTCCCTGCACCATCAGGCTGAAACTGCTCCCCTTACCTGAGCCCTGAGGTGATGTAGCGGCCACTTGGTCCCCAATCTCATCTCCAGGCCAGGAACACTTCTCTGTGTTCACCTCTCTGGGGCACCGGGGCCTTGCCCTCCCAACCTCCCAATCCCATCGCATCAGACACCTAGTTGTCCTTCCATGGACCCTGGTTTCCCTCCAATCAGAGCCCCTGCTTGGGTGGGAAAGTCTCCCAGCTTGAATCGCTAGCCCTGTGGCCTCTGTTGGCCCTTAACCCAAGGTCTGGGGTTGGCTCAGACAAACATTGCTGTGGACTCATTGACGTGGTTAGGATTCATTTCGCGTGTATAACCCGGGGGCCTGGAAATAGTTCCTCGGGTCCCTGCAGCCACAAACACTTGTCCCCCTGGGGATCATCGGTCAGAGCTGGAGACAGATGGAAGATCAGAGTACCTCAGGTACTGCAGATTCTGCCACCGGCCGTGAGGAGAGGCCCGCAAGCCCAGGGACCCAAGATGTGTCCCCTGCCTCGATGCAGGGGAGACGGCGACCCTCAGCTGGCACAGACGGTCTCCTCATGCCAATCACAGAGAGACATCTCCTCTGGGAGGCCTCATTAGAAACAGGGGCTGCTCTCTCTGGGATTGACACGGCCCTCACCCCAGGGCACACGGCTTTCCCAGAGGCACACAAGCGAGCTGAATTTCAGGTGTCTCTGTTCGGGGGCACGACTCGCACAAACACACTTGGAGGCCCAACAGGGAGAGGAGTCCACATCATCACGGGATCTGACTTCCCTGTGGCAGCCAATGCTCCAGAGAATGCCACCTCTGAGGAGGCTTAGCTTTTGCGCCCCCCCACCAAGCTCTGATGAAAAACATCGAGGGTAACGCTTCCTGAACGCTTAGTAGGTGATAGACCCTCACTGTCCTTAGTGTCCCACCCTTCTCACATCTAATCCCCACTACACCCTGACATGGGAGGTAAGTCCTAGTCTTACCTCACTCCTATTTTGCCCTCAGGGAAATTGAGGCACAGAGATATTGGGCAGCTTGCTAACAGGCCACGTCTTATATGTTCTGGGCTGAGGATTCAAACCAGGCCCAGTGGCACCAGACAGCCTGCTGTTGACCACTAGGCCTCACCTCCTCCTAGAACAATGCCCTCTGGGAGCTGCCCCTTACTGTTCAGAAAAGCCTCTCCTACCCCCTGAGCAAGGTTGATTCTCCTCGTTTCCCCTTACCTGTTTATCTCTCCCTTTTCTGCTCCCTCGCCAACCCCCACCCCCAAGTGTCTTGCCTTCCCTCACAACTGAATATCAGAGCTGGTGGGGACCCCTGTATCTGGACCTCTCACTGTTACGGAGGTGGGAGTTGGTGCTGTGTCGTTACCTGGATAGAGTGGGGGGCAGGGAGAGACAGACAGCCTGAGAAACACGGAATGTATTCAATGGAGGGAGAAAGAAAGAATGAATGAGAGAGAGAGTGAGAGCGAGAGTGAGAGAGAGAGAGAGCATGAGAGTGAGCATCCGGGAAGAAAAAAAGGCAAGGAAAAGAAATCAAATGAGAAAGAAAAAGACCCAAAGTGAGGTGAAGGCGTAAGTGACCAGCCATCTGGAAGCAGCACTGAGCTTGGCGGGGGTGTGTGTTTGTGAAGCAGGGGAGCTAGACCGACAGGTGCCAGAGCCCAGCTGCTGCCAGCCAAGAACCTTCTGGGCCCAGAGCCCAACCAGAAAGAAGGCATGGTCCCTGCAAGAGACTTCTCCAGGGGGGCTTTTGGCTAAGAGAATAGAAGAGAGCTGCCCTGTCCTATGAGCCAGGCAGACCCTCAGTGGGCCCAGTGGGGCTTGCCCCTGAAGAGCTCCTGAGAAGCCGGCGAGCAGGAGATTCCCACAGCCTCTGCTTTCATGTTTTGTGCATTTTCTTCAAACTTCTCCCAGGTGTTACCTTCGGAGTCTCAAATGTGGATGATTCCCTGCCATATTTGAATCTCAGGCGGCCTGGCCCCATCCTTGCCTGAGCGGGTGAGTAAATGCTGACTCACGCTGCCATGGGCCCGAACACACAGTAGGGCTAGGTAGGGAGGTGGAAATGGCAGCTGAGACCCGGCTGGCCATCCTTCCATCCAACTTAAGGTAGGGCCTACTCTGATGTTGAGAATGTGGGGCTCTGCCCTCAGATCAACCTCAGTTCGAGCCCCAGGGCTGCCCCTTCCTGGCTGTGTGACCTTGGCCAAGTGACTTGAGCCAATCAGCCTCAGTTTCCTCAGATGTGAAGTGGGGAAAACAAGAATACCTACCTCATGAGGCTGTGCCAGGGCTGAATGAGATAATGTCTGTGGCTATAAACTCTGAAGGGCTGTACACATGTGAGTAATTACTCTTCCTTGACCTCTGTTCCCTGCTGCTTGGGGGATAGAGTCAGCCTTCCAATCTGAGTTCAGTTCCAAGCCTGACTTCACCTCCTTGAGGGCCATAAACGTGAGCTGAGGCCTTGCTGACCAGAACAGCCCCCTGCTCTGGTCGGCCAGGCCCCAGATGGGATGAAGGTGCCCCTTTGGCCCTCAAGGAGTCCCCAGGATGGTAGTGGAGATAGAAAAACAGACACTAATAAGATGAAGTGGGAGGTAGGAGGAGGTCACATCTGAGCTGAGAGCTGGCATTCACCAGGTGTTGGGGACAGTACGTGCAGAGGAACGATGGGTACCAGGAGAACAGCACAGTTGGGTTTGGGGAGCTACTGGGAGCCACACTTAGAGGGCATGGTAAGAAATTCAGCCCTGATATTGTGCTCACTGGTGGTGACCTGGGAAGATGTACGTGGTACAGTGTGTTACTCATTCAAGGCTCATTTCCTCGACCTTCTCCATCCGCCCTCCACCCCCACCTGCAAGCAGTCAGGCTGAGTCCTAAGCTTCCGGGAGAGAGAGCAGCCCTCTCCCCTGATCTCAGCCAAATAAGGCACTCGATCGATTCCCTGTCCTCTGCTCCCCGCACCCCAGCTTCCCAAGCTCGGTTATGATAGCTCTGTTCACTGGTTACTCAGGCCAACAACCTTGCCTTCATCTTTTCTTTCAATCTCACCTCATGTCCTACTGAGCAGCAAAATCTGTGAGCTCTCTCTTTCAAATACATCCAGGATCCAAAACACTCCTTACAGCTTTCACAGCCACCACTCTGGGTCAAGTGGCTGTCATCTCTTCCCTAGGTCACTGCCACTGCCTCCTGACTGGTCTCTTGGATCCCCACTCCTCTACAGACTCTTCCCCACACAGCAACCCGAGGGACATAGTCCTTTGCTGCTTAGCGAGCCTCCAATGGCTCTTCATCCATCCCACACATGGGGCAAAAGTCAAAGTCCCTACAGCGGCCTATGTGACTTGGTCCCTCTTCTCCACATTGTTTTCTTCCCTCTCCCTTTCATTCCCTCAGCTTTATTTTATTTTTTTAAAGGTTTTATTTATTTTTTTAAGAGAGTGAAAGAGAGAAACACACATAGAGAGAGAGAAAACAGACAGGCAGAGGGGCAGAGGGAGAGGGAGAAGCAGGCACCCTGCTGAGCAGGGAGCCCAGTGCAGGGGTGGGGGGCTCCATCCTAGGATCATGACCTGAGCCAAAGGCAGATGCTTGACCGACTGCGCCACACTGCCGCCCGTCATTCCCTCAGCTTTAGGCACACTGGCCTCCCTGTCTCTAGGATTCAACTAGGTGGTTCCTGTCTCAACTCTGCATTTGCTCTCCCCTCTGCCTGGAGCACTCTTTCCCGGAGAGCCATGGGACTAGGCAGCTCCCTCTAGGTCTTTTCTCAGTGTCACCTCCTCAAACAGGCCTTCCCTGGGCACCCTGTCTAAAATAGCAACCCCAGGGGACCCTGGGGGGCCTCAGTTGGTGAAGCGTCTGCCCTCAGCTCAGGTCATGATCCTGGGGTTCTAGGATCGAGTCCTGACTCGGCCTCCTTCTCAGTGTGGAGTCCGCTTCTCCCTCTCTGCCCCTCCTTCCCCTTGTGTGCTCTCATTCTCTGTGTGTGTGTCTTTCTCTCAAATAGAATAAAACAAATAAAATAACGACCCCATCATATCCACAGCTACCTCTCTTGATTTTCCTCCATAGCACTGATCACTGCTTGTTGTGTTATATTTATTACTCGTCTCCCTGCCCAGAATGCCCAGTCCATGAGGATAGGGATTTCTGTGGTTTGTTCACTTTTGTATCCCTGGTGACTAGTGCACTGCCTGGCACGTAGCAGGCCATCAATAAATACGCATTGGGGGAAGGATAGGCTGAACCCAAAAGCCAGGCTTCTGGACCTGGGAGAGAGACGTTGCAGGAGAGACAGGCAAGAGATGGCGCAGAGATGTGCCAAATGGGCTCAGGAGTGGACCACAAAACAGTTTCTGCGGAATATTCCTCGAAGGAAAAAATATATGAGCGAAAGCCAGATGGAGGGCGGTAGAGGAAAGCTCAGTAACTCTTGAAAGGAGGGGTAGGGTGGGAAGGCTGGAGATTTTCCCCTCCCTCCAGCCTTCTAGGATCATATCATGGAGCTGACTGGAACCTTCAGAGAGGCAGTCCAGCCTGGCAATAAAGCCAGGAGGGGGCAGCGAGTGAGGCCACCAGCTTGGCAAATGAGCGAGCCAGAGAGACCTGGTGTAGGCCTTGAGAAGTGACATCTGTCCCCGCAGGATACAGTTGTAATTTGGGTAGTTTCTCTTCTGCTTGGGTTCATTTACACACACATAAATATCATTCCCAGGCCCTAGATCAACCCTCATTCTCGCTGATTCTGCTTTATCGCCATTTCCAACTCATATAAACCCATCCCTTCCATGATGCTGTCAGCGTGATTCCCAACAGCACATTTCTTTTTTAAAAGATTTTCTTTTTTAAGCAATCTCTACACCCAACGTGGGGCTTGAACTCACAACCCCAAGAACGAGAGTTCCATGCTCTACTGACTGAGCCAGCCAAGCACCCATGCTTTAAAGGAAAAGGCATTTGGGTGACTTCTGGGGGAAGATAGAATTGCACTGAATGTCTAGAGCTAGCCTGGGCCCCTGAGGGAACCAGGAGAAGCTTATGGTCTCTGCTTTCACTTTAAATCCTCACAACATTGACTGAGTCCTATTATGTGCCATTCAGAAGTGCTGACATCAAGAGGTGGGAAAGGTCTCAAATGTAGTGAAAAAGACCCAAGCTCATGAAGATTTACCCTTGTGTTTTCTCAGAGTTTTATGGCATTTGCTCTTGCATTTAGGTCTATGATCCATTTTGAGTTGATTTTTGTATTTGGTATGATGTAGGTATCCAACTTTATTCTTTTGTGTTGGAAATTCAGTTGTCTCAATACTCTTTGTTGAAGAGACTATTGTTTTCCCCACAGAAATGGACTTGGCACCCTTGTCCAAAGTCATTTGGCCATAGACACGTTGGTTTATTTCTCTACTCTCAAATTCTGTTGCACTGATCTATATGTCTATACTCAATGCCAGTAACACACTGTTTGGATTACTGTGGCTTTGTAGTAAGCTTTGAAATTAGAAAGTAAAAAAAAAAAAAAGAAATTAGAAAGTGTGGAAACTCCAGCTTAGTTCTTTTCTAAGACCGTTTTGGCTATTCAGGGTCCTTTGAGATTCCATATGAATTTCAAGATAGATTTTTCTATGTGTGCAAAAAGTCATCAGAATTGCGCTGAATCTGTGGATCACTCTAGGCAGTATCAACACCGTAGCAAAATGAAGTCTTCCCACCCATGAGCACAAGTGTCTTTCCATTTATTTGTGTCTTCTTTGATTTCTTTTTATTTATATATTTATTTTAAAATATCTTATTTATTTATTTGTCGGAGAGAGAAAGAGAGAGCACAAGCAGGGGGAACAGCAAGCAGAGGGAGAAACAGGCTCCCCACTGAGCAGGGAGCCTAATGCAGGACTTGATCCCTGGGATCATGACCTGAGCCAAAGGCAGATGCTTAACTGACTGAGCCACCCAGGCATCCCTTCTTTAATTTCTTTAAGCAACATTTTTCAGGCTTTGGTATGCAAGTCCTTCACCGCTGTGGTTGAATTTATTCCTAAGTATTTTATTCTTTTGAATGCTATTGTGAATAGAATTGTTTCCTTCATTTCCTTTTCAGATTGTTCACTGATAATAGAAACACAGCTGATTTTTTTGTCTGTTAAACTTGTACCCTACACTTTTGCTGAATTTGTCTATTAGCTCCAGTAGTTTTTTTTTTTTTAATTTTATTTATTTGAGAGAGAGAGAGAGAGAGAGAGCAAGAGAGTGCGAGAGAAAGGAATTGTTCCCGGTTTTGTCCACAGATACGGTACATAGTGGGTGCTCAAGAAATGTTTATGGAATAAATGAAAAAAAGTCTGGAAAGATAAACGCTGACCTCTAATAGTGGTTCTTGCTGAGACATGGGGTTATGAAGGAGCCATTATCTCCATCGTTTGAATGTTTTTACCGCAAAAATATATTGCAAAAAAATTCCATCACACACACACACACACACACACATGCGTGCACGCGCATTAACACACACACTCCCACTGTTTTTCTCACCAAGTAAATGGTAAGGAGAAAGGCACCATGGGTCAAGGGACGAAGGCTTTAGGACTCCAACTGAGGTAAACAGAGGCTTCTCATAGAGAGCCATTCTGGAATGGGACCTCAGCTGGCTCATTTCTCTTGTGCAGTAGCTAGTGTGATCTTTTTAAAACACAAATCTCATCAGGCCACTCTAGCTTAAAACTCTCTGATGGCTCCCTCACCTGCAGGATCTAGTCTGGCCTCCCCTGCGTGGCATAGGAGGCCCTTTATGATCTGGCTCCTGCTACTTTTCCTCCTCTCACTCATGAATGTTATTTCACCTTTTTATGATAGAAATTAAAAAAAAAAGAAATTTAAAAACACACGAGAGCAGAGAGAATGGTATATTCGACATCCATGTGTCCATTAAATCAACTTTGATCATTAACAATGGTTTTCAAATTTTGTTTTGTTCACGTCCACCGACCACTCACTGCCATACGCATGCACCTTTCCCCCTTTTGGAGTATTTTTAAATAAGCTGCAGATATATTATTTCACCTGTAAATACTCCACTGTGAATCTCTAACAGATGAGGACTTAAATATATATATTACTATCATGCTGTTACTGCACTTAACAAGATTGTCAGTAATTTCTCTTCTACGGGCCTCTCTCTTTTAAGAAAATCTTTATTACTGAAATAGACTTGATATGTCATGTTATATTAGTTTTGGGTGTACAACATAGTGATTCGACAATTCTATACATTACTCAATGCTTGCCATAATAGGGATGGTTACCATCTGTCACCATGCAATGTTATTACAGTATCACTGACTCTGTTTCCTAGGCTGTGCTTTTCATCTCCGTGACTTATTTTATACCTGGAAGTCTGTATCTCTTAATCCCCTTCACCTATTTCCCCATCCCCTCACCCCCTTCCCCCGTGGCAACTACCAGGTTGTTCTCTGTATCTATGAGACTGTTTCTGTTTTTCCTTTGTTTGTTTAGATCCCATATATAAGGGAGATCTTATGGTATTTGTCTTTCTCTGACTCATATCACTCAACATAACACCCTCTAAGATCCATCCAGGCTGTGGCAAATGGCAAGATCTCATTCTTTTTTATGGCTGAGTAACATTCCATTACACACACACACACACACACACACACACACACCCTACATCTTTATCCATTCACCCATCAGTGGACGCTTTGGGCTGCTTCCATAGCTTGGCTATTGTGAGTAATGCTGCAATAGACATAGGGGCGCATACATCTTTTCAAATTAATGTTTCCGTTTTCTTTGGGTAAATACCCAAAGTGGAATTACTGGATCATAGGGTAGTTCTATTTTTAACATTTTGAGGCACCTCCATACTGTTTTCCATAGTGGCTGCACCGGTGGACATGCCCACTCACAGTGCATGAGAGCTACCCCCTTTTTAAAATATAAATATCCTCCCCAACACGTGTTATTTGTTGTCTTTTTGATACTTGCCATTTTGGCTGCCATGAGGTGATAGCTCATTGTGGTTTTGATTTACAAATGATTTCTTACCATCACCTAGTCCATGTCCAAATTTCTCCTATTGTCTTTTTAAAAATAGATTTAAAAAATTTTTTTTGAAGATTTTATTTATTTGACAGAGATCACAAGTAGACAGAGAGGCAGGCAGAGAGAGAGAGAGGAGGAAGCAGGCTCCCCGCTGAGCAGAGAGCCCGATGCGGGGCTCGATCCCAGAACCCTGGGATCATGACCTGAGCCGAAGGCAGAGGCTTTAACCCACTGAGCCACCCAGGCGCCCCTAAAAATATATTTTTAAAAAGATTTTATTTATTTATTTGACAGAGAGCAGGAGAGATAGTGAGAGAGCACATAAGCAGGGGGAGCAGCAGAAGCAGAGGGAGAAGCTGACTCCCCGCTGAGCAGGGAGCCCGATGTGAGACTGGATCCCAGGATCTGAGGATCATGACCTGAACTGAAGGCAGATGCCCAACTGACTGAGCTGTGCAGGGGCCCCTCTCTTGTTGTCCTAAAGATACCTTTTTACAATTGGTTTGCTCGAATACTGCTTAATAGTCTGTGTTCCAACAACACTAAAGTGCTTGTCACCTCCCTAAATTTTATGTGCCTCTGCCTGGAATGCCTGCCCCCAGCCCCTGGCCTTAGATCAGCTTGAGTGTCATCACCTCTCTGTGGTCTTCATGATTGCCACAGTCTGGATCACCTTTCTCTCCTCTGTGTCCCATAATACCCGGGATAAAAGGCACTGCTTTCTTCGTACATTGTTCCTCCTTTCCATAGCTGTGTATTGAGAATTACCATAGTATCACGCCGGGCCCTGGGGATACAGCGATGAAACTGACAAAGTTCCCACCCTCCTAGCATGTATGTAGGAATAAATAAAAAATGAGTAAGATAATGATAAATGGTATACTTATTATATTATTATTATTATTATTATTATTATTGTTTTGGAATAGAGAGGGCAGGGTGGCTACAATAGATGAGGTGGCTGGTGTATTTTACCGAGGTAGTAACATGTGGCTGAAGACAGAATTAGAGGGAGCCAGTCTGGGGAAGATAGTGGGCATTCCAGGCAGAAGGACAGGCATGCACAGAGACCCTGAGGTGAAGGGTCCCTGTCTTGAAAAGCTCTATTTATGTTTGTCTTTACCTCTGCATCTGTAGCTCTCATCCTTTTGGGGAATCATATCCCTCCTCCCCTGCTTGAGTGGACACCTGGGTGGCTCAGTCCTTTAGGTTCTCAGCTCTGGATTTCAGCTCAGGTCGTGGTCTCCAGGTTGTGGTCTTGGGGTCATGGGATGGACCCTGCATAGGGCTCCAAAGTCAGCCCAGAGTCTGCTTGGGATTCTCGCTCTCACTCTCCCTCTGCCCCTTTCTCTGCTCATGGGTGTTCTCTCTGTCAAATTAAATAAATAAATGAAATCTTAAAGCAACAACAACAACAAACAATCCTTGGGTGTTGAAAATCTGAAAATGAGCTCTAGCTCCTGGCTCCGAAGAACGTGCAAATGCACAGACCAACAAATTTGCAACCTATTTCCCTATAATTCCTACAGCCAGGGAACTTCAGGAAGATTTCCTGCCCAGACTGGGTTCACCTTCAGGGCAGAAACAGGGTCTACCTCTGATACCTAAAATGTGCTCTATAGTGTGCTTTCCTTCATTGTCTTTCTGATCCCTCGAAACCTCCCCACGCTGTTGGCACAGTATTATCCCTATTTGATAGATGGAGATAAGCCTCGAAGGCGGTGTGTTACTTGGCTAATGTCACACAGCCTGAGAATGACAGGGAGGGAACTTAAACCCAGGCACTCTGAAGGGGAAGGCACTGCCAGGTCAGCTTGGGGCCCATCACTGAGCAGGAGGTTTGGAGTCTTGTCCTGAGCAAAGGCTGGGGAGAAAGAGCTGCTGGAACTTTCTGTGAGGGGCTTAGAGATGTCAAAACCTGCTCTGTCTAGGTAACTGCTTTCCTTCTTGCCCTTCCTTTTCCTTGTCCTCCTCTTCTTCCTCCTTCCTTTTTTTTTTTTTGTTGAATGATGATATTTGATTTTCTTATAAAGAAGTCTTTCTGCCTTAGAAAGAGTCTTTTAAATATAGAATTGGAAATATACTTCTCTCTCTGGGACAGCTCACAATGAATAATAGCAGAGGCAGATCCACACCCCAACACCCAACCCCAAAGGGAACCTGGCTTGGGATTTTTCTGTTGGCTTTTAAAAAAGATTATTTATTTACTTTTTTGGGACCAGGTAATGCATTCACACGGTTCAAAAATCAAAAGGTACAAAAAGGAACACAGTGCAAGTCTCTCTCATTCCCCTGCCACCTGCCACCTGGTTTCCTTGCCTGGAGGCAACCGAGGTGCCCCACTTTCTTGTGTATCTTTCCAAAGATGTCTTATGCAAATATAGGCATATCCAATACATACACACGTGCATATATATACACATAAATAAATGCATACATACATATATATGTAATTTCTTTCTTTAAATGGTTATTTTCTTAACCCTTGAGTTGCAGACACAGACTATACTCTTCTGTCTCTTGTCTCTCTACCCCTGTGCACGCCTCAGAGAGAGTGGAGGCCCACGGGGATCCTGGGAACCCAGGGTTTTCCTCAGTTTCCAGGCCCATTTTCATGGCAACCCCTGCCCCTGCACCCCTTGCCCACCACGCTTTAGACTCTTTTCAAAGTCTTTCCACCTGTGAAAATTCGCCAAGCACTCACAATGGCCCATGCGCTGTAGGAACTATTTGCCCCACTTTACCCGCAAGGAAAGAGACCCAGAAAACGTCGAGTAACTTGCTGAAAAGCGCACAACTGATGTCCTTGTGCGGCAAGGGCCGGGGAGCAGTATGGGGCTCGGTCCAGCTTGGACTTTGGAAGCCAGAAGAAAGTTGTTTACTCCAAAGTCACAGTTTAAAAATATTTCGGTGGCACTAGGTGTGGGGCCGTGGAAAAAAAGAAAAAAGAAAAAAAAAAAAAAAGGAAGGGAATTCGCAGTTTCAGCCGGGCTCGCTTTCTGGCTCTGCCACTTCTTACAACCTGGTAAGGTACTTCGCGGTTTGTAGCCTCAGTTTGCCCATCTAGAAAGTGGGGATGATAATATCCACCCAGGGGGGTGGAGAGGGACATAATATAAAAGAGAGCCATTTGTAAAATGGGGCCTATTCCGACGCTTGCTTTGCATCATCATCATCATTATTATTATTATTGCCGCTCCTTGTGGGGGGCGTTTCCTGAAGAGAAGGCAGGCTCACACCGGGGTGCAAAGCTGACCCGCCTACAAGCCACAAACCTAAGAAAGACCCTTTCTGGCCTAGTGAATTGTAAATCAGGAGCCCTCCAGCCTGACCAGTCTTCCTTGCCAGCTCGGAACCTCCGGGGTGGTTAGAACAGCCCCAGGGCCTGAGCACAGACTATTCCTCAGTGGGTGTCTCGAATTTACTTTGATCTGAAACTTTCCCTGCAGATCAATTCTTTTTTTTTTAAGTTTATTTTTCCAATTATAAAACTAGAATGTGCTGACGAGAGAAAATTTGGAAAATATTGAGAAGGAAAGGGGACAAATATGAAACCAATCCTTACACCTTCCTCCTCCGGAGAAGCCCACTTTGGTAAACATTTTGGTGTATTTCCTTCAAGTCTTTTTTACCCTTAGGCACTTATGATAATTCTTAGCAGAGCAGTTCTTTCTTTCTTTCTTTTTTCTTTTACAGCTTTACTGAGGTAAAATTGTTATACTCAAAGCGGTAAATAATTAAATGTGTAAAATTCAGGGCGACTGGGTGGCTCAAATGTTTGAGCGTCTGCCTTTGGCTCAGGTCATGATCTCTGGGTCCTGGGATCAAGCCCCAAGTTGGGCTCCCAGCTTGGCGGGAAGTCTGCTTCTCTCTCTCCCTCTGCCTCTCCCCTTGCTTGTGCTCTCTCTGTCTCCCTCTTTCTCAAATGAATAAATAAAAGATCTTTTAAACAATGTGTATAATTTGATGACTTCAGACTGTACGCAGCAACTCAGTCTGTCTTGCTGGTTTTGCGAATGCTGTGCCCACCTTTGGGTATTTCTTTCTTTTTAAAAAAAAAGATTTTATTTATTTATTTGACAGAGACAGCGAGAGAGCACAAGCAGGCAGAGCAGCAGAGGGAGAGGGAGAAGCAGGCTCTCCACTGAGCAGGGAGCCCAATGTGGGACTTATCCCAGGACCCTGGGTTCACGACTTGAGCCCAAGGCAGTGGCTTAACCAACTGAACCACCCAGGCGCCCCTGAACCTACTTTTCAAAAGGATTTTATTTTGAAGTGATCTCTATGCCCAAGGTGGGGCTCAAACTCACAATCTCGAGATTATGAGGTTACGAGTCATTCGCTCACAACTGAGCAGGACAGGGCCCCAGGCCTACTCCTCAACAAGAATTAAGTGGAAAGGAATCCTGAAGGCCATTGAGGTGCTGCACTCTCAGGAACAGGCCAAGCTCCTGGGAGGCCCCGCAGGGGTGGGTTCTAGAACTTGCTCTGGTGCACTTGGTGGCACTGGCTGTCCAGTGGGTAAAAGGTCCTTTTCATTCAGGTCCGTTCTCCTTGTGAAAGGAAACTGGAGCACTAGCATGTTCCATTTTACCGGGTGGTTGCCTCTTGGGGCCAAGGCCTTTACAGGAATTTGGGGTGATGGCTTTGGAGGTGGAGCCCCTAGAGAGGATTGGGATAGGGGAGACTGCAACCGGATCAAGCAAGCCTGTGAGACAACAAACCTTGCTGGGTGGTCTCTTGTAGGCTAGGAATTTGGAATTCCTGGTTTGCCTTCCTTGGCCTCCCCCACCCCCACCTGCCCCATTCAGTGCCTCCCCCCCTTCTATTTTTTTAAATCCCTCTTCTTTTTGGTATAAGTAAAACTTCCCTTAAGCTGAGAATGTATAATTAGAATAGCGGGCATTTGGAGTGACTGGTATTCCTAGCCAACCAGGGGCCCCAATGTTGTTTAATAAAAGCTTGGCTATTCCCATCCCGGATATGGTCAAGGCTTTTTCCACTCCCTTCTGCGGAATGCCCATCCCCCCTCTGAGGCCTGGAGAACTACAACTCACCCTAGGAGGCCTGGCTCAAATATCACCCCCTTTGAAACGCTCCAGGATGCTGTTCTGGC
Organism: Enhydra lutris kenyoni; assembly: GCF_002288905.1. Taxonomy (NCBI): domain Eukaryota; kingdom Metazoa; phylum Chordata; class Mammalia; order Carnivora; family Mustelidae; genus Enhydra; species Enhydra lutris. Next base: position 479,130 of record NW_019154165.1, on the reverse strand, counting down.
TGGGCGAGTTGCCTTTTCCTAGATGCTCCCCCCAGCTCTGGATTCATGTTGGTAGCAGAGTGAGAAATCGGTTGGGATCTGGATCTTCCCTTCCTTTGCCCTGTTTGGGAGTTCCTAGATGGCTAGGATGGGGCTGTGTCCTTGTCTCCTATCTCAGTCCCAGGAGTTGGAGGGGCTTTTCATAAATATTCGGGGAATCAAGTGATCAGATCACAATGTTTCACTGTCCTTTCTGCTTCATCTCACTGGTTATTCCCTGTCCCCATTTTGCCACCTTCTCTTCCTCTGCCCCCAGATGACAGTACCAACTGGATCCCTTTTTTGTCAAGTGCGCTGATCATCTACACTCAATGGGGGCAAGTATCCTTGCTATCCATCAAAATGCCTCTCCTTAGATCCACAGGCCACCTACCCTTCCCGTCCCTGACTCTCTCCGCAGGGAGGGGAGAGCTCCTCCCCAGTGTGTGGGGGTACACGCTCCTTGGTTGCAGTGCCTGTATTCTCATGAGGCCTGGATGGGCCCCAGCACAGGATGGAGCTTGGCCACATGTCACCAGGACTTAGCAGGGACACACTAGTTCCTTTGTGAGGAAGGGGTGGTGGTGGGGTGAAGTGGGATGGGGGTGGGGCTTCGTGGGGGATCCAGCGCTCAGAGAGCTTCCCAGGCGGGTCCCCAACAAACCATGGAAGCAGCAGTGTTATCCTTGATACTTCGGTGAGAGGAAATGTTCCCAACTGTGAGTGCTGTACGGGGCACTGTACAATGAGGACAACGGGACAAAGAGGTAGATTTTCAAAGATTTTATTAAAAAACAAAATAGATCCACAACCCTAAAAACAACTCAGGTAGATTTCTTCCCACCTCCCAGTCTGCCGATCAGTTCCCCTCCCCTAAGACTCCATGTGGATGGTCCTGAGGCCCAAACCCTGCCTCTGGGCTCCCCCCACCCCACAAACCAGTGACCAAAGCATCACGCTTTTCTCCAGCGCCTGATGTCTCCTTTAAGAAAATAAAAATACCCCCTCCCTGACTTGCTTAAAAATAATTTTCAAAGATTAAAAACGGCATTTGTGTGTTTTTTAAAAATAAACACTTTAAATGCTGGAAATCTCTTTCTTCCCCTAGGCCTAGCTGAGGCCTCTGGGGTGCCTGCCTTCCTCACCCCAGGAGGCCAGCTGCCACTTGGTGCCCCTTGGAAATTTTCAGGAAGTAATTTCTTCCAAATTTCCCCTGCAGTCACAAATTCCACACGTTGCTCGCATAAACACGCTGTCTTCATTACAAGCACTGCTCCTTGGCTCTGGAAACCTGATCTCTTTTTGTCAACTAGACCACATGCTTCAGATTCCCTGCAAACAGGAGAGAAAACAAAATTCAAATTCAGGTAACATATGTGAATTATACCTCAATAAAGCTGTTTTGTTTTTTTAAAAAAGGACTCGCATTTTGGGGCTTGTTCTCTTGTTGCTCCTGGGAACCTAGAGACCTCAATATATGAACAAGCCCAGGCTAGCCTGCTGTATGGTGGGAGACATACGGCTCAGTTACCCTGGCAACTGCCAGTTACCCACCAGATGAGTGAGTGAGGCCTTTGGCAGCCAGCTGGTGGCAGAACCAACTGGGTGAACCCAGCCAAAGCCAGCAGAAGAACCGCCTGGCTGAGCCCAGCCCAACTGCCAATCCACAGAGTCATGAGCTAAACAAATGATTATTTTAGGCCTCACGCTTGTGGTGCACATGGGCACACCCCCCCACCCCCCAACACAGTCAACTTCTTAGACTTCACACTTCACTAACTGTGTCAAGTTTTCCCCCACCCTCCTCAACCTTTCTTCCTGGCTTAGCTGGGCACAACCCTCCTAGCATTTTCTCTTGTGAACACATATGAAGTATGAACTAGGGGCTTTCGCCTGCCCTTGGGCCTAAGAGTCTTTCAGGGAAAAGGGAGCACCTGCAATCCTACAGATCTGAGCTCCATGAATGAAAGATTTGCTCACTTGGTCTCTTTCTCCTTGCCCCACTTGCCCAAGCAACACTGGGCTCTATACCCTGTTGACAACTTGTCCTCTGAATCAGGAAGAATGCACCATGAGGGCAGGGACCCAGGCTGTCTTGTGTTTTCGCTGATTGCCAAAGTCTAGCACAGGGCCTCACACACAGCAGGTGCTCAATAAATGGCTGCATACATGGAGGGAGGAAGGAAAGGAAAAAAGCAATCAGCACCCACTTGCCTATCTAGTCTTACTTGTTGTTTATTTAAGGTTTATTTATTTATTTTAGCAATAAAGTTTATTTCTTTCTTTAGTCATCTCAACACCCAACAGGGGGCTTGAACTCAGAACCCTGAGATCAGAGTTGTATGTTTTTTTGACTGAGCCAGCCAGGTGGCCTTCTAGTTTTAATTTTAATTTTAAATTAACATGCAGGAAAATTGACTTGATTTGTATGTGCAGGTCTATGATTTTTTAATACATGTGTAGATTCATGATACAGAACAGTCCCATTACATGCCTCCAAAATTCCCTGTGTTAGCCCTTGGCAGTCACATCCTCTCCTTTGCCTCTTACCACCTGGCAATCACTGACCTATTCTCATCACTCTAAGTGTTGCCTTTTTGAGAATGTCATATGAGTGGAATAAAAAAAAAAGTGTATAACCTGTGACTGGCTTTTTTTCATGCAGCACAATGCCTGGGTGTGTCATGAAAACTTTCAGGTGTATCAACAGCTTATTCCTTTTTTGGGGGGGGGTGGTACTTAACTTTTAAATTTTTAAATTATCATAGATTTATAGAAAGTTGCAAAACAATGTCAAGAGGTACCCTTCATCCTGTTTCTCCGAGTGGCAACATCTTTCATAATGATTATTTGATATAAAACCCAGGAAACTGACATTGGTACATCACAGACCACATTCGGATTTCATCAGTTTTACACACACACACTTGTGTGTGTGCACATGTGTCTGTGTCTGTAAGTATATAGTTCTCTACAGTTTTATCACATGTAGGTTTGCATAATCCCCATCACAAGAAGATACAGAACTTCATCTGTCACCATAAAGAGTTCCCTCCCGCTACCTTGTTATGGTAATTCCCCTCTAATCCCTAACCCCTAACAACCATTACTCTGGTCCCCGGTTCTATAATTTTGTATATAACCTTTTGAGATTGTCTTTCTTCACTCAGCATACTGCCCTGAAGATCCATCCAAGTTGTCATACGTTAAGTTCATTCTTTTTTTTTTAACCACAAGAGTAGGATTCCATGGTCTGGATGCACCAGAGTGTGTTTAACCATTCACGAACTGAAGGGTATCTGGGTTGTTTCCAGTTTGGGGCTATTACACAGAAAGCTGCTGTGAACATCCGTGTACAAGTTTTTGCATGAACATAGCTTTCGTTTCTTTGGGATAAATGCCCAAGAGTGCAGTTGCTGGATTATATGGTAGTTGCACGTTTGGTTTGAAAACTGTCAAACTGTTTTCCAGAGTGGTCATACCATTTTGCATTTCCACCAGCGATGTATGAGGGATCTAGTTTCTCGGCACGTTTTTCTTTTTTTTTTTTTTTTTTAAAAAAAGAGATTTATTTATTTATTTGAGACAGAGACAGAGACAGAGACAGAGAGCACGAGCAGGAGGAGGAGGAGGAGCAGAGGGAGAGAGAGAATCCACAAGCAGACTCTCTGCTGAGCGCAAAGCCCAACAACACGGGGCTCGATCTTGGGACCCTGAGATCATGACCTGAGCCGAAACCAAGGGTCAGCTGCTTAACTGACTGAGCCACCCAGGCGCCCCATTTCTCAGCATTTTTGTCAGCATTTGGTGGTGTCACTAGTTTTTATTTTGGTCATTCTTATAGGTGTGTAGAGATCTCTCACTGTGGTCTCCGTTTGCATTTTCCTAATGGCTAATGATGTTGAACATCTTTTCATGGGCTTATTTGCTATCTATATATCCTCCCCATGTCTTTTGTTAACTGGATTTTTTTTTTATTACGGTTGAGTTTGGAGAGTTCTTTATATATTCTAGATACAAAGCTGCTGTTAGAGATATGATTTGCAAATATTTTCTCTCAATATGTGACTTGTCTTTTCATTCTCTTAACTCTTGCAAAACAAAAGTTAATTTTGTGGATCATGTCTTTGCTGTTTTAAAGCCCAAAACTCATTGTCTCTGGACAGTCTTTTATTCTTCATCTCTTAGTTCAAGCCTCCTCCACATCTAATGAGTTGCCAAGCCTAACCTCCAGATGCCTCGCAACTCTGCCCTCTCCTTCCTGTTCCACTGTCTCAAACTTAGTCACATCTCTCATTAGGTCACTGGTGCTCCTGCCTATGGAGTTGTCCCCCGCACAATCGCAAGCTATGATCACATGCCTTCCCTGCTCCCAAAATCCTTCAGCAGCTCCTCACTACCTACGAATGAAGTCCAATCCCTTAGCTTAAGTGTGCCCCATCCACACTTTCCCATTTCCATGGGGGCCTTTGCAACAATGCATTGCCTCTGCTGAGGAAAATCTACAGAGGATCCTGATGCTGAAGCTAGGGGTCCTTCTGACTCTCAGTGTAGCCAGAGCTTGATAATGAATGAGTGACTTCATGGATAAACAAAATTCCACGTCCAAGTATTCCAACCACACATGTTCACAGAAAGGAAAGGTGGGTGCTATACCCTTTGTTGCTCTGTCTCACTCTCCAGTTACATTTGGAGGCAATTAAGAAAAACAACAGAAATAATTTCCGCCAAAAGTTGGTGATGAGCAATATTGAGTTTGGGTAACAATAAAAATGTAAGCTTAAATAATGCCTATTGTTTCCCCCTCACGTCTAGCTTTTCCAACAGTGGGTGGCAGCCTGAGAAAATTCTAAAGGCCGGCATGGTCTGGAGCCTGGGGAGACACAGAGTACAGACCAGAGGAGGAAAACACAAATGTTTATAGAGGCCAAGAATGCACTGTATGTGAGTCAAGCGGATTAGGGGCAAGACGTATGGAGCCTTCTTGAGCCTTTATTCTTTTTCTTATTTTGAGTCATGACATGAGTATAAGAAATAGTTCCCTTTTTTCTTAATTCTATTACGAAAGAAAACAAAACCAAAGCAGTGTAAATGAGATGACAAATGAAAATTCACACTTGGGGGCACCTGGATGGCTCAATGGATTAAGCCTCTGCCTTCAGCTCAGGTCATGATCTCAGGGTCCTGGGCTCGAGGCCCATATTGGGTTCTCTGCTCAGCAGGGAACCTGCTTCTCCCTCTCTCTCTGCCTACTTGTGATTTCTCTCTCTCTGTCAAATAAATAAATAAAATATTAAAAAAAAAAGAAAAAAAAGAAAGTTCACACTTGGCCTAGGGTAGAATATACAAGAGGGAACAGTGGGGCTTGTGGCACAGAGGACGGTAGAAGTTCACAAAAAGGGCAGCAGCAACCTAGTCCCAGACACTGACTACTGTGCAGGAAGGTGGGCCCAGTGTGACCAGATCTTTCCATTTTCCAAGAGAAGGCAGAAATTTCCATTTGTGTGCAAAGTTTCCACCATCTTAAATGCGGATAACTGCTTCACACTTTTTTAAGATATCAATATATGAGGCCAAGTGAAACAATTTTGGAGGCAAGATGTGGCTCCATGGGCTACAGGGCTGTGATCTCTGGGTTATCTCTGGGACAGTTCTGACTTAGACCTCAACATCCTCAAATATCCTGGTTTGGACAATACATTGTATCATCATCCTACCTCTGGTGTATAAGAAGGAGTACCGAATTGGGACTCAGGAGGCCAGCGTTCTATTGATTCATCGACTGACTGACTGACTCATTTGTTCATGCATTTATTCAATAAACATTTATGGACTATCTATTCTTTGCCAGGCACTAGGTGCTGGAGAGCGTTGTCTTTAGTCCTTTTTTTTTTTTTTAAGTTAATAGACTTTATTTTTAGAGCAGCTTTAGATTTACAGAAAAACCGAGCCGAAAGTACCAAGATTTCTCAAATCCTCCTGCCTCTCGCCTCCCCTGGAAGGCGGTGTCCACCCTATTATCAACATTTTGCATTAGCATGGTACATTTGTTTTAGGTGATGAAATATGGACATGATTATTAAGTAAAAGTCCATAGTTTATATTAGGTTTCACTCTTAGTGTTGTACAATTCTATGAGTTTTGACAAGTGTAGAATTCACTATTACACCTATTCGTGCTTTCCTTCCTTTCCCCAAAGCCCTGGCACCCACTGACCTGTCTTTCTAGTTTTGCCTATTTGAGAATGTCCTATGGTTGGAATCATAGAGTACTCAGCCTTTACAGACTGTCTTCCTTGACTTAGCAATATGTGCTTAAGTTTACTCCTTGTCTTTTTGTAGCTTGAGAGTTCATTTGTGTTTTGTGCTGAAAAACATTCCATTGTCTGGCTACACCATTGTTTGTTTATCTGTTTGTCTACTGAAGAACAACTTGGTTGCTTCCAGGTTTTGGCAATTATGAATAAAGTGGACATAAATATTGATATGCAGGTTTTTGGGTGGACATGAGTTTTCAACTTATTTGAGTAAATAGCAAGGTGTACAGTACAATTGCTGGATCATATGTTAAAACTCTGGAAGAACCCGCCACTTGTCTTCCAAAGTGGTTATACCATTTGGTATTCCCACCAGTAATGAATGAGAGTTCCTACTGTCCCACATCCTTGCCAGCACTTAGCATTATCAGTGTTCTGGTTTTTAGGTATTCCAATAGACATACAGTGATAGCTCATTGTTTTAATTTGCAGTTTCTTAGTGACAGGAAAGTAAGCATATTTTTGTCCACTAACTTGTCATTTGTCTATCTTCTCTGGTTAGGTGTCTGTTAAGGTCTTTAGCCCATTTGTTAATTGGGTTGTTGTTTTCTTATTGTTGAGTTTTAAGAGTTCTTTGTATATTTTGTATACCAGTCCTTTATTAGTTATGTGTTTTGCAAGTATTTCTCCCAGTTTGTGGCTTGTCTTTTTATTCTTGTATTCTCTACTTTTTATTTTTTTATTTTTTTATTATTATTATTTTTTTTTTTGGTATTCTCCACTTTTTAAATGTAGAGCAGCGGGGTGCCTGGGTGGCTGTCAGTTTTGTGTTGGACTCTTAGTTTTGGCTCAGGTCATGATCTCTGGGTCATGGGATTGAGCTCCATGTTGGGCTCCCTGCTCAGTGGGGAGTCTGCTTCCCCTCTCTCTCTCCTTGCTCCTCCCCACCATTCATGCACTCTCTCTAAAATAATTAAATAAATCTTGAAACAAAATGTAATAAAATGTAGAGCAGCATTGTCCAATAGAACTTCCTGCTGTGATGAAACTGTTCTGTATCTATGCTGCCCAATATGGTAGCCACTAGTTACATGTGGCTCTTGAGCACTTGAAATATGGCTAATGCAAGTGAGGAGGTGAATTTTAAATTTTATTTAATGTTAATTAACTTCAATTTAAATGGCTATGTGTGGTTAGTGGTGACTGTGTTGGATAGGGCAGAAATGGAACAGTTCCCTTGGACTTTCTTTCTTTTGTGACATTGACTAGGGATCATCTGTATTTCCTCCTGCATTTACAACCTCCCTTTCAATCCATTAGCAAGTCCTGTCTGTGCTACCTCTACAATGTATTCCAAGTCCACCCACTTCCCTCCATCCTTCACTGCTATAAGCTTACTCCAAACCACTACCACCCTTTGTGTGGACAACTTTAATAGTCTCAAAATTGGTCTCCCTGTTTCTATCCTTATCCCCTACAACCTATTTTCTACATAGCAGCCAGAGTGTCTAGTTAAGACTTAGGTCAGAGCACATCACTCCTCTGTTCAAAATCCTCTATGGCTGCTAATCACACCTGGAATCAAATCCAGTTGCCAAGCCCTGCAGGTTCTGGTGCCTGTCTCATGTATCCTACCACTACCCCTCCTGCTTAATCTGTTCTAGCCACATGGGGCTTCTTTTTTTTTTTTTTTTAAGATTTTATTTATTTATTTGACACAGAGAGACACACACCCACATGCAGCAAGAGAGGGAACACAAGCAGGCTTCCTGTCGATCAGAGAGCCCAACATGGGGCTCCATCCCAGGACCCCGGGATCGTGACCTGAGCCGAAGGCAGGTGCTTAACAACTGAGCCACCCAGACGCCCCTCATGGGGCTTCTTTTTGTTGCTAGAACACATGAGTCATTTTTCCTCCACAGGGCTTCCCCTGCTCTTTGCACTTGCTGTTCCTTCTGCCTGGAATGCTCTGTCCCTGGATATTCCCATTTCTTTCTTTTTTTTTTTTTTTTTTAAAGATTTTATTCATTTTTGACAAAGAGAGATAGTGAGAGAGGGAACACAAGCAGGGGGAGCTGGAGAGGGAGAAGCAGGCTTCCTGCCAAGTGAGGAGCTCCATGCAGGCCTCAATCCCAGGACCTTGGGACCATGACCTGAGCTGAAGGCAGATGCTTAACGACTGAGCCACCCAGGCACCCTGGACATTCCCATTTCTGACTCTTCTCATTCTGGTCTCAATTCAAAAGTTCTATCTGAGAGGCCTTATGACTGCCCCATCTATGTGGCCGCCTCTCCACCCTCCTGCCATCACTTTCTGTCACGCTATCCTGTTTTATTTCCTCCCATGCACTCAGCACGCTGAAAACATCTTGTGTATTGATTTTGATTGTGTTCGTATCCCTTCACAAGCCCTGTGAGGGAACCCTTGTCTGTCTTGTTCATCACTCTACTGTAAGCACCCTCGACAGTTCCTGGTACATGATAGGTGCCAAAGAAATATTCATTAAAGAAATGGACATCTGTGGAGCTATAGAAGCCACAGATAAAGCACTTCCCCATTCAGTTCACAGAGGCTTAAAGCTTGGTCATTGCTCTTAAGGCTGTTATAAATGTGGTTGAGGTGAGCCAATATAGGCTTACAAAGGAAGCGTCCATGCCACTAGGCTAAGTGGCAAATGAGTTCTGAAGACAAGCAGTGTCACGGAAGTTTGGAGGAATGCTAAGGAACCTCAGCGCCCTTGGAAGCTGAGTGGCACCACAGAGGAACAGAGAAGTAAATTTAGGGCTGTTGAAAAGTGTTTCCCGAACTTCCACTGTATGGGTGCCCATTTCAGGAATGCTGTCCTATCTACTTAACATCTGTATTGATAGTAACAATATTTTTCTTTGTATCATTTCACTTTAAAAATTTTAATACTGGGGCGCCTGGGTGGCTCAGTTGGTTAAACGCCTGCCTTCAGCTTAGGTCATGATCCCAGGGTCCTGGGATGGAGCTGGGGTCAGGCTCCCTGCTCAGTGGGGAGTCTGCTTCTCTCTCTCCCTCTGCTTGCCCCTCCCCCTACTTGTGCACTATCTCTCTGTGTCAAATAAATAAAAAAAATCTTCAAAAAAATTTTTAATACCTTTTTGGGTCTCATCTATCCTAAGTAGTAGTAGGTAATCATCATCATCAAAAACAGACTTGATGTGCTTAGTACATTTTGTTTTATTTTTTTAAAGATTTTATTTACTTATTTGAGAGAAAGAAAAAGAAATACAGAGAGAGCATGAGTGGGGGGGAGGGACAGAGGGAGAAGCAGGCTCCCCTCTGAGCAGGGAGCCTGACGCAGATGCGGGGCTCGATCCCAGACCCCCTGGATCATGACCTAAGCCGAAGGCAGACGCTTAACCGAGGAAGCCACCCAGGTGTCCCTGCTTGGTATATTCTAAAATATCCACTAAAATGAATACAACTATTAAAATGAAAAATATCTTTGTGTCACCTCAAATTGTCTCTCACCCCAAGGGGCAGGAGGCACATTTTGAGAACAATCACTGCGGGGATTGCTCTGGGACAGCTGGTGCCCAGGCTGCTCTGCTGATTTTAGTATCTGCGAATCTTGGACTGTGCCCTCCCTAACCCTGACCCCCTGCCATCCAGCTCCCTCAACCCAACTGGTCCCCCATCTCTGTCCCTTCATTTCATAAGCCTTTACTGTTGTCTACATTGAGCAGGGCCCTGTGCTGGGTGCTGAGGTCACAGAGGGAGAGCAAAACATAGTTCTTGCCCTCAAGAAGTTCTCAGTCTAGTTGGAAAGGCATATATACAGACAAACACATCATAGTCCATTACAAGGTGACAAAATACCAGTCTGTACAGAGAGCTCAGGACATACAAAGAGGGTGTGGAGGGCTTCACAGAGGAGGCAGCATCTTTAAGGGCAAAGGGGGAGAGAATGTTCTAGGCACAACTAGATATACAAAGGCAACTGCAAAGTTTTCATGGCCAGAGCACAGGATGATGGGTCAGGGAAAAGGGCAATGAGGTTGGAGAGGTGGCCAGAGGTCAGACCATCAAGGACCTAGAAGGCCATGGCCCTATCATAGAGGCCATAGGGAGCTGCTGAATGATTTTAAGATGGGGAGGAGGCCCATGTAGCTTGATCTAGGGCTAGAGCAAGTTTTCTAATTGCTGCCCCCTCACAACCATGTTTGGGGGTGGATCTCACCCTCTACCTGGGAACAATGGCAGAACAAAAGATTTCTGTGAAGCCTTGGGCATGTGCTGATATGGAAGGCTGATTCAATTTTAGCTCTTAATTGTCAACTGTATTGCTTGCCTTGGAATGTAGATCCCTCCTGTCATCAGAAAGCCTTTCAATGACAATTAAGTATAACCACCAATTACCACTTGTCTGCCACTGACCTGAATTAGAACCTGAGGCTGTGGATTAATCCCACCAAACTTCTGGCATTTACAGGATATCTGCACTTAAAGGATATTACCCTGATGGCTAGGGTGCTCCAGTCTTAGCTTGCAAGGGACTACTGCAATCTCAAACAGAATCGAAGCAATTTCTAAAATAGCCTATGATTCATTTTTTCTCCCCTCCTGTGCCTAAATCTGCTGGCTCCATGTGGAGGGATAGGCACAAGTAACTGTAGAGGTGACATCACAGGAGTGGGCTGCTTGTCTGCCAGCCAGCCTGTGGAGCCTGGCCTGGAGTGGTTTATCTGCTGGGCTGGGCAATCCCTCCCAGCCGTTTTGGAGTCACAGTTCCAGGTTCCTTGGTCCATGTGCTTTCTCCATATTTCTTTTTCAGACAAGAATTCTGGGCCGGGAAATCCAGGATAATGGGAATAGCAGTTGGCAGGAAGAATAATACAGCCTTACATCTGTATAATGCTTTAGAGTTGTGAAATCCATTTGCTCCATTTTGCTCCACCCAAACACCAGTGGGAAATGGAAGCTGGGATTTTAGGCCCGAACTGGAGATAAATCCTCCTTCTCTTGCACAAAGGAGGTAAATGCTAACATTCCCCATTTGCTTCAGGGCCCATCATGATTAGGCCTTGGATACCACCAGAAGGTCAGAGAGACTCCTTTCAGTGTCTAGGTGCTTCCTGTAAGATATATTTTCCAGCACAAACTGCCTGGCAGGCACAATCTATTAACCATGCCATCCTGATTGAGCCAGCAAGTAGTGCCAGTCTCAGCATTGCCAATTCCTTCTGTACACCCTGGTTTACAGTCCCAATGGTCCCAAAGACCTTTACTAGAGCCAAAGGCATGGCTGTTAACTGTGGAGCCCTGAAGGTAGGGTGTGTCATGAACATCTGGAAGTGCCAACAGCTGCCAGAGCAGCTCAAGGGTCTGTGAAAGGAAAAAGTGGAATCCGAGTCATATTAGCCACCACTGTGGGTCCTGAGGTGAAGGGCCATCGAGCCCAGTCACGAACAGCTGAGGCGTAGTGTGAATGGATTCTTTCCTTGAAGGAGCCGGAAAAATAGTTCTGCATGGATCTCATGTTTGCTCTGTGATGTTCCAACACCCAGTCCCAGCATAGTTTGCTGCCCCCAGTGCTCTACTGCTACCCTCAGCATGAAAAGTCTCGCAGCCTAGCTTCCCTCCCCTGATCCTCCCCGGCATCATGGCTGCCAAGCTGGAGACTAAACCGGTGACATACTCTTGCTGGGCCGCCATGGTTTTAGACTGGATTTCAGTGTTGCGCGTGTGCGTGCGACGCCTGTGGTTGGAGTGAGCCACAGGCACTCACGAGTATTGCAAGAGTGGCGGGTAATCCTGCTGTTGCTGCTGTAGGCGCTGCTGCCATCACCACCGTGCCGCGAATTCAGGATGATCCAGTGCAAGAACATAAATGCTGGTCAGTGCCACGAAGACGTCATCTTCGTAAACCTAGATGCTGTACTCAGGCCATTCTGTCGGAAATCTTGGCGGGGTATAAAAGTGACCCTTTTGAAAGTTGAATCTGTAAACTTATATGTGGAAGGTGACTGGCAGAACAGAACATCATCACCTCCAAAGCAGAGAGGCCTCCCAGAACTTGTTTTCCAGCTCATGGGGGATATGTGCGCCTATGAAAATAGATTAAGGATCACTGCTTCAGCCTCTTTTAGAGATGTGAATAAAAAATCTTGGCTTGGGATTGCCTCCTCTCTGGTTGACTGATTTTTCAATTGATTTGTATTTATTAGCTAATGAAATTAAAGTTGTAAAAATGATAACAGAAACACAATAAATCTCCCCCACAACTGGCTGTTTCTATGTCACTATGGTACATTCCTCACTTTGATTACTTCAAAGTCTATTATTTTGTTCTCAATTATTCTGTTTTTCTGGCACTGGAGAAAATCAATTTGTTTTATTTTCTCTTATTCATGCACTCAATTATGCTCTTCGGGCACATTTAATCACTTTGATGTTTTCATTTTATGGCCCGTCTCTAGGCACTTCAGCTGCATTGCTGCCAACGGGCAAGCAGGACTAATTTGCATGTCACAATAGACTTGAAATTCTAACTCAATTTCGAAATCTTTATGAAATCTCCCTCCAAAATATGCTTGGAGCTGCAAAGAGACAGAAGGATGTGGGTAAACCAGAAGCCTATAAAGATGCTTTCCTTTCTCAAAACACCGAGAGCTCTTTGGTGGCCTGACTGGAGCTTGGGGATGTCCTGGTCCAGGTGTAGCAGAGGAGTCTACCGGATGGGATGTCTGTAGAGCTTCCGCTGGGACTCTGTGGTGAGAATCCTGCAAAGACTGCCCCTCAGCATCAAGGCCAGGGAGGCTGGGCCTGCTTACTCTGGCATAAAACGCCTATCAGCACTGCTGGATTTGGCAGCTGTGCTAAAGACAGCACCTGAATCTCAGTTGGTTAAAGAGCCTCCGGGTAGACTGAGGGAATTGTCAACAGTAAGGCATTCCAGAACTCTTGAGTGTTTTACCTTATTTTCTCTAATAAGTTCTTTTAAAAAAAAAAATAGAAAAATGCAGTTTATTTTATATATTTTTTTAACATTTCAAGTTTTTATTTACATTCTAGTTAGTTAGCATACAGTGTAATATTAGTTTCAGTAGTAAAATTTAGTGGTTCATCACTTACATATAATAGCCAGTGCTGATCACTACAAGTGCCCTCCTAATCTCCATGACCCATTTAGCCCATCCCCCACCCACCTCCTGCCATCCACCCTCAGTTTGTTCTCTGTAGTTAAGAGTATCTTCTCTAGGGGCGCCTGGGTGGCTCAGTGGGTTTAAAGCCTCTGCCTTCAGCTCGGGTCATGATCTCAGGGTCCTGGGATCAAGCCCCGCGTCGGGCTCTCTGCTCGGCCGGGAGCCTGCTTCCCCCTGCCTCTCTGCCTACTTGTGATCTCTCTGTTAAATAAATAAATAAAATCTTAAGGGGCGCCTGGGTGGCTCAGTGGTTTGGGCCTCTGCCTTAGGCTCATGTCATGGTCCCAGAGTTCTGGGATCGAGTCCCGCATCGGGCTCGCTGCTCAGCGGGGGGCCTGCTTCCCTCTCTCTCTCTCTCTGCCTGCCTCTCTGCCTACTTGTGATCTCTCTCTGTCAAATAAATAAATAAAATCTTTTAAAAAATACTTTTAAAAAATCTTAAAAAAAAAAAAGAGTATCTTCTCTAGTAAGTTCTAACCTCCTTTCTGATCCCTGATTATTTTAGAGCTAACAGCTGGAGGGGAATAAGTGATATAATTGCCTTAGGCATGTACTTTGGGCAAACAGAAAATAAAGCTTAATTAAACACATTAGAGGCCTCCAAGTATTCTTCAAAATTTCTTGGTTTGGGGGCACCTGGGTGGCTCAGTGGGTTAAGCCTCTGCCTTCGGCTCCAGTCATGATCTCAGGGTCCTGGGATGGAGCCCCGCATCGGGCTCTCTGCTTGGCAGGGAGCCTGCTTCCCCCGCCCGCCTGCCTCTCTACCTACTTGTGATCTCTGTCTGTTAAATAAATGAATAAAGTCTTTAAAAAAATTTCTTGGTTTGTTGTATACTAAAACCAGCAACTCCATCAGGAAGAAGGGAAATTCCATATTTCCTCTTCTAAACCTTGGGCATGACCTTCAATTTCTCAGGTGGAATTCCAGCTCCCTTCCTTGTTCTGTGACCTTGTACAAGCTAATCAACCTCCCTAAGCCTCATCTGTTGAATGGAGCTAATAACATTATCTACCTCAGAGACAGACTTGCTTCCCAAACTTCAATACTGCCAAGAAATTTGTCATATTTATATACCACCTATGTGGAAACCTCTCTCATACCAACTCTGTTTTAAAAAAAAATTAAGCTTATCCTAAGCAATGATATCTGTGAAATCATCAGATTTTGATGTGACAGTTATATTTCTTTCCAATACACACTAAAACATACATGGCTGACCCTTGAACAGCATGGGTCCACTTATACATGGATTTTTTATAGTATAGTGCTGTAAAAATATTTCCTCTTTCTTATGATTTTTGTAATACCATTTTTTCTCTACCTTACTTTTTTTTTTCCAAAGATTTTATTTTATTTATTTATTTGACAGAGAGAGATCACAAGTAGGCAGAGAGGCAGGCAGAGAGAGAGGAAGGGAAGCAGGCTCCCTGCTGAGCAGCGAGCCTGACGCGGGACTCGATCCCAGGACCCTGGGATCGTGACCTGAGCCGAAGGCAGCGGCTTAACCCACTGAGCCACCCAGGCGCCCCTCTCTACCTTACTTTATTGTAAGAATACAAAAACACTAATTCAAAGGGATACATGCACCCCTATGTTTATAGCAGCATTATTTACAATAGCCAAGCTATGGAAGCAGCCCAAGTGTCCACTGATTGATGAATGGATAAAGAAGATGTGGTATATATATACAATGGAATATTATTCAACCACAAAAAACAATGAAATTGGCGCCTGAGTGGCTCAGTCAGTTAAGTGTCTGTCTTCAACTCAGATCATGATCCCAGGGTCCTGGAATGGAGCTCTACATCAGGCTCCTTACTCAGCGGGGAGTCTGCTTCTCCTTCTGCCCCTCCCCCGACTTGTGGTCTCTCTTTCACACACAAATAAATAAATAAATAAATAA
The DNA here is from genome assembly GCF_002288905.1 of Enhydra lutris kenyoni. Taxonomy (NCBI): domain Eukaryota; kingdom Metazoa; phylum Chordata; class Mammalia; order Carnivora; family Mustelidae; genus Enhydra; species Enhydra lutris. The sequence continues at coordinate 463,779 of NW_019154165.1, read as the reverse complement.
AATCGATCTTTAAAAAAAAGAAATATGCAACAATGTGGATCAAGCTAGAGAGTATGATGCTAAGCAAAGTAAGCCAGAGAAAGACAAATACCATATGATTTCACTCATATGTAGAATTTACGAAAGAAAAGAAATGAGCAAAGGAAAAAAAAGAGAGAAATCAAGAAACAGATAGTTAATTATAGATAACAAACTCATGGTTACCAGAGGGTAGGTGGTGGGGGGATGGGTTAAATAAGTGATGGGGATTAAGGAGTACACTTGTGATGAGCATCGGGTGATGTATGGAACTATTAAATCACTATATTGTATACCTGAAACTAATATAACACTGTATGTTAACTAATGGGAATTAAAATAAAAACTTAAAGAAAAAAAGAATATAGTACACAAACACATATACAAAATATGTGTTGTTTATTTTTCAGTAAGTTTTCTGTCAACAGTAGGTTATTAGTAAAGTTTTGGAGGACTTAAAAGTTATATGCATTTGTGTCCACCCAGGGACACCAAAAAACAAAGACAAAAACTTAAAAGAACCCAAACAAACAAAAGTTATATGTAGATTTTTCAACTGTGTAGGGTGTTGGTGCCCCTGTCATATTGTTCAAGGGTCAACATATTGTTCAAGGGTCAAGCAAATATACCAAATTAATTCCTGCCTTAGGGTCTTTGATCTTGCTCTTCTCTTTATCTAGAATGTTTTTCACCCCAATTTTTGCAAAGCTCCTTCCCTTACTTCCTTAAGCTCTATTCCCAAATGTCACTTCCTCAGGGAAGGCTTTGCTGACCATCTACCTAAAATAGCACCCCACTGGAATTTATCAGTAACCAACCTTAAATATTTATTTGTTTATTGTCTATCTTCCTCACTAAAATTTAAGCTTCATGATGGGCAAGTCCTATATCTGTCCTATTTACATCTCTATCACTAGTCCCTAAATAGTGCCTGGCACATATTAACACCAAATATGTATTTGGTGAGTGTATGAAACATTAAAATAAAAAATTAGCAGTAACCAGGCTCCCCTTCCACCAGAGAAAGCAGAGTGGAAAGCCAGAACTTTTATCCCTGTTCAATGGCAAGGAAGTTTATCCACTGCTATCAGTAGAGACCACATGGGGGGCAGTAACAAGGTTCCACTCCCATTCCCAGCCAGGGTGGTATCAGTGGAGTTCTAATGGGGAACCTGAATTTCCACTCTTGCCCAGCAGTAAGGAGGTGCCCCACCTCCCTCCAGGCTGTCAATGGCGGCTCAGTGGGGAACCTAGACTTTTATCCCCACTTGGAAGTAATGGGGTGATGCTCCCTCCTCTGCCATTATGATGTCAGAGGAAATCTGCTAAAATGGAAGATTTAAGGAAGATACAGATATTGTAAAAAAAAAAATCTAAAAATTTCAGGATACAATAGAAAGTCACTTATACCAAGAAACAGGAAACTATGAACTCAAATGGGAAAAAGACAATCAACAGATGTCAACATAGCAATGACATAAATGTTGGAAATGTCAGACAAGGAGTTTAAAGAGGCCATCAAAAAATATTTCACTGAGCAATTCTGAACATGCTTGAAAAAAAAAATAAGTGGTCTCAGCAAAGAAACAAAAGAAATAAAGAAAAACTAAATGGAAATTTTAGAACTGAAAAATACAAGTAAAATAAAAAACTCAATAGATGAGCTCCACAGCAGAGTGGAGGGAGGTGGGAGAGGTAAAATGAGTAAACTGGAATATAGAACAATAGAAATTGTCCAATTTGAACAAAAGACAAAAAATAGTTCGAGAAAATGAGAAAAACCTCATGGACCATGTGGAACTACAATATAAGATCTAACACTCATGGGGCATCTGGGTGGCTAAGTCGGTTAGGGATCTGACTCTTGGTTTCAGCTCAGATCATGATCTCAGGATATGAGATTGAGCCCTGTGTCTGGCTCTGCAATCTGTGGGGAGTCTGCTTGAGATTATCTCCCTCTCTCTTTGCCCCTCCCCCTACTCTCTGTCTCTCTGTCTCTCTCTTTCTCAAATAAGTAAATAAATAAATCTTAAAAAAAAAAAAAACCCACCCAAACAAACAGGATCAACATTCATGTCACCAAAGTCCCAGAGAGCAATGAGAAAGAGGATGGGACTGAAAATGAATTTCTTTTTTAAAAATTAATTAATTAATTAGAGAGAGAGAGAGAGAGAGCGCACAAGTAAGCATAGCAGCAGAGGGAGAAGCAGGCTCCCTGCTGAGCACAGAGCCTGAGATGGGGCTTGAATCTAGAATTCTGGGATAATGACCTGAGCTGAAGGCAGATGCTCAAATGACGGAGCCACCCAGGTGCCCCTGAAAAAGAATTTCAAGAAATAATGGCTAAAGATTTCCCAGATTTGGCAAAAGATATAAACCTACAGATTCAAGAATCTGACTGAACTCCAAACTGGATAAATCTAAAGAAATCCACACCAAGTCCTATCAAAATCAAATTCCTAAAAATAAAAAATTTAAAAAAACGGGGGAAAAACTATAAAAACAATTCTGGAAAGCAGCAAAAGCAGAAACAAAGTCTATAAGGGAAAGATAATTCAAATGACTGGTTTTCTCATCAAAAACCATGGAGGCCAGAAGGATGGTAAGATATTTTTCAGGTGGTGTAAGAAAGTAACTGTCAACACAAAATTCTAGGTCTATGAAAATATTTCTCAGGAATGAAGGGGAAATAAAGATATTCTCAAAGGAAGGAAAATTAAGGGAATCTGTTGCCACCAGACCTACACTAACAGAATAGCTAAAGGAAGTTTTTGCAATGGAAGAGTAATAATAAAAGAAGGAATCTTGGAACATCAGGAAGAAAGAAAATGGAAAGAGTAAAAATATGAATAAACATAAACATACTAGGGTTTTCCCCTCCTCTTCAGTTTTTTAAATTATGTTTAATGATTGAACCAGAAATGGTAACACTGATGTAGTTGTAATGTATGTAGAGGAAATACTTAAGGCAATTATATTATAAATGGGAGAGGGGAAAGGACTTAGAGGTAGGTAAGTTTTCTAAACTTCGTTCTAACTGGTAAAATGTTGATACTAGCAGACTGTGGTAAGTTAGGCACATAAAATATATATCCAGAGACAGCACTAAAAAGCCTACACAGAGAGATACAAACAAAACCACTAAGGATGAATCAAAATGAAATTTGAACAGAGGTATAAGTTACCAAGAGTAAAGGATGAAGAAGAAAACGTAGAAGGAACAAAGGGAACAAAGAGAAAACAAAACATAAAGGGGCGCCTAGGTGGCTCAGTCAGTTAAGCAGCTGCCTTTGGCTCAGGTCATGATCCCAGGGTCCTGGGATTGAGCCCCACATTGGGCTCCCTGCTCAGTGGAGAGCCTGCTTCTCCCTTTCCCTCTGCCTGCTGCTCTGCCTACTTGTGCTCTCTCTGTATCTCTCTAATAAATAAATAAAATCTTTAAAAAAAAAAATAAAATGGCAGATTTAGTCCCTAACATATCAAAACTACATTGAGTGTAAATGATCTAAATACATTAGTTAAAAGACAAAGATTGGCAGGGTGGCTAAAAAAGTGATCCGACCATATGCTGTTTCTAAGAAGCTCATTTCAAATATGATATTAGCACGTTGAAAATAAAAGGATCGAAAATACATGCCATGCAAACATTAATCAAAAGAAAGCAGGAGTGGCTATATTCATATCAGATAGAGTAGACTTCAGAGCAAATAAAATTACCATGGACAGAAAGGGACATTACATAATGGTGAAAGGGTCAATCTACCAAGAAGATATAGCAATCCGAAATGTATATGTGCCAAACAACAGAGCTTCAGAATACATGAAGCAGAAACCAACAGCATTATAAGGAGAAATAGGTTCACAATTAGAACTGGAGACTTCAACATCCCTCTCTCAGCAACTGATAATAGAATAAGACAGAAAATGACAAAGGATACAGAAGAACTCTACAATGCTACCAGCCAATAGGATTTAATCAACACTGATAGAACATTCCATGAAACGACAACAGAATACACCTTCTTTTCTAGCACTCACAGAACATATATCAAAATAGACCATATACTGGGCCATAAAAAACCCCAACAGCTGAACAAAATTGAAATTATAAAGCACATGTTTTCTGACTACAGTGGTATCAAAGTAGAAATGAAAAACTTCCTGAAAAAGAAATCTCCAGGCCCAGATGGTCTCACTGGAGAATTCTACTAGAAAGAAGAATTAACACCAATTCTCCTCTATCTCTTGCAGAAGAGAACACTCACAAACTCACTTTACAAGGCATTATTGGCCTGATACTGAAAGCAAATGATGACAGTACAAAAAAGAAAACTGTAGGCTAATATCCCTCATGAATATAGATGCAAAATCCTCAAGAAAATATTAGCAAATAGAATTGAGCAATGTAGATAATAACTGTACACCATGGCCAAGTGGGGTTTATTCTAGATATACAAAGCTGGCTCAAAGTTTGAAAATCAATCAAGCTAACATACCATATTAAAAGGCTAAAGAAGAAAAATTACATACACATTACTATTAGTATCAAATGGTGCAGAAGCAGCATTTAACAAAATTTAACACTCATTCATAACAAAAACTCTCATAAAACTAGGAATATAAAGGAGTACTGCTTCAACTTGATAAGGAAGATCTACAAAAACCTACAGCTAACATCATTTATTATGGTGAAATACTGAGTGTTTTTCCTTTAAGTTCTGGAATAAGGCAAGGATGTCTTCTCTAACCATTCTTATTTAATATAATATTGGAAGTCTAAGCCAGTGCAATAAAGTAAGAAAAGGAAACAAAAAGCATATGGATCAGAAAGGAAAAAAACAAAACTGTCTCTATTTGTAGATGAGTGGTGATCTATGTAGAAAATCTTAAGGAATCTATAAGAAAACAGAATTAATAAATGAGTTCAGCAAGGTCACAGGATATAAGTGCAATATACAAAAACTGTATTTCTATACAGTAACAATTTCCACATGGGAACCAAAATGAAAAAAAACAATAACTCAAAGAAAAACTTAGGTACAAAACTTGTTTAGGATCTGTATGCCGAAAATTACAAAACGCTGAAGAAGGAAATAAAAAAAGTCCTGAATAAATGGAGAGACAAATCATGTTCATGGGTTGGAAGACTCAATACAATAAAGATGTCAGTTCTTCCCAAACTGATAACCAGGTTTAACATAATTCCTAACAAAATCACATTAAGGTATTTTGTAGATATAGACAAGATTATTCTAAAACTTATATGGAAAGCAAAGGAACTGGTATAAGCTAAAACAATTTTGAAAAAGAAGAAAGAGGAATCACTCTACCTGATTTAAGGTATTTTATATAGCTATAGTAATCAAGACTGTGAGGAGGAATAATCACATAGCTCAATGGAGCAGAAGAGAAAACTCGGAAAGACTGTTGTCTTGGAGTAAAGGAAGGTTTTGGAAAGGAATGTGGTCCTAGGGAGCTCTCTGGACTTTACACCCTTCTACTAGACAAAAGAGGCTTTACAGCATGAGTCAAAGGAAAATCTGCTCTCTTGAGTGGACAGCTGGAAGCACTTAAGAATTACTAGAGGTACTTAAGAAAGGAAAGAGCACCTGAGACGTAAAATTCTCACTCTCCAGTCCCTATCTTTCTAGCTGTGTGCAGGTGCAGTGACCAGGTTTTGTAAACCAAAAATTAGGAAATAAGTTCTGATAAAATGATAGCAATAATAATAATTAAAAGCTCAAACATGTAGGGGCACCTGGGTGGTTCAGTTGGTTGAGCATCTGACTCTTGCTTTCAGCTCAGTTCTTGGGGATTGAGCCCCACATTGGGCTGCATGCTCAGTAAGAATCTGCTTGAGATTCTCTCTCCCTCTCCCTACCCGTCCTGCTTGTGCTCTCTCTCTAAAATAAAAAATGAATAAATCTTAAAAAAAATAAAACCTCAAACACATATTACTTTTTTCTGAATAACAAAGCAACACATATTCATGGTAGAAATTTTGAAAAATACAGAAAAACAAGAAATAACAAGTTAAAAAAATACTCATAATCCCAGTTCTACCACCAAAGTAACTACTGTTAGTATTTTTGTTGTATTTCCTTCTGGCGTTTCTCTGTATAGATCTACACACTCACTCATACACACATTATATCTACAAAATTGAGACTATATGGTATTAAATCATTTTGTATCCTGTTATTTCTCACTTAATATTATTATCATGGCAATAATTTTGTGGCATCCAATTACTTTTAAAATTTTCTTTTTAATTGGCTGCAACAACTCTTCCACGTAGATGTATTTGAGACAATGTATCATCATACCTCTAATTCAACATATCAAAACAGAACACATCAAGTATAGTTTCTGTAAAACTATCCCCCTCCTCCAATGGCTCCCCATCCCAGTTGGTATCCAGGCTGGAAAGCTCAGAATCATCTTTACTTCTTCTTTTCTTTTTGATCCCCTATACATGACCCATTTCTAAGTGTTCTTGATACTCTCTTCCAAACAACTCTCAGCCATTTGGGAGGAATAGGATAGGGAATATCCTAATATCACTGTTCTGGTCCCAGCTCTTTCAGGCTCAATCTTGGAATACCACCATGATTTATCCAAATATCATTGCATCATGTTATGTCCTAATTCCAGAACCTAGAATGGCTGTCACTTTATTGTATCCAATATGGACTACTCAGCCTGAAATTCAAGGGAACTTGCAATCTGCCCCTGGCACTCACCCGAGTTTCCCTAGCTTATGAGCACTTCTGCATTCTTATCAATTTAAATCCTCCAAACCTTTTGAAAGCAGTCTCCCTAAAGTCTTATTCCCCCACTTCTACATAGTATCAGCCTTATTATATCCTCATCTGTCTAAGAGGGTTAATTTTGTCTCCTTCCCTAGACTTCTCAGCTGTTTATTAAAGGCAGAGGCCATATTTTAAACTTCTCTTACAACTCTCATGGCACTAAGAACATGGGAGGCTCCAAAAACTAATCATTGATTGATTTAATGGGGCTCTGAAGTGGAGACATAACCATACTTCTTAAAATTAACCTGGTTCACAACCTCACTTTGGGAGACATTGCAGGGTGCAAAGGGTTTACTAGGGGCAATTGAAAAAAGCAGACAGGGGATGGTGAGTAGATTTGACTGACCAATACTGTTATAAAGCAGAGGGTACCAGGTCTGGATTCAAATCCTGAGGGCACCACTTACCTGCTACATTGGGCATGGTACACCATGTCTTTGGACACCAGTTTCCTACCTTATGAGGTAATTGTGAGGATTAAATGAGATCACATATGTAAAGAACCCAGCATATGGTATAGTACAGTTGGCTTTCAATAATAGTAGTTACCACCTCCTGGATTTATGTAGGTATTTGGTGTCTTCATAAGTAATCTACTGAGGGTTTTCATGGTTTGTTAAAAGCTGTTGTCTAGGGATGCCTGGGTGGCTCAGTCGGTTAAGTGGCTGCCTTCGGCTCAGGTCATGATCCCAGTGTCCTGGGTTCGAGTCCCACATCGGGCTCCTTGTTCTGAGGGGAGCCCGCTTCTCCCTCTGCCTCTGCCTGTCACTCTGCCTGCCTGTACTCTCTCTAGCTCTCTGACAAATAAATAAAATCTTAAAAAAAAAAAAGCTATTGTCTAGGGGTGCCTGGGTGGCTCAGTTGGTTGGGTGTCTGCCTTCGGCTCAGATCATGATCCCAGACTCCTGGGATTGAGCCCCACATTGAGCCCCACATTGGGCTTCCTGCTTGGTGGGAAGTCTGCTTCTCCCTCTGCCTCTCACCCGGCTGTGTTCTCTCTCTTTCTCAAATAAATAAATAAAATCTTTTAAAAGAATAAAAGCTGTTGTCTAAGTTACTGTGACCTTGGGGAGCAGTCTTCATTTTTATTTTAGAATTTATAAGTTTTTCAGCCAGACACTTTTAAAAAGAGTTTATTTATTTATTTGACAGAGGGAGAGAGCAAGCACAAGCGGGGGGAGTGGCAGAGGGAGAGGGAGTAGGCTCCCCTTTGAGCAGGGAGCCCAATGTGGGGATTAATCCCAGGACCCTGGGATTATGACCTGAGCTGAAGGCAGACGCTTAACCAACTGAGTCACCCAGGTGCCCCTCAGCATGACATTTTTACAACTTCTCTTCCTGTTGAACAATGACAACAACAACAAGCCTTTCCAATTCTTTTACTCTTTAGTGAAACAAGATAGGAACCTGGTCAATGGGGAAGCCAGGCTGGTAGTAGGCTCTTGGAAAGAACCACAGTGGACTGGAGAAGAATAAAAGGACAGGGGATGGCTAAGGGAGACAAGGAATGGACATCACAGAGATCCTCCCCTGAAGTAATGCAAATTGGCTCGGTATTCTCTACAATCCTGCTCCAAATCCTTCTAAGAAGCCCTAAAGCAGATGGTCAGTCTGTCTTGGGACCAACTCTGCCTTTCAACTTATTCTAAGGCTTCTCAGGAAACAAGAGAAGGTATAGAAGCAAGTTCAATTTCCATGGTGTAGAGTCCCACCAGGCAGGAGTGCTTCTTCAAGCTTGGAGCTTCAGCAGGCCTTGGACATGTCCAGACCCGATGTCCTAATTGCTAGTCCTTAGAAGAATGTCAATCCCAGACTTCAAATTGCCCAAGGAGGGGCAGCTTACACTCAGCACAATGGTGTTCCTGAGAATATTACCAATAGATGTGCAAAGGGACTCATCTTGGGGCCATGGAACTGTAAATAGCAGAGTGGGGCTGGTAAACACCACACACTTCAGGTAGCAGGAGCTGGATGGGTTAGCTTCTTCCACCTTTTGTCCTCTTTTACTTCTCTACTCAGCTCAAAATGGAGTAGAAAGGTTCAATGATAGTATGGTTGGGTGATGGGAGCATGGCAGGGGTAGGTGTTAGAGAATGTTAAAAGGCCTGGGTCAGAGGCCAGGACTGCCAAGTGTTGCTCATGGCTATCTTCCTCCCATTTCCAAAGAGACATCTGATTTTAGGTGCTTTGGGTCAGCCATGTGGAAGGAGCTGGATATGCAGTGAAGGGTGGGAAGAGTTTACCAGGGGCAATTGGGAAAAGGGGGGGGGTTAAAAATGGGATTGAAAAAATGAGGTATGACAAATATACTTGACAGGGCAACACTGCAAAGAGAAGAGGGGGGCTGGAAAGGACAAACAGCCTGACTCCAAAGCCCCAGTTCAGAAAGACTAGGGTTCAAGTGTGTGCTCTACCACCTATTAGCACTGTGTATAGCACATAGTAGGTGCTTAGTAATTGCTTGCTGAATGAATGAACAAATGTGACATTGGCCAAGTCACTTATCTTCTCTGAGCCTCAGTTTCCTCATCTGTAAAATAAATAGTAGCTATTGTTCTTATTATTTCACCTCTGTTGTCTCTTCCCTATACCCACATCAGTTGGCTAGTCCATCTGCCCAACCCTGCACTGTATGAGATGCCAATTCAGCCTCCTTCATCAAGGGTCAGAAAAGGCAGATGTTTATAAGGCCTTCTCTTACCTCTTATGTCCTCCCCCTCCTCTTCCTTCTTACCTCTTGGCCCTATCTGTCTCCTTTCCTATTCCAGGCAAACTTGGGGTACAGTCTGGGAACTCACAGCAAGTGAGTTATAACCTTCAATTACAATGCCAACACATACTTGTGCATGCACAACCCTTCCTCTGCACTCAGCCACAGAAGGTTGCGTCTGGGTTGCAACAAGAAGCTTTTGTCCCCCTAGGGACCTTTACTCAATTCAAATGTCATCAGTACTAGGGACTAGAAAAACTCTACCCCTGTTTCCTCACACAGAGCCAGGCAGGCTTGGGGAGCTAGCCATCCCTGGGGATTGATCACATCAGCACTGTTCCAACTCTGGAAAGTTCAGTGTGAGCCAGCTCTTCTGGAGTACATCAACCAGAGGAAAGGCAAACAAGTCTAAGCACATGAAGATGGTGTGAGGATGATTTTACAGTAGTGGGCATGAGCTAAGCTGAACGATCCACACTTCCTTGTGAGCACTGACACATATCTTCGAGATTCACTGGCACTAGAAGAGCAATTTGTTAGAGCAATACATAGCTTTTTCCTGTATAAAGCTAACAGCTTGAATTGACTCTCCAAGGTTTTTTGTCTTTTTTTCCCTCTTAGAAAGACTAATGGGCAGTAAAGATGGGATAAGGTGAGGTCTAAATTTGCCTTTCCCTCCAGTCAACCTGTGGCACGTGGAACGTATCTCTATAAGATGAACCTCCCCAGGTTTGATCTTCAGTAGGTTAAAAAATCCCATCTTTTGTGCTTCTAGGGGAATGTGATGAGAAAGAGAAAAAAACCCAAGCTCAAGGCTGAACAAATTCAACTGAGACATACTGGCTAAACTCCCTCCCGTAGAGTGGAGCTTAATCCATCCACTCTATCATGGTCATTCCATCTTCCCAAATCAATCCATGCCTCCCCCCTCCTTTGTTTTTAATATGAGGGAAGGAGGCCAAGAGACACTGTGAGAAATGGCCAGCCTCACTGAGGTTTTAATATGCAAGTACAAATGACAAGTCATGTAGGCAGGTTCAGGAAAATCTTTCAGAATGTAGAAAATTCAGCAGCTTTTCCACACTGACCATTGTCATGGCAACGCACTATCTGATGGCAGCATGCGTCACCAGGCTGGAGGGGCACGGTCTCAGTATAGCAGGTTAGCCTGGCCATTTTTAGCAACATTTGGACTTCTTTCTAGCCTCATTTCTTCTTGGTTTAGCTGAATTTCTTTCTGGTTCTGGACTTGTGAGCTCTGCTCATTTGCATGGCTAGAACACAAGACTTTGTCAATATGAAGGAGATGGCTAAATGGAAAATCTGATAATTCCTAGTATTCTATAGCCAGTCTACTTGCTGTCTGCCCTCCCTGGCTCCTCCCCACCCACTCTCAGCCATTTAATTTCTTTTCTTCTCATCAGTTCTTTCCTCTACACAGTATTACCTCCCTCCACCCCCGCCCCAACAACTGTGACTCATCTACCAACACCTGCACTCTCATCATATTCCTTTTATTGTTTTTCTATTTTCTCATTTTTAACATACAGCATCCTAGGATCTTAGGATTAGAAGGAACCTTAATAATCTAGTACAATTGCCCTCCCCCAATGCAGGAACATGTCTATGATATGACAGTCAAGTGACTATCTAGCCTCTACTTGCAAGTCTCCAGGAACAGAGTCCTCATTCCTTTTTGGGCAGCCTGCTCCAGTTTGGGTAGCTCAAAATGTTAGAAAATTCCTCCTCCTACTGAATATAAATTCGCCTTTTTTATAATATTTACCCATGAGTCCTAGTTCTGTGCCCTGTGACCACATAAACTCTGCGACAGCCTCTCAGAGATATGAAATAAAGACCACATCTCCCTGGGTCTTCTTTTCTCCAAAAACCCCAGCTCCTCCAACCAGACCTCTTGGAACCTGGTCTACAGTCTTTTCTCCCTCCTGACTGACCAGTACCATGCTCCTGTTTGCCTAGAGCCCTTTTAAAGTGAGGATGATACTACATCAGCATGGCTGGAGGCCAACTTGTCCTGGAGACTCACACCAATGTCCCCATTGACTAAAATCCCTAGCTCTTTCAGACAAAATGCTGCTGAGTCATAACTTCCCATCTTGTGTGTGTCCAGTCGCTTCTGAGGACCCAATTCCTGGTCCATACATTTTCTCTCAGCTTAACGTCTCTGTACTGCTATCAGAATATTGTTTTAACCTGTCAGGACCTTCTAAAAACCTTGACTTACATGTAACTTACACATCCTCTAAGATTTTTGATGATCCCCCCCCCCCCCATCACCAACCCTCAAACTAATCTTTTATCTCAGGTCTTTTAAAAATGTATTCCTCTTTTGGGTTTCTTACCTTTCCTAGTTCTCTTCCCTTTGAATTACCTTCCTTATGTCTTCTCTCACTTGTCATTTCCATTTCCTCAATAGCAAGATGTCACCACTCTGGAGATATGTGTCTGGGTACGTGTGCAGGAAAGCATGAGGGCATACAGATATCTGCACATACGGAGGTGTGAGCAAGAACCTGCAGAGGCTTGTTTAGTTTATCTGTTTCTATTGCTTTGTCTGTACTCTACCAGGATTTAGAGCCTGGATCGGGGGTGGGGGGAGGGGATGGTAAGGTTGAAGGAAGAGGGGTAAGTAAGAAAAGTTGGTTCAGGATCAGTCCCAAAGGAAACAGGGAAGGTGTCCTGGGTCTGTGAGGGGCAGGAGGAAATTAGGGTGGGAGCACTAGTGTTAATCAGGGCTGCAGGAGAGTGAGAAGGACTGGCAAAGGGCGAGGAATAGAAAGAGTTGAAAGGCCTTAAAGACTGTACAAGGGAGGAGGATTTGGTTAGAAAGTGAGGATTTGTGGGGTTGGTATCCACCATGACTCCAGAGGGAGGTAGCTTGAAACTATAGGGTCAGGAGAAGGATGAGAGCTATGGGACACCTCACAGAGACAATAAGCCTTGCTGTGAGCATAGCCTTATAGGTCTATGACTTGTGAGCTTAGGGTATTTTCTCTGCCCAAAGGAGCCTGGGATGTGGAGTCCCTGCCTAAGGACTTGGCTGTTTTCACAGGCTGGACTCTACTAGAGGTTAGGGCCTTAATATAACCTTCAGCAAAGATGCCCCCCTAGGACACAGTGCCTTCCCTCAGACTAACTCTGGTACAGAATAGGCCTCCCTTTCATGCTGGTTTCTATTCCAACGAGGGAGTCAAAGGTAGGAGAATTGCTACTATCTTGGTCGTTATATGAATAAACATGGGAATTTCACTCTCCAAGATGGGCAATATGATACCCTTAGTCTCTTAATTCTACAAATAATTAGGACCCCCAAAATATGCACACATACATACAAATTCAATTAAATACGAAAATGGGTGCCAAAACGACTTTATAATAGTGTAGAGAAAGTGAACTGAGTTATGGAGCAGCAGCTGGGGCTTGGGGAGGGGCTCTACTGGAAAGCTAAGGGCAGCTTCCCCCGACAGCTAGTGGACAATGTGATCAAGATGATAATAACCCGATAGCTGCCATTTTCCCTCTGGCCAGAAGCCAGAACAGTTGTGGGCCAGCCGGAAGAAAGGGCAGGGTAGGGAGGCTTCTCCATCTCCAGTGCTCTGGGAAAAGACTGGGGAGCCTACTCTCAGGGCACCAGAATCCATACTATCCATTGTAGGCCTATGGTCTCTCAAGGCCAGATTGGACCATGGAACTATACAGGAACACAATGTCTGCGAGACCCTCCTTTCCCCTCCCTGAAGTCTGAAGAGGCTTGAACTTCCCTCACCTTCAAGAGGGTTTTACTGTTGTTCTTTTAAAAGAAAAAGCGTTCCAGGGCACACTTGAGAACTGGTTTTTCTCTGGAGGTGCCTCCAGATAAACCTTTTGTCCCCCTGAAGGTGACATTAGCTGGCCAAATGACAATTCCAGTCAGAGTGGCCAGTGTGGAATTCCAACGACAAGCTATCAGGCCAAGAAGATGTTTCCCTTCTAAGTCAGTGAAATGGTTAGCCACTAAAGACAAATGGTATTTGGGGAAGCCCCCAGCGACAGGCTACTGCAAGCTGGGTGCAATGAGGAGGGCAGAGCTTGAGGGGTGGTGCTCACCTTTGATGTAGTTGAGGATTTGCTGGACTCGGTGGGGCTCATTGCGGTCTGGCCGGCAGCTTGGCGTGATTTCCAACACGTAATCAGGACCATATGCTGTGAAAAACTGTAAGGAAAAGGGAAAGGCCAAAAAACAAACTAAACCACAGAAAACCTCCAAAGCAAACCACATACACACAGAACAACCGAAAGAAAACCACCAGTACTGACAAGGAAAGGGAGGCCCAGGGGCGCTGGGCAGGACGATTTGGCAGGAAAGGCCCGTGCTGGTGGTACCACTCCTCTTGTTCAAAAGCCCCAGGGACAGGTCACTGCTACATTATTTAGCATGTTGTTCAAGGTTCTCTCTGCTCGGGCATCCACTTTTCTCTCCAGCCTTAGTTCTTACTGCACCCTCCTCTCTGGCCACACTGGCCTGCCCTGGGCTCCCCCAAATCCCACCATGCTTTGCTCTCTCCTTAGGATCTCTGCCATCGCTCCTTGTTCGGGTTGCAAAGGCCCTGTCCTCAATTTCTGCTGCCTGTGAAAAACTTCCCCATCCTCCAGGCAGAGCTCAAATGTCACCTCCTTCACAAAGCTGTCCCTTATTTTCCACCAACCCCCAGAGTGTTCTTTTGGTACCTTAATTTTTTGGCCCATATTCAACAACGAGTGCTTGCCCGCCTGTCACACGTGGGTCACTGTGCTGGCTGCTGGGAGGACCATGAAGATGGGCAAGACCTCCTCTGGGATGCACTCGCTTCTCACAGGCGCATTCTGCCCCGGACAGAGATTGGTCAACAGTGACCTGAGCTCCCTGCACTGTCAGCTTCTGGAGGGCAGGCAGCACCTATGTCTTACTACCTCCTTGATCCTCACAGGCTAATGGCAGTTGCCTGCTAGTTTCGGCTGCCTTGAATTCCCTGACCCAGGAATGTCAAGCAAGCCTGGTTTCTCCAGTTTTTCTTTTCTTGTAGCAGAGTTTATTTGTTCTTTAAATTCAGGGAATCAAAATAAAGGTTTTTGGATTCTATTTCTAGCTCACTAGATGATTCCTTGTGACCTCTGGTAAGTCACAATATCTGATTCAGCTTCTCTATGAGGGCCCGCTTGGGGAAAAACACTCCACGACAAAGGGAATCATTCAATTGGGATAAGTCCTTGAATGGGAAGTATGCACAACTACTATTTCTGTTTAGTTTTTAACAGAAATAGTATTTGTGCATACTCTCTGGAGAAAGAGCATATGGTCCTTAACATTACGTGCTTTCAATAGTGATATTGTTAGGCAGTAAGTATAACAGGGGGATTCAAATTCCACGGGAAAAAATGGTAGAGAGCACATGAAAAAAGGGATGTGGATATGGGTCGTGAATTTGATGTCATTCAGAGAAGCCCAGGGTTATTGCCACTGCCACCAAATTATCCTTGTTAAGAGTCTGGATGTATATCTGGCACCATGGGAGATGTTGTGGAAGCATCTGTAAGGGTTCTAATGGCACCTTTGTGGAATCCATGGGAGTCATTTGACGGGTAGATGGCTTTTGCACATCCACAATGGAAAACTACACATTTAGTTAAAAGTAAAATGCCCAAGACTATCCCAGTGCTTATTATATTGCTTTTTTAAAAAAATGGACTGAAATAGAAAGGAAAGGGGGGCCTTGTTCCTTCCTGCTGGAATCATTTACTCTCTGATGCCTGGAGCCCTGAGTCCTGGAGACAGAAGAAGCCTTGAGCGGAGCTCATCTTCACCAAACCAATATATGGAAGAGACACAAGAGGGGTTACCCGGGGGGATACACCCAGAAACTGACCCCCCAGTATGATCAAAGAAACTTGACGGGTTTGTCAAGTTTTAGATAAGGAGGGCCCCTCAGTCCAAGTTCAAGGATCTCATGGGCTTGGCTCTGGAAGAGAAGGCTTCAAACAGGTGTTGCACTCTCTTCTTAGGCGACCTCTTTTCCTCCAGAGGGTGTCAAGTAGCACACTCATTCCACAGGTATGAAAAGATGGGTTTAGAGAGAGCGATAGAAGAAAGGCAGCTGCAATTGCCTTTAGTGCTTTGATGCTGGGAGTTTGGGTCCTCTCCCAGAGTGGCCACTTAAGTGACCACTGCTGGGACCCAAACTCCCAGCATCAAAGCACTATAAAAATCAGAGGCAGGGTGCCTCACTGAGATACGGGAAGAGAGAATGTTCTGCCTCCATCTATGGAGGCAGAGGCTCACCGCTGATCCTCTGTCAGCAAGACAGGTTGTGAGCTGTCTATTCAGGGCTGAGCGTTTGAAACAATACGTCTGCACTGTGAATGCCTACAGTGTGATTACCCATACCCTTCTGCTTTAGTTCCTTCTTTGACCAAGAGCGCGCAAGGTTGCAAGATGGACAGCTGGGGCCAGAACAGATTCCTATGTAACAGAACTCAGTTTGACTGGGATTGAGCCTCTCAATCTGGCTGCATTAGTTAGTACCTGGCTTTAACTGACCTATGAATAACCCCTTCCTTGCTGAGGCAGGCCGGCTGCTGCTAATAACCAAGTCTGGGTTCCTAAACATCTCTCCACCTTGGCCAATGAAAGAGTATTCCTGGGTCCTGCTTATTTGCACTGTTCTTAGGCTAGGGGACACTCATGATTCAAGAAGGTCCCTGTTTTGTGATCCAGTTCGACATGGCAGCTGGCTGGTCCTAGCCTTGGGAGGCTCTGTTTGAGGCTGAGGGAAGTGACAGGCACCTAAGGCAAAGGTGTTGCCCTATTCCCCGCTCTGTCTCCCTCATGGCAATTCTCTGTTTCTGTGTTATATTATGCTTTTATTTTGGCACTTGTTAGCGCTTTTCTACTAGACTATGAACTCTGCAGAGGCAGAAACTTCTGTCACATTCTTTGTTGAATTGAAGTCAAGTCATCAAAGGTTCTCCTTAAACCTTTATTTTAAAGTTACGTTGAATGAAATTCATTCACAAAAGATCTAGCTGGCTGTTCAGTTAATTCTGTGGAATAATGCAAAGAGCCAACTCATAGCATTAACAGCTTTTCTGGACTCTTGAGGCAGCATGATGAGGTGGAAAGAGCCCTGGCTTTAGAGTCAGACAGAGCTGGATGTTCTGTCAGGATTTAGTCATGTGCCTCAGGTGTGCTGCTTAATCTCTCTTTTGTCATTGCTACCAGAGGGCTGAGCAGAAATGCCGACCTGGCTGGGTTGTTAGAGATAACATGAACAAAAGGGCCTAGCACAGGGCCCAGACCATAGTAGGCCTTCAGTAAATGTGAACTCCCTCTTCCAGAGGCAAGAGGCCCTTGCCTAACTGAGGTGCCTCACCCATACCCAGGGGGATGTTGGGCCAAGTACTTGGGGTGGCTATGCAGAAAGAAGAACATGTTCCTCCTGCTAGACAAAGCCCAGCTGCCCCAGTGTCCTCTTTACTGGCCTAAACCATTAGCTCTGCCTCGGGCCTGTGGAGAAACTGACTTCTCTCACAGTTTCCTGCCCTATGCTCCTGCCACTTGTTACTGGAGAGGTTGGAAAGGAAATCTGATCACATAAGGCAAAGGAGATATTGGGGTGGAGGGATTTGGCCAGCACTAGAAATAGCTTGAGGCCCCACCCTGAAACTGCCTTGCAGCCCTGAAGAGGAAAGGAAATGGGCAAGCAGCAATCCCATTCCCAGACAGGTGGAGCAGGGATGAAAGAGGCCAGCTGGCCTTTTAGTCAAAACGCTGGCTTTGATCTCAGCAAAGGAAGGAGGGAGGTGCTAACCCTTCTCCACCCCTTCCCCTTTTCCCTCAGCACTCCTTTTGCTTTCTGAGTTTCAGTTGATACATTTTTGAGGGGAACATAGTAGCGGAAAGGAGGCAAATGGAGAGTCCGAAGTGGGGTTGAGGGATGGGAACTGAAGGTAATGGCGACTTTAGGGTAGTTGGTCCTTTCTTGACTCAAGAGTCAATGAATAAAGAAATGAAATAGCTCAGTTCTCATTCAGGTCAGCCCAGCTCAAGGCCCTTTTCTTGGTCACTCCTTTCCAGCTCTTGCTCACACAACACGAACAGTGTACACTTAGGTATTTGGCCAAGAAGATATTCAGAAGAAGTCTTAGATTTGCTTTTAGTCCTTCATAGTCCAATTTGGTCACGGGAGACCAAACCTGGAGCTACCAATCCTTTTATCCTTCTTCCTTCAATGTTTATTGAGTGCCTACTATGTGCCTGCCAAAGTAAGTTCATGAGTTACAAAGACAGTAAGATGTGTTTAGAAGGAAGAATTATTACAAAACAGTGTGATGACAGGTATAACAATAATACCAAAGATAAAAGTAATAAAAACATTTATTAAAGGCTTATATGTGTCAGGCACCTAAAGTATCTCAGCACTTTTTATGGGTTGACTAACTTAGTCCTCATAACCAACCCATATGGAGGTACTAGAATTATTTCCATTTTAAGATGAAGATCTGAAGTGTAGAGTAGTCAGATAACTTGACCGAGATCACACAGCATGTGTAGTGCTGAGATTCGAACCCAGGTCATTCTGGAGATCAGCACTACTTATAGGAACCTCTAGATTACCTCAGAAAAAGTGATGTATGTGTGTGTGTGTGTGTGTGTGTGTGTGAGGGTGGTCTGCAAATAGGGTAAGACGGCTCTCTTATCCCAAGAGAGCCTTGGGTAAAGGCAGTGAGTGTGGAACAGAACTGTACATTTTAGGCACTGAAATTAATTTGATATGGCTCAAGGGTAGGGCATAAGGAGAGTTAGGACATGAGGCTGGGGAGGCAGGCATGAGTTTCCCAGTGGGTGCTGCCCGCTGCCCACACTCAGGCATTTGGCCTTATTCCAGACTGGAAGGTTCATGAGGGCAGAACATTGTTTTACTTTCTGCTGTTTTGCCAGTTCCCAAAACAGTGCTTGCATCTAGTAGTTGGTAAATAACTATTTGTGGGAAAAGGAAATGAAAACTTGGGGGAGCTTATAAATGAGGGAATGGATAGGTCAGCTGTGTCCTTTAGAAGACTCACTGGCTACAGTGTGGAGAATGGAACAGCATTTGAGGGCAGGAATGCAAGGAGGGAGTCCAGTAAGAAGGCTGGTGCTAGAGCCATGATGAGTGGTATCTGGGTCAGAACCATAACAGTTGTGGGAGGAATGGAGAGATTGAAAAACTGAAATGATAGCATTAATAAGACTAAACAATGAATTGGGTGTGGAAAGTAAGGAAGGAGAGAAAGCCAAGGATGTTGGACCATTTAGGAGACGCATTAACGAGATGAGGAGTACAGGCAGAGGACAAGGGCTAGTGGCAAGGTGTACGTGTGTGTGGGGAGCTCAGCAGGTAGCATTTTGAGGGTCAGGATCCTAATGATATGGTGCTCTGGTATTTAGGAGAGAGGTTGGGCCTACAACATAGGATATGTGTTAGAGATTTCGGAGTTGTCAGTGACATTAAAGAATTGGAAGAGAATTGTCAGGGAACTGTCTTGGCTGGCAGGGGAGGCTTACTACAGAGTGAGAAGGGAAGAGAGGCAAGGAAAGAATCATGGGGAACAGCCAATACTTCAGAGGTGGACAGAGGGAGTGGAAACAATCCTGGCGACAATCTGAGATGCCACAGAGAGATTAAGTAAAAAGAGGGCAGTCTTCTGATTTGTCCACGGGAAGGAGAGCTTTGCTGTAGCCAAGTCAGTGGAAGGTGTGGACAAAGACTGGAAAGTCAGAACGGGAGGAAGTGGAGATGAGAATGATGGTACAAATACACTTTTTATTTTAAGAGTTTGACATAGGGGTGGGGTTGAGGTAGGGTGGGTGATTTAAGATGGGAGGGTCTTACCTATATTTATAGGCTGAGGATAAGGACCCTAGAATGTTTGTCTTTCTGGCCCCAGAGCTCCACAAAGGAAGAGTACTGTTTTATTCATATTTATCGTACCTTCAGCTCCTAGAATGGGGCCTGGAAAATAATAGGTGCTCAATTCACGTTTCTTTTTTCTTTTTTAAAGATTTTATTTATTTAACAGAGACACAGCGAGAGTGGGAACACAAGCAGGGGGAGTGGGAGGGAGAAGCAGGCTTCCCACTAAGCAGGGAGCCCGACCCGGGGCTCCACCCCAGGACCCTGGGATCATGACCAGAGCTGAAGGCAGACACTTAACGACTAAGCCACCTTGGCGCCCCTCAATTCATGTTTCTTGAATGAAGGAAATGAAATGTGTTTGGGATTCTGAGAAGATTCGCATCCAGTAGAATTAGGGTCTTGAAAGACAGGGTGATTGCAAACAGGCAGGAACGGGGTAGGGTGGGAGGTAGTCAGTGGAGGCAAGAGAATGCTGGACAAATCTGGGGACCAGCGAGTATTATAAAGTTAGGTAAAGTTGGTAAAGGAGAGCATGGGAGGCCTGAATCCCAGGTTGAGGAGACAAAACTTGCTGTGACAGGCACTGGGACAGCCTCGATTAGATCTATGCCTTAGGAAACGTGGGAGCAAACGTAGAAAGGTTGGGTGACCAGTGTGGAGGCTTTTGCAATAGTTCAAGGGGGAGATAACGAGAGCCTGAACAAGGGTGACTGCTGTGGAGATGGAAAGAAGGGGAAAGAGACATTGTAAAGGTAGACTCACCAGGACTTTGGTAAGTGACTGGCTGGAGACGAAAGGAGAGAAGAGAAGGGAGAAGTCAAAGTTGACTCCTAGGCTTTAAGTCTGGCAAAGCGGGAGAATTCCTGTGCCCCTGACAGAGCTAGGGTAAATTAGCAGGAAGAGCTAGTATGGCTAAGAGAAGGTGATGGGATTGGGTTTAGTGGGGTCTGAGATGGCAGGAGGGAATCTGGGTCACTGTGTCTAGCAGGCAGCTGAAGATGTGATGATGGTGAATGGAAGAGAGGTCATGGCTGAAGACTAAGGTGGTAAGGGGATAAAAAGATCCAGGGAATAGGCAGAAAAAGAGCAGCTAGAGAAGAAGAAAGGGAACAGCAGAGTGAAATCTCACAGTCTTAGGGATGACATTCAGCATGAGGAAGATGTTTAAAGGAATACATTTGCCATGCTGGCAATGTGCTTCTGTGGCTGAGAATTCCTCTCTCCTAGTCAGTAGGGGAATATAGTGATACTGCTTCTAGACAGCCCTCTTTTTATTACTCCAAGTAGCTCTCAATTTTTTTTTTTATTGTTAACTCAAGGTTTGCCTTTCTCAAAAAATTAGACTTGATTCCACCAGGGTAAGCCCAAGGTCGGTGCCAATCCCTCTTACAGAACCCTGAGGCTTTACTTTGCTTTCAGTTGGGGAGGTTGGCTGGTTAGGTTGGCCCTAACCAGGAAGTGCATTTCTTGTCCTGAATTACTCTGTGAACAGAACTCATCACAACCAGAATAACATAGCACCAGCGCTTTGAACCATAATATGGTCTTGCATGATGCTTCTCAGTCTTTCCTATGTCACCAATTATTCCATCAAAGAACCTTGGCCCAACCATGATGGAAACAAAAAAGCTCTCCTTTCCCCAGAAAAAAACATTTCTGTTTACAGGAAGTTCAGTTATTATAGATATCACTTATGGTACATTTTACGAACACAAAATTGTGGTGGTATTATTATGAGTAAATTTTATTGCCCTGGCTTGATAACACAAAGACACAAAAATAATAACCCCATCAGTTGTTGGACTGAACTGGCAGGAAGCAACACATCAAAAGCAATTGCTTGTAGGCAGGGAAATGGGGAAGTAGGATTGTCCAGAGTATGATCAAGAGAGGTCGGGAAGATACAGCTATTGGAGATAAGATGTTACCATGGCGGACGTGAGGATAGAAACCAAGCATCCCGGGCTGCCTGGGTGGCTCAGTGGGTTAAGCCTCTGCCTTCAGCTCAGGTCATGATCTCAGGGTCCTGGGATCAAGTCCCACATCAGGCTCTCTGCTAGGTAGGGAGCCTGCTTCTTCCTCTCTCTCTCTCTCTCTCCACTTGTGATCTCTCTCTGTCAAATAAAAT